>NW_012103599.1:1172495-1246479 GCF_000951045.1 Mandrillus leucophaeus
TCTCTACTAAAAATACAAAAATTAGCTGGGTGTGGTGGCTTGCACCTGCAGTCCCAGCTACTTGGGAGGCTGAGGCAGGAAAATCGCTTGAACCTGGGAGGCAGATGTTGCAGTGAGTCAAGATCACGCCACTGTATTCCAGCACAAACACAAAAAAAGTCCTTATCTGTTAGAGATACATACTGAAGGATTTTCAAGTGAAATGATATGATGTCTAGGCTTTGCTTCAAAAATATTACCAACAAAACAAAAGACAGGACAAGCAACAGATAAAACAAAAATGACAATGCAAGTTAATTAACCCGTTCTGTAACGAGAATACATGGACAAAGCAAAGGAACAACACAGACTGGGGCCAGTCAGGGGGTTGGGGGCGAGGGGAGGGGAGGGGAGGGAGAACATCAGGACAAATAGCTAATACATGTGGGGCTTAAAAACTTAGATGATGGATTGATAGGTACAGGTACAGCAAACCACCATGGCACACGTATACCCATATAACAAACCTGCACATTCTGCACTTGTATCCCTGAACTTAAAGTAAAATAAAATTTAAAAAAAATTAATCTGTTCTCTTTACTCTTAGGTGTATTAATTTTAGGTGTAGGTGTGCTAATTTGCTCTCTTTACTTTTGTAATTTTCCATAATAGAAGTTTAAAACTATATTCAGATTAGATCACAGAAAATAGATTTACTAAAATTTATTAAGAGATATATGGGCATATTCCTAACAGACCAAAATCCTTTTGTTTCTCACCCTGATAGTTACCAGGTCTGAACCACTGTATTTATTCTTATATTCTTAGTAACACCATGTTTGCTAGATACAGTCTTTCAAAAATACTAAGTAGAAAAACATACATTCAACAGGTGATTACAACTAAGGCCATTATTGGAAAAGCCGCTAACTCTAACAATCCTGCCAAGAATACCACGTGTTCTGTGGATGTATCTCTTAAAAACTGAATGTCAGTAAAACACATAAGCATTTGCTCAATTAATGTACCTTGATCTATTACAACTCAAATACAACAGTGGTGATCAAGTAACAATTTGGAACACAAGTAACGTTGCATACAATCTATTACCTAACTTTCAGATGATTTCAAATATCCAATAAAAGATTTTTTTCACCATTGAGAAAGATCTTTATTTGGTTTACTTAATGTTAACAATTACACTAGTACTTTTTCTAAAATACTGTGACAGGGTAAGTACTTCCTTGATAAAGCAAGAATTTGATGTAAACCCCACTTGTATGGTGCAGTAAGAAACATGTCATTCATTTTCTGATTGTTAGAAACTACCATATATTTGTGTATCTTCATTTACCCCTATAGAGAATTTGAAAAGATCAGGTCCCTCTTCAGTTAACCCTATGCAAATAAATTTGACCAGCTGTGTGTGGGGGTAGGGAGGCGCGGGGAACGACAGAGTTTGTTATTTAAAGGTGAAAATCTCTAACTTCAGGTATAACTTAAATAACAGATTTAAGTCTTTAAGAAGACTCAATATCTTCAAAAGAATATTTTTAAAAGTATACATAATAAAAGTAAATTAAACTAATATATACTCCTTTAGACAGCTTTCTCTGAATTGTCTGATAATGAACATAAAAATGAGAAGTGAAAGGTGTATAGGAAATGTGTCACTTTCAGAATACAGCTGTCTTTCCTATGATTTCTCAACTCAGTCAAATGCTTCAATGATGTCCATTCATTCCCCCGTATTCAGACAGTTTTTTATTTTTTCCCTATGAGACCCTTTACAATCCTCTCAAGTTTCTTACTAAAACTAAATACAATATGCAAATATTTTCTTAAAACACACATGAACAATGCTTAAATTCCTAGTTTTTTCAGATATAAATTTGAACCCTCTGGAACTTCAGCTTTGTCATCTATAAAATAGGGATAACCATATTGGTTCTGTGCAGGCTGCTATCAGAGTTAATAAGATAATGGCCATATATAAACTAAAAGGAGCCCTAGTGTCAACTTTATCTTCCTTTTTTAAACATTATTCACTGGGAAAATGTGTACACAAATATTTGTATAGTGACCACTGGTATGTATTATCAGAAATTATGGCTTATCCTAAAACATTCCTGAGAAGGCAAAAAGAATCCAAACGAACTAAAAGATTATCATTACCATGATCCAGCACAACCATTCAGTTAGCAAATATTTATGGAAATGTCTGTAAATTGTTGATGATATTTGTATATTAGCTGTTAGCTGCTGAGGTTGTCATACATCCCTCTTTGTCAATCCAAAACTATTTCTAGCTATGCTAGGTTTTCTAGATACGCTAAAGGTTTTTTTAAAAAATAAACTATCAGTTCCTAAACATATAAGCTGTCCATGAGACCAAGTTTTTCTAACAACATCAAATAGAGTAAACAACCTTTAATGATTTGGTTTTAAGGTCCCATGGACATTGATGGTTTAAGTAATAATATAAAGCAGGGCAATATTGACTCTGATAACTTCCCTTTTGAAATAATTCTCTTATCCAATTATATCCCAAATGCCTAGTACCCTCACGCTTTTCAAACCAATCTCTCTCAAGTTGTATAGTGCATGAGTAAATGTGATCTAATCAAGCCAAAAACAATAACAACTTCTATTGATCACTTAATATGTACTGCATTACTGTGTGCCATGTACTTTACATGTATTTAATCCTCATAGATTTCTAAGATATAGGTACCTTTATTATACCCATGTTAAAGGAAGGAAAAATCATTCCTCAGTTTTAAATACAGTAAGTCCTCACTTAATATCATACATACTATGACACTGGATAATGTTCTTGGAAACTGTGACTTTAAGAGAAGGACTTTAAGGACCATGTGCAGCAGATTTTTGAATATCATTTTGTTCAGCATTGTTTTGTTGTAACATTGATGAGAAAAAAAATGTTTTTGTCACATGTCATTTAGCTTAATATCTTAGTTTCCAAGAACCTATTAACAATTTTAAGTGAGAACTTATCGTAATTCTTAAAAATGAAATATGGTTACAAAAAATTGGTTACAAGAGCCCATCTCCCAATTTTTCATAAGCTACACATATAGTCATACCATTTCAAGTAACACAAAAATTGTTTCTTTATGTAATTTGGAGATCGATTATTTTTAAAAGGGAATAGTCAACTTTATAATCATATTTTTTTAAAGAAACTATTTGGCAAAAAAAGTAACAACAGGAAAAAAGTCAACAAAGTATAGTAATCACAATTCTACTTCTGAATTTTCAAGTTGTATCTAATTTTCTCTACTTCGCTGAGGACACTCTTATAGTAGAAAATTATTAATCTCTTTCTTAAACAAAATAATGCATCCTTTTTGCTCCAACAGCTCTCACTGGTACATGCCACTAACAGAGAGCACTAGGATCATTTCCATAAACTAAGAAACTTAGTACCCTTGACATTCTATATCACATTTCATCAATGTCTGTTAACAGATTAAAGCATTTTATATAAGTTCCTTATAAACTGTACATAAGGAGGAATAAGGTTATGTAAGACCCTAATTTGAAATCAATTCATTTTGATGAAAAACATTAAAGCCTAAATCAGTATTCATGTTCAATAAATGTTAAATAGGCGTAACTCTAATGTTTATGATGAGCTTAGCAAGTTCTATTACTTTCCGGAAATAAACTGCTCACTCATGAGAGAAAAATGGCTATTCTATAAACATTTAATGAATCCTTTTTTAAAAGCTTCTTGCCTACAATATTATTTTTACTAATAATGTCTGGAATGAATATTAACTCTGTAATTAACAGAATGTTTAGATACAGTCCAAACTAAAGGCACTGAGATACATTAAATGATCTCTCAACATCATTCTCAAATTAATATGCTATAATTCATTTTTATACTTGAAAAATTTAACTCCCAGAATAGAAACTAATTATAGTTTTTGGACTATCAGTTAGCCTTACTAATACTAACCACTTCAAGTGATAAAGCATTCCACCCTAAAAACCAAAAGCAAACCCAAATAAACAAATGATCTTAAACAAGCATTAATACATGTTTACATAATTTCCATTAAACTCAAAAAGCAAAACCATACTAACTTATAATTTATAAAATCCCCTTAAATCATTCAATGTATGAACTTTTTATCTCCTCCAGAAGAGGATGTTACATTAAAACTGGATACATCCTTAAGAGAAAACAAGGTGCTACCTTATTTGGCAACATATCTTCTCACGTGGTATGAGCGCGCTACTCGATTCCCATTCAAGTTCTGTAACATGTCTAAATTATCTATATTGGCCCTATTTTCCATTAATTCACAGACAAGATACCCTAGAATCCATTTATATCAAGTGTTTCACTTACATCAATTGTAAGACATTAAAAAATATTAAGCAAATATAAATAATGGTGTAGATTTTGAGGCTAATGTAAGATAAAGGTGTTCTGGTTAGTTTTAATAAAAAAAATAGCAAACAATTCTCTACCAGTAAGAAATTTTATTTTTATTCAAATTACATATAATTATGAATGCTAGATGTCCTACCATACCAAAGGATGAAGAACACAGAAAATGAAATAAGAAGGTTTGGGTTCAAGTCCAAATAAGTCTCTTAATTCAGCCTTCTGTCACTGTAGAAGTGGAGATAATAATACTGCCAGAATTACATAATGCATAAGATTTCTATGAGACTGAATAAACTAATTTAAATGAAATTGTATTCTATAAAGCACTAAATAAATGTCATCATATCAATATGTCAATATGAAATCGCAGAACACCAATGATAAAGAAAGTAACTCAAAAAGTCTTAGGGAAAAATAAGACACAAAACATTAGCAATCAGTATAATATCGGACTACTCAAGGGCACTACTTAAAGCCAGAAGACAGTAGTTATATTTTCAAAATTATGATAGAAAATGAAATAGAATTTATAATTTTATACCCGGCAAAACTAGTAATTTGAGAGTAAAGGTAAAATAAAGATAACGTCAGACATAAAAGAAAATTTACCTCCCATACATCCTACTTAAGAAAGATACAAATCGGCCGGGCGCGGTGGCTCAAGCCTGTAATCCCAACACTTTGGGAGGCCGAGACGGGCGGATCATGAGGTCAGGAGATCGAGACCATCCTGGCTAACATGGTGAAACCCGTCTCTACTAAAAAATACAAAAAAAAAAAAAAACTAGCCGGGCGAGGTGGCGGGCGCCTGTAGTCCCAGCTACTCGGGAGGCTGAGGCAGGAGAATGGCATGAACCCGAGAGGCGGAGCCTGCAGTGAGCCGAGATCCCGCCACTGCACTCCAGCCTGAGTGACAGAGCGAGACTCCGTCTCAAAAAAAAAAAGATACAAAAGATACAAAAGCCTTTCAGTGAAATGAGTAAACTAAGGAAAATAAATGAAAAATAAGGACTCTATCTATTGAAAAAAAAAAAAAAAAAAAATGCAAAGAAAATTTCCAGGATAATAGTAAATAGGCTCTAAGATGACAATTGTCCAGTGAGCCTAAAAAGCCTACAAAACTTCCTCTGCAAGGGAGGAAATAGTTGATTATTGATGTATTTCACTGTACTATAAGAAGTTTTACAGAGAGTTTCAGCGCTAACACATAGAAAAGGAGCCAAATCATGCACTGTCTTATAGACTATTAGAAAAAATTCATTCTTTTTCTGCTTGTAATAGAAACACTGGAAGATTTCAGACAAAGGAATGAATGATTTGATTTACAATTTTCAAAGAATTATCTGGCTGGCTGTAATACTGAGAAGTGACTGAGACAGAAGTAGAAATAAGATAGCCAAATTAGAAAGGATAGCAAAATTCGAGATCAGAGGCTGTCCAATATTGTAGCCTTTAGCCTCAGGTTATTAAGCACTTGAAATGTGGCTCATCTGAATTGAAATGTGTTTTAAGTATAAAATACACACCAGATTTTGAAGTTAGCAGAAGAGAAAAGAAGTAAAATATCTCAATAATTCTTAACATTTATTACATGTTGAAATGATACTACTTTAGATACACTGGTTTAGATGACATATATGATTAAAATTAACTTTACCTGTTTCTTTTTTTAAAGTAGCAATTACAAAATTTTAAATTGCAAATGTGGTTCCCATTATATTTCTGTTTGGCAGTGTTGATCTAGATGGTGACAGACTAGAAGTTTTAAAAGGTGGAAGCAGTAAGCAGTACAGACCAGGATATATTTTGAACGTAGAGCCTATGTAACTTGTTGGCTAAATAAATGTGAGGGGTAAGGAAAGGAAAGAAATCATAATAATTCCAAAAATTTTGTCCTCAGGAACTCAGTAAATGGTGGTAAAAATATACCAGGATGGCGAAGTCTAGGATGAAATCTAAAATTCTGTTTTAGAATCTTATACCCGAGCTGCCCTGTTGAATATCCCAACAGACATGTCAAGTTCTGGTCTCAGCACTCACAAGCAAAGGGTATATCATTCATAAGGAGTACATGCAAATGGCACCCCCAGAGTTACCTAATGTTCAGCCTGAAAAGTTATATCTGACAACTTCATGTCAAGTATTCTCTAGATAGTATATACTCAACAAATATTGTTGATTGATTAGAACATAACGCAGGCCGGGCACGGTGGCTCACGCCTGTAATCCCAGCACTTTGGGAGGCCGAGGCGGGCGGATCACGAGGTCAGGAGATCGAGACCATCCTGGCTAACACGGTGAAACTCCGTCTCTACTAAAAATACAAAAAATTAGCCGGGCGTGGTTGCGGGCGCAGTTGCGGGCGCCTGTAGTCCCAGCTACTCAGGAGGCTGAGGCAGGAGAATGGCGTGAACCCGGGAGGCAGAGCTTGCAGTGAGCTGAGATCACGCCACTGCACTCCAGCCTGGGCGACAGAGCAAGACTCTGCCTCAGGAAAAAAAAAAAAAGAACATAATGCAGGCACATAAATTTGATTCTTGTGTAATGCTAGATTCTGCTACTAAAAACATTTGAGAAAACATAGTAATTAGGAGTTCAAATGTTTTAACCTAAGAGCCCAGGAATCAAATCCCATCATCACCACGCTAAGGCGTGATGCTCAGCAAAATGTTTAACCTTTCTAACCCTCGGTTTACTCGCCTCTAAAATAAAGCTAAAATTCACCCCAAGCAATGCGGATTAAATAAGACTAAAAAAGATAAAGCATGTAAGGTAATTAACATTATACCTGACAGACAGAAAGCCTTAATACGTGAAAATTACTAATAAAATTGTGCAGTAAGAGATAGAGTTAAGTAACAAAACTACTTAAGATTTTTGGAGAGTTTTATTTTTGTTATACTTTAGTATTTTAGAATATACAGTATCTTCTATCAGAATTCTCCAAATTAAAATCTCTTACCTGTAAGTAGTGTTTGGAACATAAACATCCCTTGCAGGAAACTCTAAGATTTCTCTGGTAGGTCTAACTCTACTGTCAGGGTAAAGTTTCACTTGAAGCAGCTCCGGAGTTAGGCAATAATGGGGATTTTCAGGTGCGGGAGAAATGTCTATCTTGAGCTGAGCTGCAAATTATATATTAAAAAACAATGTAAACAAAATTTTAAAACTCCATGTTAAACATGTTTTTGAAAGGACTTAGACCCTATTTTTGCAAGAAGTCTGGGAAGAATATTACAGAAACCAAATTTCTATTATTATCAACTCACACCTCTAAATCATTTCATTTTCCAAAGTCTCAAACTTAAAAATTACTGAATCAGACATAAATGCATGTAAAATAATAAATGCTTATTAAATAAATGAATGGGAATGAAGGAAGGAAGAAGCAAAAATAGAAAAAAAAACACAGGGATCTGGCATACAAACAAGCTAAGTCATTTCAAAGGTTAAATGACTTAGTTTTGAGTTAGCAAACTTCAAGACATTTTTACTCTGGAATGGTTTGCTCCAACCACAATATAAATCTATTTTTAAAATATTTACCATTCTATTACCATTCTAGAAAATAATTTTAAGCCATGATATTATTAATCACACTCACTTTAGTACAGTAATTCCCCCCCACTACCTGCTGGGGATATATTTTAAGATCCAACCCCCAGTGGATGCCTGAAACTGCAGAGAGTACCCAACCTTATAGATACTGTTTTTCCCTATACATACATGCCTACAATAAAGTTAAATTTATAAATTAGGCAAAGTAAGAGATTAATAACCCTAACTCATAATAAAACACAGCAATTATAACAATATACTATAATAAATGTTATATGAATGTGGTCTCTTTCTCTCTCTCCCTCTCTCCAAATACCTTAATATTTTCACACTGTGGTTGACTACAGGTAACTGAAACTAAAGAAAGTGAAACAACAGGCAAGTGGGGACTACTGTACTCAAAGTACCAAAGATATTGAATCCTGCATCCAAACTGTCAGATCACACGATAGTTAATAAAGTGAAGAAGACTGACAGGCATTGAGCATAGAAAAATGTCTGAGCCAGATAAATTAAAAAAAAAAAAAAGAATACATAATTATAAGCAATACAACATACTAGTGATAAGAATAGCTGGAATCATTTCTACTCAACATTTTAAAATACCTGTAATAGGTCTTAGTCGCCGTAAGACAGAAGATGGCCTTCTCATATCAGCAAGGAATTTGTAGAGATCTTCATCACTTAAGCGGTCTCCTTCCTGATGTCAATGATAGAGGAAAAAGTATTTGATAAAACAAATATAACTGGGCACAGTGGCTCACATCTGTAATCCTAGCACTTTGGGAGGCCGAGGCAGGCAGATCATCTGAGGTCAGGAGTTCGAAACCAGCCTGGTCAACATGGTAAAACTCCATCTCTACTAAAAATACAAAAACAATTAGCCAGGCATGGTGGCACGTGTCTGTAGTTCCAGCTACATGGGAGGCTGAGGCAGGACAATCACTGGAACCCAGGAGACAGAGACTGCATTAAGCTAAGATCGTGTCACTGCACTCTAGCTGGGGTGATGGAGCAAGACTCTGTCTCAAAAAAAAAAAATATATATATATATAGAGAGAGTAGATGAAAAATAAATTTATAGTTTGTTAGTAAGCATACCCTTATGCCTAAAATGTAGTCAGAATTAAAAATAAAATTAAAATAATTATGATTATAAATATATCAGTTTATTTCCTTTTTTATGCTTTCAAATTTTACTAAGATTTAATAATACCATTATCTTTTTTCTTATCTATATTCCATTATCCATGCTTATAAAGTATTACAAAATACTCTCAAATATAGAAAACAAATACAAGTTAGAGATAGATGAAAAGGAGAAGAGCAAAATAAGAATACAGACATAAAACAGAATCAAAAAGCAAACTAATATAAAAATACTTGAGTCTCATAAATATATTACTCTTGAGTTCATATTTGTGTTTTCAACTTTATATCACAAATTTCTCCAATGCAAAATCTGCAGCACTGGCTAAGGTGAAGAAGAAGGAGGAAGAAAGGAGGAAGAGAGAGGAAGAAGAGGGAGGGAGGAATTAGATAAGGGAGGGAGGGGGAGAAGGAGGAGAAAAAAACTACTGTTAAGGAAAATCACAACTATTCTGATACTAAGGACAGAAAGAAAACTCCAAAAGGACTTCAACCAGTATGAAAAGAGACCAAAAAAAAAAAAAAAAAAAACAACAACAAAAAAAACAAATTGCCCATAGCTGATTAACACAAATGCTCAGTTTAGTGTTAATTTTTTTTCTTCTTACAATTAAAATAGCTAGGGTTTTTATTATTTTATTGAAGAGTCAGTCTTTAGATTTGATTAATCCAAGCTTCCTGCTTTGACATTTTATTGTTTTATGCATATATCATACATTGTTCTTTTATCTTATTTGGTAATGAATATATTTAAGGCTACTTTATTACTGTTAACTCACCTTGAGCCACAACCCATTCGTTTTTCATCATTATATTCTAAACAAGGATATAGAATTGATCTTTTATCCCATTATTTAGAAAAAATAATTTTTAATTTCTAAGTGGTTATAGTTTTTTATTAATAACTTTAAAAGTTTTTAGTTTTACTGGGTTATGGTTAGAAAATTTGACTTTACAAGGTTTCTTCAGTGGCCCAATATAACTAATTATTGTAAATGTTCCATCAGTTGACGAAAAAGTATATTCTTTCCTTGTGCATACAGAAATAATACAAATTTTTTTTAGACCAAGGTGCCAACACATGAAATTAATATAGATCTTTAAATGGTCCTTATTCATAATATATTCAGATTATCTCTAGTCTTCATTATTCTATTTCGCCCATTAAATTATATTTTCTCTTTTGGTACTTAAATTATATTACTGGTCTCCATTCTTTACTCCCTGTTTCCATGCCTTTTTGGTGAGTGAAGCACAATTCCCTCCCTAGGCTTGGCCAAATGCCTTGCTTTGCCAATAAGCAAACATGATGCAAACAGAGGCTTGAAAAACATTTGCACAATTTAGTTTGCTCTCTCTCTTGAACTTTTGTCACAGCTATGAGAACATGACCAAGCTAGCCTGCTAGAAGATGAGGGTAGAATTTGAGAGACATGTCAAAGAGTCGAGTCATTTCTATCTTCCCAGTAGAAGTCAGCCTATATTAGCTGATCTCAGCCAACCTCCAAACTTGTGATTGAGCCTAGTTCACTGGAGCAGTCTCGCTGATACCCTTTCCTCTACATTAGTTGTTTATTGTCCTGTACCACTGAAAAAAATAGATAACTTACATATCTGTCAACAAATAGAACAAATGTATTCAAAACTATTGTGTGGGTTTTTGCTTTTAAATATCTATGTGTTTCTAATAATTTTGACCTCACATATTTTATTTATTTATTTATTTTGAGACAAGACCTCACTTTGTCACCCAGACTGTAATGCAGTGGCATTATAATTGCTCACTGCAGCCTCAACCTCCTGGGCTCAAGAAAGTCTTCCCTCTTAGCCTCCCAAGTAGCTGGAACTACAGGTATGCGCCAATACGCCCAGCTAATATTTTTCATTTTTATAGAAACAAGGTCTCACCATGTTGCCCAGGCTGGCCTCAAACTCCTGGGCTCAAGCGACCCTCCAGCCTTGGCCTCCTAAAGGGCTGGAATTACGGGCATGAGCCAGCATGCCTGGCCAACACATTTTAAATCTGTACGTAAACACTAATGATTACTATATCCCTACTGTAGACAGTAATCTCTCATAAATGAAAAAGGAAAAATTGCCTTCTGTGTCTCATTTAGGGAAAAATCTATGCCTTGAATTCTACTTAATTAAAATGGTAATCTCTTTTTTTAACTTAATTTGCATTTGCCTGATGCATAATTTTCTAGCTACTTAAAAATACTTACAAAAATAGTATATGCTCATGGTTAAAAATTTTTAATACAGAACTGTATTAAACAGTTTCTGTACCGTAAACATTTTCCACTGCTCCATGTTTCCAGCAATCATTTATTTTTAAGTTTTCACAATCACTTTGTGCTACTTCACAGTTATAGTAACAGTATTCAAAACAGCATCCAGAACATGGTGACGAATGCTCAAAAAATACTTGTTGGATAAATAGACAGGGGGTGGATAGCTTATTGATTTAAGCTTACAATACCAATTTATTGATAAATAACAGGCTAAAGAAATGAAAAGAAAGCTATGGAAGGAAATACCAGCAGAAGTAGTATAGTAGCTGAAGAAGTAGAAAGAGGGGGAAGTAACATACCTGCAAGGTTGTGTCACTGTAGCAAATCTACTGCCCCATTTCCATAGCTATATCTGGTCTATCACTTTATGCAAGTGTAGTCTTCTCTAGACTCTCTTTTATTACTGTCCATAATAAAAAGACCAACACCATTTGAGACATTTATCACTGGCTTTTTTTCCTGAGTTTCTCAGAGCAGCTGCCTGTGAATACTACTGATATGTAACAGTGAAGGGGACTTCAAGTAGACTGCTACCTGTCTTTTTGAGTTCCATTCAATAGAGGTCTACCCTTGATTCTTGCCCTCTCAAGTTATGAGATATCAGTAAGCCAGGATTTCCTCTTCTTACTCAGAATAACATCTCAGAAAAAGGAATTTTGAAGGAACTATTAGCATTTTCCCTTAATCCACTCCAAATCACATACTACTCCAGTTTGTTACGTGAATACAAATTTTCTCCCCATTCCTATATGATTCTAGTCACCTAATCACTTACAACAAAGACTTTCAAAATTTTCTGATCTTAATTCATGACACAGAATCCATTTTACATCAAAATCTAGGATATACATATACACACGTGTATGCTCATACAAAAGGGGGAGGGGGGAAACGACTCCCTTAAGTAATATTTAACCTTACTACATGCAATGCACTATTTTTTCTATTCTACTCATGTTTTATTTTCTTTTTTAACCTGGGTGTTATCTACTAAGCCAATTTTCATTATCATTAAGAATCATGACTGGCACTGGAAAAACACAGATTTGATTCATGGTTAAAAGTGAAGGGAACAGGTTTGCAAAGAGTAAAAACATCTTTGATAGAGAACATCTTGGATCTATACATTAACCTCTAAAAACAACCCTGACCTCACTTTAGTACAAAATGCACTACTAGGGCCTGAAAGTTTTATTTCATATATTATGAATACGGTAGATTAGGCCAGAAATTGTGGGGAAGACATGCAGGTCACAGACTCATTCTCATAAAGAAAATTCATAAACAACCAATGTTTAAGAAAAGTCACACTATTAACAATTTGGAAACCGGATACAGGTTGGATATGGTGGCTCACGCCTGTAATCCCAGCAATTTGGGAGGCCAAGACAGGTGGATCGCCTGAGGTCAGGAGTTCAAGACCAGCCTGGCCAACATGGCATAACCCTGTCTCTAATAAAAAATAAAAAATTAGCTGGGAATGGTGGGCACCTGTAATTCCAGCTACTCAGGAGGCTGAGGCAGGGAGAATTGCTTGAACCCGGGGGGCAGAGGTTGCAGTGAGCTGAGATCGTGCCACTGTAATCCAGTTTGGGCAACACAGCGAGACTCCGTCGCAAAAAAAAACAGGATACAAATATGAAAGATGGATTTTGATGCATTATTAGTCATGGCCAACATTTCAACATTTAAATAAATATAATGCTAAAATAATAGGAACAATATAAATCATTTCTCATTCTTACAGTTGCTTTTATTATTTTTAAAGTTTTTAAGTTTCCTGGAATCACCCTCGCATACATGTACAGTACAATTACTACCTTTCTGAAACTAAAAAAAAATCATGCACAAACATCTCCCCAAAATTCCTACATGACAGAACAATACCTGCTTAAAAAAGTTTGTCACTGTGAGAGTAGCTGGTCGAAAGCTCGTCAAGTTACAAGCATCATCTCCACTTGTCGTCCTTTCAAGTGATCGTCTGCCAACAATACTAGAATTCCTCCTCTCTGACCAAGACCCTTTTCGTTCTACAAAAGAATTAAAAACAAAAAAAATATTCATTTTCACAAAATTTAAATTTTGTTTTAAAGTAGCTTTCCAAACACAAGGAAGAATCTATTAAATTGAAAATTACCCACCCAGCATATCAAGCATAGTAGGAGAATTTGCTTTTGGAGAGATTAGTAACAAAGTAGCTAAATCTTCTGGTTGTCTTTTTATAACGTCACAAATGTAAAAATAAGCTTCTAACATGCAAAGATCTATGGGCATGACCAATGATGAGCCATGAAGAGCAGCTATAGAGGAAGTATGTATTTACTACAAAATATTTACCACAAGGGAAATTTTAGTCATCATTAATCGTCCCTCAGTCTTAGCTCTTTGGTTTGAAAGAAAATTGTAAGATAACTTGTATTCAAAGTACTTGCAAGATCATCCTATTTTTTAAAACCAACAGAACTAGACTGAAGATTAAAAAGGAAATAGAATACTTGCACAAAACTATAAACAAACTAGACCTAATGGACATTTACTTTACACTACACTACACTAAGCAAGAGCAGAATACACATTCTTCTCAAGCACTTAAAGAATATTCTATAAAACAGTCTATATACTAAGCCATAAAACAAGATACAATACAGTCAAAGAGATTAAAATCATACAAAATACGTTCTCCAACAACAGAAGAATTAAACTATAAATCAATAACAGAAGAAAATTTGGGGGATTCACAAATGTGTGTAAGTATAATAGCACATTTAAAAAATAGCTAATGGAAAAAGGAATAACAGAAATTAGAAAGTATTTAAGAGGTATGAAAATGCAAAAACAACATACCAAAGCAGTGCTGGGGGGAGGATTTACAGCTTTTAATGTCTATTTTAAAAATAACTATCTCAAATCAGTAATATAACCTCAGACTTCAACAAACCTCAAAAGAAGAGAAACTAAATCCGAAGCCAGCAGAAGGCTACAAAAGAGACAACCACAGAGTGGAAATAAGGAAAATAGAAACTATAAAAACCACAAAGAAAAATCAATTAAACCAAAAACTGTTTCTTCAAAAAGATAAACCTGACAAATCTTTCGCTAAAATGATGAACAAAAAAAAAAAAAAAAAAAAGAAGAAGACTCAAATTACTAAAATCAGGAATGAAATCAGAGATATCATTTACTGACTTTACGGAGTAAAAGGAATAAAGGAATATACAGCAATATTATGAACAACTGTAGGCCAACACTTAGATTAGCTACCAACTAGATAACTTTGATGAAACGGACAAATTTCTAGAAAGATACAAAGCATTTATACTAAAACTGACTCAAGATGAAAGAAAATATGAATAGACCCAAAACAAGTAAAGAGATCGAATTAGTAATGAAAAAACTTACCACAAAGAAAAGACCAGGCCATGACAGGTTCACTGGTGAATTCTTCCAAACTTTCAAAGAATTAATACCAATCCTTCAAAAACTCTTCCAAAAAAACGGAAGGAACACTTCACAACTCATTCTATGAGGCCAGTATTACCCTGATACCAAAACCAGACAGAGGCATCAAAAGAAAGAAAAACTACAGACTAATACACCTTATGAATATAAATGCAAAAATCCTAAACAAAATACTAGCAGACTCCAACAACACATAAAAAAGATTACATGCCATGACCAAGCAAGACTTTTCCCAGGAATTTAAGGTTAATTTAACATCCAAAAACCACATCATTTGATGGAACACCATATTAAAAGGATACAGGACAAATAATTTTAATAGAGGAAGAAAAAGTATTTTACAAAATCTAACAGACTTTCATGATAAAAACACTTTTAAAAATTAGGAATAGAAGAGAATCTCCTCAATCTACCAAAATACATCTATGAAAAGCCAACAGCAAATATCATACTTGATGGTGAAAGATTGAATGCATTTTCCCTAAAGTCAAGAATGAGACAAGGATATCTACTCTAGTCATTTCTAAAACATTGCAGAAGAGGTTCTAATAAAGACAGAAAAGAAAAAGAAATAAAAGGCACCCAGACTGAAAAAGAAAAGTAAAACTCTTTTTATTTGCAGATGACATGATTTTGTATACAGAAAATCCTAAAAAATCTGGGGAAAAAAATGAACAATAACAATTGGAATTTAGTAAACAAATTCAAAAAGGTTTCAGAGTACAAGATCAATATACAAAAGTCAATTTTATTTCTATACACTAGAAATGGACATTCTGAAGACAGAATTAAGAAAACAATTCCATTTAAAATATTATCAAGAAACGATAAAATACTAGGGTATAAATTTAACGAGAAGGACTTGTACACTGAAAATGACACAACACTGAAAAAAATGAAAAAGATTTAAATAAATGAAAAAATTTCATGTTCATAGATTCAAAGATTTAAAATTGTTAAAATGGCAACAATCTATAAATTGACTTAAGAGATTCAAAGTCAACCCTATCAAAATCCCAGATGCCTTTGTGCACAAACTAACAGCTGGTCCTAAATTTATATAAAAATAAAAGAAACCTAGCCGGGCGCGGTGGCTCAAATCTGTAATCCCAGCACTTTGGGAGGCTGAGACGGGCGGATCACGAGGTCAGGAGATCGAGACCATCCTGGTTAACACGGTGAAACCCCGTCTCTACAAAAAAATACAAAAAACTAGCCGGGCGAGGTGGCAGGCACCTGTAGTCCCAGCTACATGGGAGGCTGAGGCAGGAGAATGGCGTAAACCCGGGAGGTGGAGCTTGCAGTGAGCTGAGATCCGGCCACTGCACTCCAGCCTGGGCGACAGAGCAAGACTCCATCTCAAAAATAAAATAAAATAAAAGAAACCCAAAATTTTCAAAACAAATCTTGAAACAGGATAAAAGTTGGAAGACCCACTCTTCCCAATTTCAACACTTACTTCAAAGGTAAAGTAATTCGGTATAGCAGCAGTCCCCAACCTTTCTGGCACCAAAGACTGGTTTCACGGAAGAAAATTTTTCCACACATGGGGGTAGGGGGATCATTTCAGGATGATTCAAGCACATTACATTTATCATTAGAGTCCCATAAGGTGCACGTAACCTAGATCCCTTGCATGTACAGTTCACAATAGGGTTCACATTCCTAACAGAATCTAATGCCACTGCTGATCTGAGAGGAGGCAGAGCTCAGGCGATAATGCTCGCTCAGCCGCTGCTCACCTATTGCTCTATGGCCCGGATCCTAAGAGGCCACACACAGGTACCTGTCTGCCACCCGGGGGTTAGGAACCCCTGTGGTACAGCATTGGCAAATATATCAATGGAATGGAATTGAGAGTCCAGAAATAAACCCCACATGAATGGTCAATTGACTTTCAATAAGGGATCTAAGACAATTCAATGGGGAAAGAATAGCCTTTTTAATAAATGGTGCTGAAACAACTGGATATCCACATAAAAAAATGAAACTGGACACCTACCTCACAATATACAAATATTAACTCAAAATGGATTATTAGAAACCTAAATGTAACAGCTTAAACTATAAAACTCTTACAAGAATACATACAAGTAAATTTTGATTCGTATTTCATAAAGGTTTCTTAGATAAAACACCAAAAGCACAGTGACAAAAGAAAAAAATAGAAAAATGTAACTTCATCAAAATTTAAAACTTCTGTGCTACAAACAATACCATCAAGAAAAGTGAACTCACAGACTAGGAGAAAATATTTGCTATCATGTATTAGGTAAGGAATTTGCATCCTGAACATATAAAGAACTCCTACAACTCAATGCCAAGAAGGTTAAAACCCCATTTAAAAAATAGGCATTAACTATTCATAAATAATAAAAAGACCAAAAGCCATTAAAAACAGAGCAAAGGTTAAAAATAACTATTTTTCCAAGAAAGATACACAAATAGCCAATACACACAAACGATGCTTAATATAGCTAGTGATGAAGAAAAGGTAAATCCAAACTACAATGAGTACCACTTCACTTGCACTAGAATGACGATAATCAAAGAGCAGATAATATGTTATATTGGTAAAGATATGGCAAAACTGGAACCTTCATACATTAGTGGAATGCTAGTGGAATTTTTGAAGGTGCAGCCAAATTGGAAAACAGTGTGGCAGTCCTTCAAAAGATTAAGCACAGAATTATCATATGACCCAGAAATTTCACTCGTAGCTATATGTCTACATACCTAAGAAAAAAACAATGTCCACACAAAAGCTTGTACATGATGTTTCAACACTATGAAACATTATTCATAATAAACTAAAAGTAGAAAACAACCCAAATCAACTGATAAATAAATACAGCATATCAATACAACAGACTATCATTTGGCAATGAAAAGAAATAATACCAATACATGGTATGACAAGGATGAACCTTAAAAACATTATGATAAGTGGAAGAAGCTAGCCACAAAAGACTACATATTATACAACTCAATTTGTATGAAATGTCTGGCATAGACAAATCTATAGAGACAGACTATATATTAAACGTTGTTTAGGGACAGGTTGGAAGACTGGGGGAATGAGGAGTGACTATTGCTAATGGGTACAAAAGTGTTCCAAGATGGGTACAGAAGTATTCTGTAGTAGTGGTTGCAGAACCCTATGAATATACCAAGAAAACACCGTACAGTAAGTCCTCATTTAACATCACGGATCAGTTCTTCGAAACTGTGACTTTAAGCAATACGTTGTATAACAAATCAATTTTACCATATGTTAATTGATATAAGCAAGAGTTAAGTCCCTACAGCATATTTCTGGTCACAAAAACTTCATCAAACTTCTAAATAAATACTCAAAACACTTCTAATATTAAACATTCAAATACATGTGCACTATATATATATTTAAGAAAGATTAATTAAAAATAAGTAGGATAATTATTTACCCAATTATCCCAGTTCAGGGTCACAAGTGGCCAAAGCCTGTTCCAGCAGCTCAGGAAAGAAGGCAGTGTATGGCAAATGCACCTGACAGCGGTTACTTAAGCAAACCCTGAGAATGACTCTGTGGTCTAAAAAGAATGTGTATTCGGAGTTCCAAGCTAAGGAACCTGGGAGTGGCCAGACTTGACGATTCATTCCTTATCTATGAGGATAAAGACATCTGAACCTCTAGCCCATCCAGTGAAATCTAGGCCATACACGGAACCAAGGTCCTTTGTTTTGAGTTAAATGAGGGTTTCCAGGTGGAAGTTACTAGGGGGAGGATGCTAAGGGAAAATGCTACATAAATTGCATGCTTTTTCAAGTGGCTGTGGTTTTCTGTCCAGCTCGCAACTCTGTATGTAAGTTCCCTCAGTAAACCCTAGGTCTCATTCTCTGGCTCCCCATCTCTTCTTCAGCCTCTCTGATACGATGCAATACATACCGAAGTCAATAGGGGTCCAGCATGACAGGCAGGAACCTGTCCTGGACAGGATGCTATTCCCTCACAGGTGTACTCACACACACACACGCTCATTACCTTATGCTGCTACCACTTAGACATGCCAGTTCACCTCATGCGCACAGCTTTGGGATGTGGGAGGAAATGAGTACCCAAAAATCCACACACACACGGGGAGAACATGCAAACTCTACACAGACAGTAGCCCCAGACAGGAATCAATTCTTTTCCTTATCAACATCATAAAAAAATCAAAAACAAAATGAGATATTTGAAGATCTGCTGTATTGTACAATTTAAATTGGTGACTTATACGGTATGTGAATTCTATCTTAATAATGGTGTTAAATGAGAAAAAGGCAAAAAGGCAAAAAAAGAAAATTCTTTTTATGCAATATTACATTGCAGAGTCTACAAATGAAACAAGCTTATATAAGAAAAAAGAGGCCAGGCGTCGTGGCTCATGTCTATAATCCCAGCACTTTGGGAGGCCAAGGCAGGTGGATTATTTGAGGTCAGGAGTTCAAGACCAGTCTGGCCAACATGGTGAAACCCCATCTCTACTAAAAATACAAAAATTAGCCAGGCGTGGTAGCGCACATCTGTAATCCCAGCTACTTGGGAGGCTGAGGCAGGAGAATTGCTTGAACCCAGGTGGCAAAGGTTGCAGTGAGCTGAGATCGTGCCACTGCACTCCAGTCTAGGCCATAGAGCAAGACTCCATCTCAAAAAAAAATTAAAAAGTAAACATTTAGAAATGTTTTGTATAAAACACTCTTACCTCCAGTACTGATTTCTACTTCTGTAGAATCTCTTTCCAAACTCCCAGCACTGCTAACAATATTCATTAAATGAATTGCAGTCCAAGCAAAAGGCATGCGATATTTCCCAAGTCTTTGGCAAAACTGATCTGCTTGACTCTTCAGTTTCTCCAGTTTTTCTTTATTCTGCAAAACAGAACTTTATATATTATATGATTATTCTTGAAAGATACCCATTAAAGGCTATTTCATACTACATAAAGGAAAAGGATGAGAAGTCTCAATTCCCAGCAGAGATGAAAAAAAAATCTGTACCTTACAGAGATCAAGTATTAGTGTAATATCTTAAGCAGTGAACAAACTCAACGTATTCTACAAATGTACGTGCAGAGCAGGTCTTGAAATTTCTGTTTGTGATTATGTTATTCTGGGGAGAAGACAGCAAGTACCAAACAGGTATTATGTATTGCAAGTATTTGTTTTAGGAAGGAAGCATAACCATGGTCTAGTCAGCAACTGGGAACTACAAAATATTCTAGGTTACAATTTGTTAAATTTTGTTACTCTATAAAAGATAGAAGTAGCTGAGCAAATTTGAAATAGTCCCTAACTTATAACAACCATGAGTTAAGAGTGGGGAAGCACGAATAGGCCAATGATAAACAAGCTCAGAGTTGTAACAAAAGAAGGAAAGTAAAAAGTATTAGAAGAAGACTAAACACTGGAAAAAGACTAATGGTCCAAATATTTAATAGTTCAAGCATATCTGGAAGACATCTTGAGGCTAGCTCAACTTTTAGGCTACTCCTGAAACAAATATAAAGGTGGCCTGCAAAAGCCACTCAACACTCTTAAGACTGAAAACCTATACTACCTCTCTCATACACTCTTTGCAGATGGGATGTTGAACTATACACTAATGACAGTGTCCTACCTTGGGACTAAGGGCTAGAAAAAGATGAACCAATAACTAAATGATAGCACTATTTATTACTATCTATATTATACCTCTAAAACAGTTCTTGTTTTAAGTATACTTCAAGTATATTTAATTCTATCAGTGTATGTAAATATAAGCAAAGAGTGGAATAAGCTGCTAGTATATTTAAGAGCACTATGTAACAGAGCAAATTTAATGTGTAAAATGACAACCTGGGGACAGCCAGAATACTATACTTTAACCATGAGTTCAGCCAGGTAATCAAGGATCAAGAAAAAAATATCATGTGCTCAGATCTACAGAAAAAGCTCAGTTCTTGTTCTGAATCTTGGGAAAACAGCAAAACATTTTCTGGGTTTGGGTTGCTTACCTAGTATTCCTCAAGCATACTTCTCCAGGAAGTTCCAGTATTAAATCTTGTGTTCAAAGATCCAAAGATCGCTTGTATTCTTGTAACTAACACATAGTATCTGAAATTTGTTATCAATTATCCAACCTTTTTTTTGCTTTTATAAGTTTATACATATTCTAGAACTTAAGCTGGGCGTGGTGGCTCACGCCTGTAATCCCAGCACTTTGGGAGGCTGAGGCAGGTGGATCACTTGAGTTCAGGAGTTCAAGACCAGCTTGGCCAACATGGTAAAACCCCGTCTCTACTAAAAATACAAAAATTAGCTGGGTGTGGTGGCACATGCCTGTAATTCCAGCTACTCGGGAGGCTGAGGCAGGAGAATCGCTTGAACCTAGGAAGCAGAGGTTGCGGTGGGCCAAGATCGCGCCACCGGACTACAGCCTGGGTGACAGAGCAAGACTCTGTCTCAAAAGAAAAAAAAATCTAGAAATTAACCATCTGATGGCAAAAAAAAAAAGCTGTATTTTCTTTTCTTTAAGACTATTATATTTTTACTATATTCCTTAATAATCTGCAGTCAGATGGAAGCCAAGAATATTTCTATTTTGCTAGGAAAATTTCTATCAATATCACTATTTTATAAATAAAGAAAACCTTTCATTATTTAGGAGTTAAACTGAATTAATTTAGTTCTCTCCATGAAGAAAAAAATTTAAAGAATCAGTTAGTTTTGAGATAGAAGAGATTTTTAAAGAATACCACAGCATATGACACAGGCTAGCTGACAAATGAAATAAAGAAGAAAGGAATATAGGAAGCAGGCCAACAGAAAAAAATATAGTACTAGTAAAATTCTTTAATTTGCTTTGTACAGTATCCTCCCAAATTACAATAGTAATAATGTGGGGGAAATGAGAAGCATGACATTCTACCTTGGTGGCATCTGCTTCTTTGAAAATCATATATGGTTCTGCACACTCTCCAATGTCTCCTTGCTGTAGGACTTTTTCTAGCTGTCAAAGGCAAAAAAAAGTTAAGATTAAGCTTTTAAAAGCCTGAAATTCAAGGATGGTTCAATATATGAAAATCAATATAACACATTAACAGAATGACAGAAAAAAATATATGACATCTCAATTGCTGTAGAACAAACATTAGACAAAATTCAGTACCCTTTCATGGCAGAAACACTCAACAAACTAGTAATGCAAAGAAACTACCTCAACATAATAAAGGGCCATATATGAAAAGCCCACAGTTAACATCATACTCAACAGTTAAAGACTGAAAGCTTTACCTCTAACATCATGAATGAGACAAGAATGCCCACCTTAGCCTCACCTATTCAGCATAGTAATGGAAGCCCAAGCCTGAGAACTAAACAAGAAAAATACGTAAAGCATCTGAATTGGAAAGGAAGAAGTAAAATTATCTCTGCAAATGCTATGATCTTTTAAGTAGAAAACTTCAAAGATGCCACAAAAAAAAAACTGTTAGAACTAATAAATGAATTCAACAAAGTTACAGCATACAAAATCTACATACTAGCAATGAGGAATTGAAAAAGGAAATTAAAAAATATATATCACTTATAATACCATCAAAAAGAGTAAGATACTTACAAATAAACTTAACCAAGGAAGTAAAAGATCTATATACACTGAAGACTATAAA
The DNA here is from genome assembly GCF_000951045.1 of Mandrillus leucophaeus. Classification (NCBI taxonomy): domain Eukaryota; kingdom Metazoa; phylum Chordata; class Mammalia; order Primates; family Cercopithecidae; genus Mandrillus; species Mandrillus leucophaeus. The sequence goes on from NW_012103599.1 coordinate 1,195,034, forward strand.
ACATTGCTGAGACAAATTAAACTAGACACAAATAAATGAAAAGAAATTCTGTGTTCATGGATTGAAAAGATTTGATATCATTAAGATGTGAATACTACCCAAAGCAATCTATAAATTTAATGCAATCCCTATCAAAATCTCAATGATTTTTTTTTTGCAGAAATAGAAAAACCTATCCTAGAATTCACAGGGAATCTCAAGAGACCCTGAATAATCAAAACAAATTTAGGTAAAAAGAAGAAAGTTGAAAGTCTCAAACTTCTTGATATGAAAATTTATTTAAAAACTACAATAATCAAAACAGATATGAGATACACACACACACACACACACACACACACACATATTCCTATTAGTTCAGTTTCACTGGAGAAGTCTAATAAAGAGTTCAAGAAAAATTAGGTAGCACCTACAGTGTATGTCCAATATTGTGTTACAGAATATCAAGATGAAAAAAAAATAAGTAAAGGCTAAATCTTTGCCCTTGAAAAGTTTATAATACTGACAGACAAGTATACAGACACTACAAAATAAACAAATATATTTAACATTATTCTCACCTTTATTACAAGAAAAACATCTTGGGAAGGATAAGTGATAGAAAAAATTGCTGATCTTGCCAGGGTGGTAATGGCAGCAGGTGGTACATGTGGACGTAACAACCCTTTCATCTGCTCAGAATTAAGGTCAAAATAAAAGTTTTCTGAAATCTAAAAAATATCAATATGTTAAACTTCAAAATCTGTACATTTTACAGTGTCTATTTCTTAAATTAAAAGAAAGTTGCTTCTGCTACTTGCTTTTAGAACTCGTTCAATGAAACAATAACCTGTTTTCAATTACAGTAATTATAATAAGAAAACATTTAATCTTAATAAATTAAATTTCTATTTTCTTTTTAAAAACATTCATGTTAAATAATTCTCAAAAAAATCATTACTTATTTATCTACAGATAGTAGGATATTATACTCTAATATTAAGCTTATATTTCACTGAGACCAATCTTTACATACCTAAATCAAAGTAAAAGAAGTCTAAAAGCTATTTGGAAAATACAATAAGCACATTCTAAACAACCATATTCCAAATTCTTTTAATTAGAGGAGGGGGATCAAGGTCAGGAGATTGAGACCATCTTGGCCAAAATGGGGAAACCCCGTCTCTATTAAAATACAAAAAATTAGTCAGGCATGGTGGCAAAGCCTGTAGTCCCAGCTACTCAGGAGGCTGAGCCAGGGGAATCACTTGAATCTGGGAGGTAGACGTTGCGGTGAGTTGAGACCACGCCACTACACTCCAGCCTGGTGACAGAGCAAGACTTCATCTCAGAAAAAAAAAGTAACCTCTAATAAAGTACACAAAGATATTATCATTGAGATGATGGATTCCAAATTGAGTTTTTAAAAAATTTATGAATAATATCTCAGCAGTTTCGAGTTAGCAAATAAAAGTTGCTAGAGCAGAATTCCATTAAAGAAATCCATAATATGTCTTGTGTTGGCAGCAGAAGTCACTGAGGGCACTTCAAGTTTCCTTTTTTCTTTTTGTAATTTTAAATTGTTTTTAGTAGCAATGCGGGGGGTCTCACTACGTTGCCCAGGCCGGTCTTGAACTCCTGGCCTCAACCAGTCCTCCTACTTTGGCCTTCCAAAGTGCTGCAATTACAGATGTGAGCCACAAGCACCCAGTCAGCACTTCAAGTTTCTACTACATATTAGTCTTAGAATATTAAATTAAGAAATGTTGTAAAATAACCTTCCAAAAAGTTAAATTTAATGATTATATGATGGTAAAACTAAGAGCATTAAAACAGAATATGTAAAACACACAAAAATGGTCTTTTAGTTGGTGAGAAATTGAAAATCATGTCAATAAAACTTCACAGTCATTGTCATTCCTATCGTTAGGTACTGCTTGCCAAAAGTGCTTTTCTTGTATTGTCTTTTCTATTTCTTAAAGTTGCTTCTGCTATTTACTTTTAGAATTCTTTCAGTGAAACAATAACCTGTTTTCAATTACAGTAATTTATAATAAAAAAATATTTAACTAGTCCTAATAAATTAAATTTCTATTTCCTTTTTAAAAAGATCTACGTTTAACAATTCTCAAAAAAACCAATCTTACAAAACAAAACAGGTTTCCAAAACCAATGATTATGACAAATGACTATGGTCAAATTATATAATTTTACCTTTTTCTTTTCCTTGACATCATATAAAGCCAAACTTGCAAAAATGGGTTCAATTTCAATTTCAAACCTTTATGAAGAAAAAGGATAAAATAATTTAAAAATAAATACAAAAACACAGTTGGAGAGAAATTGATTCCAAAACTACATTACCACAATACCTGGCACTTTTCCACACCTATGCCTTTGCCTATATTAAAACTTCTTCCTGAAATACACTCTTCTATGCATATCGTTGAGTCTAAATCAACCTTATCTTCTCTAGTTAATCCTAATTAATTTATCCAGCTACAAATAAACTCAAACTGCCTAAAAGCCTAATGACATATTATGTCTATTCTGAGTCACTAATCACTTTCTAACACGGTCATTTATATATGTATATATGTTCATTTTTAAATACGTTTTAAATAATAAAAGCCTAATGTTTTCTTTTTCAGATTATAAATAACATATTCAAGGCAAAAATCTTAGAAAACACATCAGAATATTCAGAGGAAAACAGGAGCATCCAAAGAATCATAATTAACAGTTTAATGCCCAATCCATCTAGACTTTATGCACAAATGCACTTGTCAAACAAATTTTTTTAAACAAAGAGTGTCACAGTACACATAACACTTTGTAGTCTGCTTTTTTAACTTAACATTTTATGGACAAATTTTCACATTACATATATCATTCTTACCATCATTTTTAATGCTTGCATAGTAATTCCCATTGTATGAATATGGCAAAATTGTATACTTAATTGAGATGTCTAATTCATTTCTAAGAACAATGACTTACATACAGTAAACATCTAGTAAATATTTGTTGAATGAAATAATACATAACATGAGGTTAACTAAAACTCTAGAGTAGAGGTTCTCAACGAAGGACACTTTTGCCCCTAAGGGAACATTTGGCAATACCTACGTACATTTTTGGTTATCGAAACTACAGGAGTATTACTGTCACTTAGCAGTTAGAAGTTGGAGATGGAACTGAACATCCTACACTGTACAGGAAAGTCCCTGACAACAAACAACCATCTAGACAAAAATGTCAATAGTGCTGACATTGTAATAACCCTGCTCCACATTGCATATTTTTGTATTAAAAGAGAATTGAGGACCTTGTAGAAAATACACAACATATTTACATTAGGGTGAGAGTTTAATAAAGGGCCATTTACAAAGATTTGGACAGGATCTTGAGAAAACAACTACAGAGAGTGCCATTCCCTGGGGCTATCAAAAGCAAGAGTCATTACCAACCACAGACCTAAAAGAGAACATGGAAGTAATAACCAAAAATTAGAAAGGATAACTATACCAAAGATCCGTCACAGAAACTGGCCTTGGAAAGAAAGAGGCAACAGATCTAAGTGACTCAGCAGGGAAGGAGACCTCACTCTCTTCTGCCCTCTAACTTCCTGCTGATACATCCCTTAGTAAAACCCAAATACAAGTCAAATGAAAAGAGATCTCGGTGATCCTGTCCACATGTGTCAACCTCTACAAAACCTACTCTGCATCCTTTTGACACTGTCAGTCCATTTATTTTGGCCAATCCAGTAAATAAGTGGTATCCCACTGGATTTTTCATGGGAATCTTTTCGTCCAGTAAATAAGTGGTGTCCCACTGGATTTTTCATGGGAATCTTTTCGTCCAGTAAATAAGTGGTATCCCACTGGATTTTTCATGGGAATCTTTTCGTATATTCACTGACCACTTGGATAGCTTCTTTTGGCCCATTTTTCTATTTACTGACTCTTTCCTCATCAATTTGTAATTCTTTATGCATTCTAGAAATGAGCACACTGCCAAGTATAGGTGTTGGAAATACCTTCTCCTTTTCTATGATTTATCTTCTCTTGCGTCTTTTGATGAAAAGTTGTCCATTTTAATGAAGTAAAATGTGTCAATGTTTTCTTCTAGGGGTAGTGCTTTCTGTGTCATGTCAAAGAAATCTTTTTCTTTCTATAAGATCATAAAGATATCCCTACATTATCTTCTAGAAACTTTACCATTTTGTCCTTCACATTTATGTCTACTATCAATCTGTAAAAAAAATTTTGTGTATCATGTGAGGCAGTGGTCAAGTTTCCTATTTTCATATGTATGAGAAACACATATATAGAGAGACAAGACAGACAGACACAAAGAAAGGAAAGCAGCAGGGAGAAACAGATATCCAACTCTCCTACCAATTTATTGAAAGGATTACCCTTTCCATACTATAAAAAATGTCCACTGTAACTACAAATCAAAAATGCATAAACATGTGGGTCTTTTTTTAAGCTCCTTATTTTTTTAGTTGAAGTAATAAATATTTAACGAAATAATTTTACATAATATTAACAGCATTCATTTGGCCAAACATTTACATGCTTGTAGAGTACTACTGTATATAAAGTGGGAATATATCAAGTACAGACTTTTCTAGCTCTTTTGTCTGTTCCAATGCTCTAGTTGTCTAATCATGTACCAATACTACACTGTCTTAATTACATAGTTTCATACTAGTCTTGACATCTGGTTGGGTTTTTTTTAATAAAGTTCTTCAAACTGTCTTGCCTCTTTTGGCCCTTTGTATTTTCATATAAATTGTAGATTCAGCTAAAAATAAACAAAAGCAGATCAAAGAGAAATGTTAATTTACTTATTCAGAAAATTAGAGGCCAAGGCAGGAGGATCGATTGAGGCCAGGAGTTCAAGACCAGCCTGGGAAACACAGCAAGATTCAATTTCTAATTCTTTAAAAAATTTTTTAAAAGAAAGAAAATTAGTACCCCAATGTGTAATTTAGTGCCATAAAATTACTGTGTAATAATTTTATAATTTTTTTTTTTTTTTTGAGACAGAGTCTGGCTCTGTCACCCAGGCTGGAGTGCAGCGGTGCGATCTCGGCTCACTGCAACCTCTGCCTCCAGGGTTCAAGCGATTCTCCTGCCTCAGCCTCCTGAGTAGCTGGGATTACAGGCGCGCGCCACCACACCCGGCTAATTTTTGTATTTTTAGTAGAGATGGGGTTTCATCACCATGATGGCCAGGCTCATCTCAAACTCCTCATCTCAGATGATCCACCCGTCTCAGCCTTCCAAGGTGCTGGGATTACAGGTGTGAGCCACCTCGCCTGGCCAATGACTTTATAATATTCTTAAACAGCATTGAAAGATCCATATTATTACTATGATGGACAAAGGGCGGAACCCGAGAAAATAAACCGAAGAAACCAATACAAATCCAGTGAGCTCCACTTTAAGTAGATAAGAATTTATAAATGCAACAAGAATTTATAAATTAGATACATTATTTGATTTTTTTTAAGTTTCAAAAGGTTCTTCCATTACAGAGAGTACCAAAAATGTATATGCAGAGTTTTTTTTCTTTTTTATATTCCTCAGGGATTCAGTACACAATTTGAGTAACTTCAAAAAAATGAATGCTACATTATTTCTATACTATCAAACATAGGCATGTTTCAAGAAATGCTACTTGCTGAGCAATACTCAATGGCTATTATGCTGCAAAAAAGGTATTTTTTTATTCACTATAAATGTACCACTCTACATACTCACTTATTTAAAATGCTGAGAATACTTACAACAATGAAAAAAAATTTGTTTTAATCACCAAAGGCCTACTGTAAGACATTACTAATAAGATGTGACTTACTTGTTAGGTCTTTTAAAAATTAAGTGTGTGGGCTAGGTGCGGTGGCTCAAGCCTGTAATCCCAGCACTTTGGAAGGCCGAGGCGGGTGGATCATGAGGTCGAGATCGAGACCATCCTGGCCAACATGGCCAACATGGCCAACATGGTGAAACACCGTCTCTACTAAAAATACAAAAAATTAGCTAGGTGTGGTGGCATGTGCCTGTAGTCCCAGCTACTAGGGAGGTGGAGGCAGAAGAAACACTTGAACCTGGGAGGTGGAGGTTGCAGTGAGCCAAGATTGTGCCACTGCACTCCAGCCTGGGCAACAGAGCAAGACTGTCTCAAAAAAGAAGAAAGAAAAAATTACATGTGTGTATGTGTGTGTATTTATTCCCTTTAAAAATAATTTATTTGATTCTGATCACAAAATACAGGGAAGGAGCAAGGGCAACACTTATAACCCCTTGGTCGCACATGTTCCTAGTCTATGTGTCTATAAATACCCTCTGTACAACAGCAAACTCATGCTGTCCTCCAAGTGTTGTTTCACATTCTAACAGCTACAAAGTATAGCATATGACCAGGTGGGAAGTAAAAACAGATGCCCTATTCACAAGGTAGAGTCTCCCTCCAAACAGTGTTCCAGCTCTCTTTTGCTACTACTACTGAAACCAAAGTTGCTGGTTGTTTCTACTACTGATCTTCTAAAATTCTTTCATGAACAAGTAGGTCATAGGCAAATTATGTCTGCACAATTCTTAGAGTGGCTTAAAGTAACCTTATAAAAAGGCAGTGACTAAGGTCTGCTCCTTATCCCCAGCCTCCTACGTCCCAGGCTGCCTATGGCACCTGGACTGCCCCTCCTGGGTCCCCCACATCCCAGGGCAGCAATCAAAGAAGGGCAGGCCAGGCCAAGGATGAGGAATAAACAGTCTTTATTGGGCTCAGACCAGGAGTCCATGGGTCTTGAGGACCTCTATGTATTTGTCAATTTTGTTCTCCATGTTTTTTCAGCCTGTTTCTGTAGCCTCGTAAGCTGTCTTTTCCTCCAGTAGAGGATCTTAGCCTTCTCCTTCCTCTTCTCCTCCAGGGTGGCTGTCACTGCCTGGTACTTCCAGCCAACATCATGAGCCAGGAGCCCCAGGTAGGCAACCTTTCTCACAGGCTTCAGGCACACAACATTGAGAGCAGCCACCATTCACTTTTTGTCATAGTGGAGTGGGATCCCATCAAACATCTTGAGGTGGTCCAAAGCAGCCTGGCCTCACTTGGTCTTGTGGGGCAGCATGCTTCACATGGTCCACCAAAAGAGGCAGTTGGGGACTTGGAAATGGTATGGGCCTCAGAAGGAATTGGTGTTCATCTACCTGCAGAGGAAGGCCAGGTACTTTAACGTGTTTCTGTAGAAACTGCCAGAAATGTGGATGTCCTCACAACACATGATCACCACCTTCCAGTCCAGCAGTACCTGCTTGGCCACAATGGCCGCTGGGCAATCCGGAGATAGCCTCAGCCTCAAGCACCAGGACCTTCCCCCTCCCAACTTTGGCAGCTGCCTGGGAAAGGCTAAACTGGGTGTGTTTTCACATTTACTTACAAACAATTACAGTACAGTTTTGAACATTTTATCAATATGTGTTGACCCTCCATTTTGACTTAAAGTCAATTTTGTAAGATGTTAATATTGTTCCCTCAGCTTTCATTTGGTTAATATTTGCCATTATATCTTAATATAATTTTTTTATAAATTTTAATTAATTTTAATAAATATTTTTACTTTCAACCTCTCTGGGTGCTTATGTTTTATGTGGATTGCCTGTTTTTTAATAAAAGACATGTAACTGGGTTTTTTTTTAATGCAGTCTCTTAAGTGGATAGTTTGGTCCACTTACACTTATTCTTAAGACTTATATTTGGATTCATTTCTAGCAGTTTATTTTTATTGTTTACTTTTTCTTTTTCTTTTTCTTTTTTTTTTTTTTTTGAGATGGAGTCTTGCTCTGTCATCCAGGCTGGAGTGCAATAGCATGATCTCCACTCACTGCAGCCTCCACCTCCTGGGTTCAAGCAATTCTCCTGCCTCAATCTCCCAAGTAGCTGGGATTACAGACGCATGCCACCATACCTGGCTAATTTTTTGTATTTTTAGTGGAGAGCGGTTTCATCACCTCAGTCTCCCAAAGTGCTGGGATTACAGGCATGAGCCACTGTGTCCGGCCTATGCTCCTTTTTCTAAGTGTTTTTCCATTCCTGCCTTCTTTCTTTTGAATTGACTTATAGCTCCACTTTCAAACCAGTTTTTCTCCTTTGCCTATAATTTACATTTCTATTTTTGTAATGGTTACTCAAGAACTTTTAAAGTACATAGTTAAGTTTTAAAATATTAATCGATATCTTTATTATTCTCCCAAACAATAAGATCTTAGAATGTTTTAACCCTAATCAACCCCCAATTTATACATTGTTACTGATTTTTAGTTCTATCTTAATTATTTTAACCTCATAAACTAGACTATTACAGCAAAAACAGGTTTATCTTTGTTTTCCATTTCTTTCTTTGTTCATCATTCTTTCTTTCACCTAAAATCTTTCTTCCTGAAGTACTTCCTTTAGAAGTTACATTTTTGGTGATAAAATGTTGTTAGAAAACACTAACAATTTTTATCAGTATAAAAAGTTATTTACCTCATCATTTGCAGATTTCAAAAAATGAACACAAATTCTTTGCATATCCTCCCATTAAGAAAAGTCTATTTCTCCATACCTTGAATTCAGGCTGGCTTTGTGATTTGTTTTGATCAATAAATGATATGCTGTAAGAGTTTTAATCCAAGGCCACAAAGAGGTCTTACAGCTTCCACTCTCCTTTTTCTGAAAACCCTTCCACCACTACATGAACAAGCCCAGGTCAGCCCACTGAACAATGGGAAAAGCATAGCTACTTTCCCAGTTGACATTAAGCCAACTGCCAAATACATAAACGAGAGACTCCTAGACCAACCTGCCTGCCAACTACCAGACATGCACAACTCCTTTAGAGATCATCCAATCCCAACCAAATTGGCCCAAACTACAAGAACTACCCAGATAACCCACAGAATCATGAGAAATACTGAACATCTGTTGTTTTAAAACATTACATCTTAAGGTAGTTTAGAGTGTAGCAAAAACTAACTGCTTCAAGAATGTGTTTGTTGAAAGGTAATTTTACTGGGTATGAAGTTTGTGGTCAACAGTTATTTTCTCTTAACAACATTGAAGATAACACTCAATGTCTTCTGGCTTCCATTGCTGCTGTGATAAATCAGCTGTTAGCCTAATTATAATTTCTTTTTTCTTTTTTTTTTTTTTTGAGATGGAGTCTCGCTCTGTCACTCAGGCTGGAGTGCAGTGGCGCGATCTCAGCTCACTGCAAGCACCGCCTCCTGGGTTCACACCATTCTCCTGCCTCAGCCTCCCGGGCAGCTGGGACTACAGGCGCCCGCCACCACGTCCGGCTAAATTTTTGTATTTTTAGTAGAGACAGGGTTTTACTGTGTTAGCCAGGATGGCCTCGATCTCCTGACCTCGTGATCCGCCTGCCTCCACCTCCCAAAGTGCTGGGATTACAGGCATGAGCCACTGCGCCTGACGGCTAATTGTAATATCTTTACATAGGATCTCTTTTTCTCTCTGGCCGCTTTTAATATAGTTTCTTGGTTTTGTATTCTCCATTTTTACTATGTTTAGTCTGGATACGAATTTCTTTTTATTTATTATTCCTAGATCCTACTAGACATCCAGAATTGAGAGTTACTACTATGTTTCATAAATTTTGAACAATTCTCAGCCATTATCTCTTTAATAACTGTTTTCTTCTTCCCTAAGTTATTTCCATTCTAGAATTCAAATTAGACTTTTTGTTGATATCACTTTATTTTCCATCTATTTACATCTTTGTGTACATTTTGTATAAGTTTGTTGTTTTATGATCAAGTTCACTTATTCACTCTTCAGTTTTATCTAATCTATGTTGAGCCCACCTAAATGGATTTATAATTTCAATTATAAAATCTTGAAAAAGATCACATGAATCTTTTCAAAATCTTCCTGGTCAAATCTGACAGTTTCTTGTTCCATTATAATATTTTAAAATAATTATTTACTTAAATATATTAAAAGTACTTATATTCTAAATCTGACTGGTAGTCCTTTTCAGGTCTGCAGTTTGTTTCGCCATGTTTGTTGATTTATGACTGGAGCTGAAACTTTATCTGTAGAAATATTTTGAGGCCTAAATTTTTAAAGCGAATTCCTCTAAAAACAATTAATGTATGCTTCTGCCAGGTACCTAGGGCCACCGCAAACCTAGAATCACTTTAAACTTTTGCCTTGGAATTTTTTGAGCCACACGTATAGTAGGTAAGCTTATGACTAGGAATTCTCAGAGTTTTCTCTTTTTATTTTTTCCTGTTTCCTGTCTGACTTTTCCCTGCCAAAGCTGAAGTTGCAGCAAACAAATATCACTACCATTTCTAGTATTACTCTCGTGAAATCTGGTGTTAGGCATTTATGCAAGAGTGTTTCTATCCTGCTTGCATGCCAAGCTCTTTTCCTTGTAGCCCATTAAAACGAGTAAGAGCAATAGCCCTAATGTAAAATTAGCTACAGAACACTTACTCCTGGGAAATTATGATTTCTTAGCATTTCTTGGCTAAATTCATATCAACTTGACCATGCCTAGAAGATATTCCCCTGAATGTATAAATCACTATGTTACTGACTAATAGTCTTCTTAGTAGTAGAAATAATTTTCTCATCCAGGATAAAGAAAGGCTGTTCTTAGGGAACAAAATGTAAGAGAAACAATTTTCAAAAATATATCAGTTTCTATAATGAGCTAAAGTAAAGCTATCATTTCTGACTCTTTCTGAACTTTTGTGACCTCAAGTTCTTCCTCACTTTAAACCTGGACTTTTCTTATCATAGACAAATCAGATGTATATAATTATTACTTTAGAATTTTTAATGAGCCAAACAAAGCTAAAGAAAATAGAGTTGTACAAAAAAAAAAATTCTATATTTTATTTCTCTAAGAGAGAAATAACAAACTTGTAACTTTTATTAATCAAGAAAATCATAAGTAAAGCTACAATGAGACAACACTTCACACCCACTAGAATGGTTATGATTTAAAAAAAAACACACACACAGGTAATAACAAATGTTGGTGAAACATGGAGAAATTAGAATCATCCTAACTTGCTAGTGGTAATGTAAAATGGTGCAGCTGCTTTGGAAAACAGTCTGGATAACTCCTCCAAAAGTTAAACATGGAGTTACTATACTAACCATAATTCCTATCCTAGGTATATACTCAAGAGAAATGAGAACACATGTCCCATAAAAACCTATATACAAATTATGAACTTAATTTGTAACAGCCAAAAAGTGGAAGCAATCATTACTGATTAATAGATAAACCGAATGTGGCATATTCATCAATGGAATATCACTCAGGAATAAAAAGAAATTATAGTACTGACACATGTTACAGCATGAACCTTAAAATACTATGAAAAACTAAGTTAAAAAAAAAAGGGACTACATATTGCATGATTCCATTTACAGGAAATAGTCAGAATAAGCAAATGTGTAGAGACAGAAAGTAGGATAGTGGTTGCCTAAGGATGGAGGAGTTGGGGAAAACAGGGAGTGACTACTAACAAATACGAAATTTCTTTTCAGGATGATGAAAGTACTCTAAAATTTATTGAAATAATAGTTGCACAGATCTGAGAATATATTAAAATCCACTGATTGCATTCTTGGTGAACTGGGTAAACTCACTGGTGAACTGTACACTGAATATACATTGAGTGAATCACATAATATGTGAATTATACTTCAATAAAGCTATGTTTCTTTTCAAAGTAGAAACAATCCAAATGCTCACTGACTGATAAATGGATAAACAAAATGTGGTGTATCCACACAGTGCAATATTGTTCAGTCATATAAAAAAATGAACTACCCGGACGGGCACAGTGGCTCACACCTGTAATCCCAGCACTTTGGGAGGCTGAGGCAGGCAGAACACGAGGTCAGGAGACCGAGACCGTCCTGGCCAACATGGTGAAACCTCATCTCTACTAAAAATACAAAAAATTAGCCAGGTGTGGTGGCAGGTGCCTGTAATTCCAGCTACTCGGGAGGCTGAGACAGGAGAATTGCTTGAACCCGGGAGGAAGAGGTTGCACTACTACACTCCAGCCTGGGCAACAGAGTGAGACTCTGTCTCAAGAAAAAAAAAGAACTACTCATATATGCTAAAACATAGATGAACATTGAAAACATTATGCTGTATGAAGAAACCAGACACAAATGGCCACATATAATTCCACTTACATGAAATATTCAGAATGGGTGAGCTCATAGAGACAGAAAGAAAATTAGTGATGGTCAGGGGCTGAGGAAAAAAGAGAACGGGGAGTGACTACTAACAGGTATTGTTATGGTCTGAACAGTATCATCCCCCAAAATTCGTATGTTAAAGCCCTAACCCCCAATGTGACTGTAATTGGAAATAAGCCCTTTAAGGGCTTATTAAGGTTAAATGAGGTCCTAAGAGTGGAGCACTAATCCCATGGAACTGGTATCCTTATAAGAAGAGGAAGAGATACCAGCGACCTCTCTCTTTCTGGGCATACACAGAAGAAAGGTCATGTGAGAATGCAGCAAGCAGCAGCCATCTGCAAGCCAGGGAGAGATGCCTCATGAGAAACCAACCCACTGGCACCCTGATCTTTGATTTCTAGCCTCTACAACTGTGAGAAATAAACTTCTATTATTTCAGCTACCCAGTCTATGGTTCTGCTATAGCAGCCTGAGCAGACTAATACAGGCATGGAGTTTCTTCCTGGGATAATGAGTATGTTCTCAAGTTAGACAGTAATGATAGCTGTACAACTCTGTGAATATATACCACTAACCTGTATACTTCAACAGGGTTAATTTTATGATATATAAATTAGATCACAATAAAGCTGTTAAAAAACAAAACAAGACTATACGTAAGAACTGATGTTAGGTGTCCTGCTATTCAAAAGATTCAATGCACTTAATCTATCTAACATGTTTCTGAATAAATCTAAATATACAAAGCCTTAACTTTCAAGGAAAGAAATTGCCAGAATTATATATAGACATGGTCTGTCCCTATGAGTTGCTTGTTTCAGAAAGCTCTATGAATCAAAACTTTTTTCTTAAGTTGGAACGAATAATTAAACTTAAAATATTAACATGACAGCATGAAATAAGAGAAAGCACTTCATAAAGCAGAATGTAAATATATCACCTCAATGATGTTAGCAGAAACCAGATCTAAGTTTTTTCAAGAAGGAAAAAATACATATATCAAAATCTTCAAAAAACAAAGCCTACTGGAAAATCAAATTGATTTTATATTTGTTACACAGCAGGCTTAGCTTCATATATATCTTAGGCTTAGAACAGTAGGGATTAGCTTCATACATAGGTTTGAATGCTGAATAGCATTTAAAATGATATACAGAATTTAAAAGTTGACTTTACGTTTGCTACACAGTAGGCTTAGCTTCATAAATATGTTAGGCTTAGCACAGTAGGCTCAGCTTCATATATACGTTTGAATGCTGAATAGCATTTAAAATGACATGTAGAACAATACTTCTCAAAAGGACACAAATACAACTATAAAATCTACTCAGATTTTGTTACACCAGTACTAAAATTTTATCCTGGAAAACAAAAGCTGCAAGTAAAATAAATAAATACTCACTTAAGTGATAAGCATTTTACAAGAAGTCTCTGACCAAAATGTTCTTTGGGTACATCAGGAACACTAAGCCGTTCTATTGGTTCTTCCTACAAATTGAAAAGCAACACCAAAATGAATATGCTTATCATATTCCAACTCTTTTTTTTAAGAACTTACTTTACTAATCTAATACTTTTAGTCTTCACAATAGAACATAGAAAAGAAAGACCTATTTATCCACAGACAGAAGTCATTTGATTATAAGTTACTCATTAAGAATAGGAAATTCACTAGTATAAAATGTATTCATTTATAAAAATTACAGCTATGTTTCAGTTGCTTTATCCTCTACATTATTATAATAAATACTCTACATTAATCATAATCCCAAAAGATCGATTTTAATAATCATTTGCTTCTTTATATGCAAACATCTATACCTCATCTGGTGATGGATGCAAAGCAAAAAGTTCTTTGTGACGGTTTGATTTCCTTTGGTCATCATTCTGACGGTCTATTTCTTCATTTGGAGTTCGATCAAGTAAATTGGGAAGCAAAGCATCAGGAAGTGAATTTTTCAAGTCAAAGATACTACAGGCCCAGCTACCCCTTGGGGTATCATCTATTGACATTGAACGTCTTTTAAGGTCATCCTGTCATGCAAAACATTAAATATAATTATATTAATTAATAAATAAATTGACAATTATTTTAAAATAACTTCTTAAAGTTATTTAAGAATAAAAGTATTACTTGATCATCCTGGTAATTGTTGCCATCTGGAGCTTCATCAGATTCAAAAACTTGTTTTGGCAAACCTTTTTGCCTTTCTTTCTGTTTATCTAATGTGTTGGGATTAAATCCTGTTCCCAATTTATGGTATCTATTAAAGAAAAAAGTTACATAAAGATCAACTATCAAACTTCGGAATGTTCTCACTTTTTGGGCATCATTATGTAATAAGCCAAGTGTTTTCTGCATTATTTCTTTATGTAATACGAATCCATTCTAGCAATTGAGGTTAAAGAAAATTTCCATTCAATGCTCCTTTAACCCAGCTAAGCAGTAGAGTATGAGTTTCCGAAAGCAAATCATATTTTCCTTCTTTCCATGCCAATCATGTGTATATAAATTAAGCTGTACTTTCAATTCAGAGAATTGGTCAGTAAAAAGAAAACTTGGGAAGCTAGTAACTTGGGTTAAAGAATAAAATGAGAAAATAGAAAATATACATTGATTTAAAAATAATATAAATTTTAAAAGGTTATATACATATAAAGCACTGAATCTTAAAATTTCAAGTAGCCAACAAATTTTTTGCTATCTCTCATTATCTATAAAAGATCTTAACCTAAAGCTACAGACTTGTAACATGAAAAACAGCAAAATCTACACCATCATGGTGTACATATATATTACTTAACATTAAATATATACACAGGTAGCTAAAAACAACTCTTAAATTAATGCAAGCTTCTTTCTTAATCCAATAACAACCTAATACCCAAGAACATCAAATATGAGCTGATCAAAGAGCAATTATTGTTCATGATTCAACACTTCACAGAGCAAACTGAAGGAATATTTTAGTTGAAGCAAAACAATAATGTTTACAAGAAGATGGTACAGTTCTTGCTATTACCCAATTCATGAGATAGTAAAGAATCACATTTGATATGAATTACTCACATCCAGTCTTGTTGCTAAAGCTATTAAAATAGCAATTACATGATATTAACATCACAGCATAATCGCAAAAGAGAAAGAACTAAAGACACTCAATATAGTAATATGAAAGTTATTACTTAGAAGCAGATATCTTAATATTTAACGGAATGTTTCAAGTGTCTTAATTTGTAAAGCTGCATACGTAAGCTGCTCTGATAAATCAGAATGCCACTGAATTCTATCCTAAAAAAATTGACAATATGAAATTCAAGAAAGCAAAGAATGATTCATGATCAATACTCTCTTCTATATCATCCAGTCCTCTAGTCAGTTGCTATGATAAGGCTCTAATAATTACCCATTCAACCCCACACACATCACCATTTTTCTGACTTGTTTCTTGGCATTCTCACCCTCATTTACGGTTCCAGCCACACTGTCCTCTTTACTCTTTGTTCCTTGAACATTTCTAGCATGTGATCAATATGGAGCCTTTGCATGTATTGCTCTTCCCTCTGCCTAATAACATTCTTCCCCCAGATATTCACAAGGCTCACTTCCTTCAGGTCTCTGCTCAAAATCACCTTATCAGTAAGGCTTCCTCTGATTAATTATATAAAACAGAAGGTCGAGCATGGTGGCTCACACCTGTAATCCCAACACTCAGGGAGGCTGAGGTAAGAGGATGGCTTGAGGCCAGGAATTCAAGGTAACAATGAGGTACAACTGTCCCGCTGCACTCTAGCCAAGGCAACAGAGAGAGACCTTGTCCCAAGTAAATAACTAAATAGAAACCAAAATAAATAATAAAATAAAAATATTTGTTCCTCTTCTTGGCCCTCTCTATCTACTTCACCCTACCTTTTTCTCCACTTCACTCACCTAGATCTTATCTAGTCTATATTTACCTGTGTTGGTTTATTGTCTATCGACAATCTCATTTCCCACTAGAATATAAACTCCATGAGGGTAGAAAGTTGGTTTTGTTCACTGCTGTATCATCAGTCTTTAGTATAGTGCCTGGTACATGTAAGACTCTCAATAAACACTTACTGAATAAGCAAATAAATGAAGTACTTTTGTGTCCCTTTATCATTCTGTGCTGAATCGTGGAAGAATTTTGTGGCTTCATCTTATAGCTACTTCACTTTTCAGCCACATCCACACCACCATTATGTCCATCTGCTGAGTTTGTAATATTTTTTCACTAATCAAAATTTTAATTTCCAAAGATAACTAATTGATTTTTATGTGGTTAAAATATCCTCTGACATTTCTCATGTACATTATTCTCATGTATTTAAGAGTATTATTTACACTTATAGGTCTTAAGCTGTATTCTATTAACTATTTCCTAAATTATTAGTTCTTTTATTTGTAGTTGGATAATTCTCTTTCAAGTGTATTGGTTTGCATCAAATTCTTGGCAATTCCAAGTTCTATCTTAATTTTTTAATTTGTATCCCCTACATCTGTCTTAAACTACTGTACCTGCTTATTCCAGCCCATATCCAGTGGTTGTGGGGAAAGGGCAGATCACGCCACCAAGCAAAGTCTGCCAGTACCTAGTCTTCTGGGTATGAGCATTCCTTCTTCCTCCAAGACATGCTCACCCTGGGTACTATCCTATTAGCCTAAGCCTCCACAACTACTGATCCAAAAAAAAAGGCAGATATCTCTGTTGTCACTGAGCACACATTGTGGAAGAGGTTTCAAAGTGACCACATATCCAATATTTACCAAGTCTCCCTTTCCATTGCCTGCATTCACTGGTTCTGAGCTTAAAGCACTACTGAAGCTTTTGCATGTATCTTCTCCTTAGATTATTCTGTACTATGGTTTTCTCTTACATTCCAATCATACCTATCTTCTTTGTTTCAGAGATACCTCATAACTTCTAGTTCACCAAAAGTACTCCCTTTGGTCTTCCACTTACCAGCGCATATAATGTATAACATCTAGTATAATTGAAAAAAATAAGAGCTTTAGAATCTGATGCCCCTACGTTCTAATCCTGACTACCCTATTTTTTGGTTTGTGGGATCTCAGAGAAGTTACTTAACTACTCTGAGCCTGAGATACCTTATCTGTTAAAATCTTAAGAGATGAGTGCAAAGTGCCCAATAAAATGCACAGCACACAGTAAACCCATAAATGTTAATTCTCTTATCCTCTTGCCTAAACCAAGGTTAATAATCCTATGCTTAGAATTAAGTAACAGATTTCCATGATTCTGAGGTCAATATATTTTACAACTAACCTTTTTATTAAGATTTCTGATTATAGGTTTCTAACATATACGCACAGAGGTAAAGACTTTTGAATTATCTGACAGAGGAACAGTATTCTTCAGTAATGTCTAAAAGCTGGCTATCGGAATACTTATCAAAATTGTAAGTTCATAAAAACAGCTCTTCTATATAAAGGGCAGCAGACTGTGCTTTTATTAGGTCACACTGAAACTAAAAAGCATGTCAGCATTATCCTCCAGAGTGATATTTAGCACAATGTAAAGTCTAGTGAAATAAGACAGCCATGAGGGCAAAACAATAAGCAATGGATATATCACTTTTGCTAGTGCTGTTTTGCACAGATTATTTCATTTGAGAAAACTATAATGCCGTATCAGAATTCTCCACTACCTCAATCACATCTCCTTCAGACAAATAAAATAAGGTTAAGAAGATTCAGCATGAAGACCCTTCTCCATTATGCAAATTAGCAAATGATTATTGTGTAAATCAGTTTTAATATACTTCTTAATCTGACTTGTTATTGCACAGTTTATCAGGAAAATAAATTTTGGCTAGAACAAAACATTATTTTTTACAAATATTTACCTGATTGGATATAGAGGTCAAAGACCTATAAATATTAGAAACAGCAGAGACCTTTCAAATAGCTTGGTCTATAAAACTGCCTGTTAATGTTAACTTAGCCATTTAAGTTTCACTAAACTGGATTCTTTTTGAGAAATATAAATTATTCACCAATACCTACCCAACATTTCCTAAAAGAATTAGACTACAAAATTATCATATATTATTAGCTCTTATATGATTTATAATAATACAGAAATACTATTTTTCCATGAATTATATTTTACAAAGAAAGCAAGTAAAAGTAATTGCAGAACTCCTAAGGAGTAAATATCTATACACAAAGGTTCTTCTTTTGTTTCTTCAGCTATTTCGTTTAAATAAATTTTCAGGTCTCTTAATCATTATGAATCTGCCTTAATCCGTTTAGAAATCTTACTCAGTATTCGTAAATGTTGTAATAAACATATAACTTACTTTCTGATGACAATTGCCCAGTCTTCTGTATAACTTCTTATACAGTCTCTAACATGTGGATCCATTTCACTATTTTAAAAAGGAAAATACATTTGTAATTCAGACAGGACAGCACTGATGTTCATTTATTTGGTTGCTATAATTGCTGTTCGCATAACAGGAAATGATGATGCTACAAGAAAATAGGCTCTAAATAAAATAATGGAAGGTAGCCTTTCTATAGTTACTCTAAAGCCAAAAACAGGTCAATGTCTCCTTACCTTTCTTCAGGTACAGCTGAAACAAGAGTTCTGCAGTCCCGAGGACTATAAACAACTTCAATATCATCTGGAGGAAATTCAATCAAATCCCGTAAAGGCCCAGAATCCACAGCCAAAGGATGAGTAATGAGGTAATCTTCCAAATCCACTGGATCTACTGCTTCAGTAAGGGGCACCTTTGTAAAAAGGTGGGATAAGAGATGGGTAGAAAATAAGAGATGAAGTAATTTTAAAACTTAAGGCAAATAACTTATTATTTTTTAAAATAAAAGCTTTTAATCTAGTTCTTTCTAAAATTTTAACAGATATTCAACCAGACGCACTAAAGAAAACACAAAGTGTTACCCTTCTTGCACTCCTCGATGTTTTGGGTCATACTCTCTTTAACGTCCTTGCTGACACTTTGCCCAGAACTCTCACATAAAAACACTAGTAAGAATTAACAGTTTTATTCTACTTTATAGTTTACAAAGTACGCACTGGAAGGATTATTTTTGCTTTTTTATATCTTTGGATATTAAAAAAAGTAAGTTGCTCCATTTCTAAACAGTGCTCTGACTTTATTTCTTGTTTTTGTTTAGTATCCTAGTAAAAACATATAATCAGACTGGGGTAGGCTAAAAAATTTCCCTCCAAAAATTCTCCACATCCTAACACATGGGCCCTGTACATGTTACCTTACATGGAAAAAAATAAAAGTCTTTGCAGATGTAATTAAGGTTCTTAAAACGAGGGTATTATGCTGGATTTTCCAGGTGCTTTCTAAATGCAATCACATATATCCTCATGAGAAGACAGAGGGAGATTTAGGCTATACACAGAGAGAAAAAAAGTTGTATAAAGATGAAAAAGAAAGAGATTTGAATATTCTGGCCTTAAAGATAGAGATGATATGATCACAAGTCAAAGAATGCCAAAGCCATCAGAATTTGGAAGAGACAAGGAACTGATACTCCACTAGAACATCTGAAGAAAGCACAGCCCTGCTAAAACCTTATTCTAGTCCAGTGATACTGATTTCAGACTTTTGGCTTCTAGCACTGTGAGAGAATAAATTTCGTTCATTTTAAGCCACCCAGTTTGTAGCACTTTGTTACAGTAGCCATAGGAAAGGAATACACAGGCCCTATAAAAACTACCCAGTAATAATAATAAAAGACTGGTAGCATTCTTCAGCCAAGTTTTTAACAAGATACTTTTTAATAAAATATCATACTTCTTATCTAGTTTGAAAAAGAAAAAAATATTCAGACAAACCTATAAAGGATATATAACACATATGCAGTTGTAGACCAATGAAAATAAGAACATGTTATTTCTCAGGATATTCATCTGGAATAAAAACACTGAAACCTGCCTCTGCGCAGGTGTACATTATTAAACAGACGGTGCTTTAATCTATGCTTCTTTGGACTGAACTTTTTTTTTTTTTGAGATGGGCTCTTCCTCTGTCATTCAGGCTGGAGTGCAATGGTGCAATTTCAGCTCACTGCATGCAACCTTTGCTTCCTGGGCTCAAGGGATTCTCCCACCTCAGCCTCCCAAGTAGCTGGGATTATAGGCGTGAGCCACCATGCCTGGCTAATTTTTATGTTTTTGTAGAGACAGGGTCTCGCCATGTTGCCCAGGCTAATCTTGGAACTCCTGAGCTCAAGCAATCTGCCTCCCTCGGCCTCCCAAAGCACTGGGATTATAGGCGTGAGCCACGGCGCCCAGCCTAGACTTAACATTTTAAAGATATTGAGTAAAATAATAAATAACACATCTTAAACACTCAAAAGATAGCAGTTATTTATCATTATCAGTATATGCTATCTCATTTAAACCTCCCCCAAACCCTGTAAGCTAGATATAATTACTATTTCAGTTCTACAAATAAGGGCATTTGTGCTCAAAAAAGTTAACAACCAACTGAAAATAAAATAGCCACAAAATGGTAGAGCAGAAATTTGAAACTGGGTTTTCGACCTCTAAAATTTTTTCTACGATTTTAAGCATTCTACCTCACCTATCCTATTAAGTACAAATTATACTATGATGTTCTTAACAAAGAAAAAGAAAGCAATCCAACAGGAAAAGAGAAATCTTCTTGAACCATTGTTATTAGAACTGGGTACCCACATTTAAAAAATGAACCCCAATCTCTGTATCACAACATATATAAAAATTAAACTGAGATGGATCACAGACACAAACATACATGTTTAAAACTATAAAGCTACTTCAAGAAAACATAGCAGGATGTCCTTACAATTTGGGAATAGGCCAAGTTTTCTTAGACATGAAAAAAGAATCATAAAAGAAAAATTGGATTCATTAAAAGACACTGTTAAGAAAATGATTAACAAGCCACACTAAAAGAAAGAACTTACAAAACATATTTGATAAAGGACTAGTACTTAGAATATATGAACAAGTCCTACATCTCAATAATTTTTTTTTAAGTCACACCCTCAAATAAATGGGAAAAAATAAAGCACACAAAAAACTGCTCAAACATCAAAAGTCACTAAAGGAAACTTTCCCTTCTGGAAAGATGAAGTAGAAGTACTTTTCTCTATTCTTTCCACTAAGTACAACAGCCTAGATACTACATAGAAAACAAACCTAAGAAGACTCTGAAAGGTATAGAGAAAACGGCTGGCCGGCAGGGACATCAGAACCCAGGGAATGGCACAACAGTGAGTTACTTCAACATTTCTTTTTGCCTTATACATTCCAGACTTAGAACTAGAAAAGCCCACAACCCAGAAAACAACAAGAAGCACTAGAGGTAGTGGGACTGGGTTGCGGTGAGCCTGTTTTCCCCAGCCAAAAGATCAAGAAAGAAGCAACCTAACAAAACAAAAAACATTTAGACTTTAACTGCTCAAAGGCCAAGTGGGGAACTATATTTCTACCCTCACCAAGCTGTAACAAGGCATCCCAACTCTCCCCACCAGGGTAGTATCAGAGAAGTACAAGTAGGGTGTTGGGATTTTTATATCTACCGAGCAATAATTAATCTCTGACTCTCATCGTGTCAGCAGAGGCCACTAAGGAAATCTGGACATCAACTCCTATGAAGCAGCAACATGGCTCCTCTTTCCTTTATCACTTGGGCACTGTCAGAGAAGGTCCAGTGGAGAGTAAGTACTTTCACCAATGCCCAGTGTAACAAGGCCACACACCCTTGGATGTCAGTAGAGGCCATGTGAGGAACAGTAAGGAGCACTACTACCCTTCCCAGCTAAGTAGTGTGAGCTGTGGTCCAGCAGAAGTGGGGACTCTCCCTCCTGCTCGACAATAAGTAACAAGGAATCCTTCCCCTCCTTGTATACCAAAAGAAGACAAGTAAGAAATCTGAACTTCTACTCTGTCTGTCCAAAACAAGATAGCATCCACCTATAACTAGAGCAATATCAAAGAAAGCCAGCTAAAATATGTTGAAATAAGACCTAGAAATTCACAACATAAGACCCAAAAGGTACAAGTTCCAATCAAAAATCTCTCATCATACTAAGAACAAGGAAAATCTTAACTCTAATTAAAAAGACAACCTGTAGATGTCAATACCAAGATAAGTGATCTTGGCATTATATGACAAAGATTTTAAGGCAAACATCAGAAAAATAATTCAACAGCAATTGTAAACCCTCTTAAAATAAATGAAAAACCAGAAACTCTCTGTAAAGAAACAAACTCTCGGCAAAGAAGCAGAAGATACAAAGAACTAAATGGAAATTTTGTAACTGAAAAACACACTGACCAAAATTTAAAATTTAATAGATAAATTCAATAGTAGAAAAGAGGGGATAGAGGAAGTAAAAATCGGTTACCTTGAAGAAAGAAAAATCGAAATTATCCAATCTGAACAGCATTAAAAGAAAAACAGACTGAAAAATCAAAACAAAACAAAAACAAAAATAGAAAGCATCTTCAGGGACAAACTACACTAGAATATCCAATACTGGCACCACCAGAGTCCTAGAAAGTGAGGAAAAAGAAGACGGGGCTGAAACATATCTGAAAAAACAATGGCTAAAAACTTCTAAATTTCATAAAAAGACATAAGCCTACAGAAACAAGAAGCTAAGCAAACTTTAAACAGGATAAACCCAGAGAAATATGTACCATGACACAGCAACCAAATGCAGATTTAAAAAAAGAAAAAGAAAGGCCAGGTGCAGTGGCTAACACCTGTAATCCAAGGACTTTGGGAGGCAGAGGCGGGCGGATCACCTGAGGTCAGGAGTTCAAGACCAGCCTGGCAAACAGGGTGAAACCCCATCTCTACTAAAAATATAAAAATTAGCCAGGCATGGTAGCGGGCGCCTGTAATCCCAGCTACTCGGCCTGTAATCCCAGCTACTCGGTAGGCTGCGGCATGAGAATCGCTTGAATCTGCCTCCAGGAGGCAGACGTTGCAGTGAGCCAAGATTGCACCACTGCACTCTAGCCTGGGGGACACAGCGAGACTCAGTCTCCAAAATAAAATAAAATAAAACAAAATCCTTAAAGCAGTGAGGAGAAAATGACACCTTACCTCTAGGAGGAAAAGAATTCAACTTACAAATTTCTCATAAAAAATCATGACAGTCAAAAAGTGGCACAACATTTTTCAAGTGCTGTAAGAAAATAACTGACTACCTGGAATTTTAGATCCTGCAAATATCTTTGAAGAATGAAGGGGAAGGCCGGGCACAGTAGCTCATGGCTATAATCCCAGCACTTTGGGAGGCCAAGGCAGGTGGATCGCCTATGCTCAGGAGTTCAAGGCCAGCCTAGGAAACATGGCAAAACCTCAACTATACCAAAAATATACAAAATATTAGCCAGGCATGGTGGCATGCACCTGTGGTCCCAGCTACTCCGACGGCTGAAGTGGGAGAATTACGCCTGGGAGGCAGAGGTTGCAGTAAGCTGAGATTACATCACCCACACTGGGTGACAGAGTGACACCACTGTCTCAAAAGAAAAAAAAAAAGAATGAAGGGGAAATCAAGACATACTCTGTTAAAGAAAAACTAAGAGACTCTGTCACCAGCAGATCTATTCTAAAAGAATGGCTAAAAGAAATTCCTTAAACCAAAAGGAAATAGTAAAAGGTATCTGGAAATATTAGGAAGGAAAAACAAATACAGCACGAGCAAAAAATATAGGTAAATACAATAGACTTTCCTTTTTCTCTTGACTTTTCTAAATTGTCCAATATGATTCTAAGTGTATATAGAGAAAATGTTTAAGACAATTATGTATAGGAGACGGTAAAGGGATGTAAAAATAGGTAACGTTTCTATACTTTACTCAAACTGGTAATATATGAACACCAATACTGTGATAAGTCACGTATATAACACAATACCTTGTACAGCCACTAAAAAGCTATATAAAGAGATACTCTCAACAACACTATAAATCAAAATGGAATCCTAAAAAACATTTAGGTAACCCTGGAGAAGTAGAAAAAAGAAAACAGAGAGATGAAAAACAGAATAAACAAAAAATAAAATGGTAGATTTAAACCCTAACAGAGTAACAACATTCAATTATAAATTTATACATTATATTATAAACATAAATGTAAAAGTAAGAGACTAGCAGAATGGACTTAAAAATATGACCTAACAATGTGGTATCTACAAATAACTCACTTCAAATAACACAACATAGGTAGGTTGAAAATAGAAGTATGGAAAAAGATATACCAGGTGACCATTACTCAAAAGATAGCAGAAGTGGCTAAGTTAATAAGGGAAAGTGCAGACTTCAGAGCAAACAACAGTACCAAATAGAGAGTGACATTACCTTGATTATAAAAGGAATGATCCAAGAGGACATAACAATCTTAAATGTGTATGTACTAAATAACAGAGTTATACTCTGTGTATGTACTAAATAACAGAGCTATAAAGTAGGTGTAGCAAAAACTGATTGAACTGAAAGAATAAGTAAGACATATCACAATTATACTTGCAGAAATCAAGAGATCGCTTTTCTGCAGATTCTAGAAAATCAACAAGGATATAGTATAATTCAAAAGCACCCTCAACCAATAGATCTAACTGACATTTATAGAACACTCCACCCGATGACAACAGAATATACATTCATTACAAAGGTCCCAAAAGTATACACCAAGACAGACCATATTCTGACCCATAAAACAAACTTCAACAAATTTAAAAGAACTGAAATCAGACAGAATGTGTTCTCTGACTATAACAGAATCAAACTAGAAAGTGGCAACAGAAAGATAACAGGAAAATCTCCAAACACTTAGAAATTAAACATACTTCTAAATAATCCATAAGTTACAAAAGTCTGAAAAATGAAATGAAAAAAATACACTGAACGAAATGAAAATACAACATAAAATTTGCAGATAGGGAAATGTAAACCAAAAATATAAGTGAGATACCACTTCGTACCCATTAGAATGGCTATTATTTTTTAAATGGTTAATAACAAGTGTGGACAACAATATGGAGAAATTTGAACCCTTGTGCATTGATGGTGGAAATGTAAAATGATACAGTTGCTAAGAAAAACAGATTGGTGGTTCCTCAAAAAGCATACAATAAACACAGAATTACTCTATCATCTAGCAATTCCAGTTCTAGGTATACACCCAAAAGAACTGAAAATAGTGACTCAAAAAGATAATTGTACTCTCATGTTCATAGCAGTTATTCACAATAGCCAAAAGTTTGGAAACGACCCCAATGTCCATCAAAATTAATGAATAAATACAATGTGACATATACATACAATGGAATACTATTAAGCCTTAAAAAGGAATTAAATCAGCCAGGGATAGTGGCTCACGTCTATAATCCCAACATTTTGGGAGGCCAAAAAGGAGGATCACTTGAGCCCAGGAGTTCAAGACCAGCCTAGGCAACATAGTGAGACCCCGTCTCTACACAAAATACAAAAATTAGCGAGGCATGATGGCATGCGCCTGTAGTCCCAACTACTTAGAAGGCTGATAGGGGAGGATCACTTGAGCCTGGAAGGTCAAGGCTGCAGTGAGCTATGATGGTACTACTGTACTCAGCCTGGATGATAAAGCAAGAATCTGTCTGGAAAAAAAAAAAAAAAAAAAAAGATACAGGCTACAACCTGAATAAACCTTTAAAACATTCTGCTAAGTAAGTAAAATAAGCTAGACACGAAAGGGCAAATATTGTATGATTCCACTTACATCAGGTACACAGAAGAGGCAAATTCATAAAGGCAGGAAAGATAAGATATTATCAGGAGTTGAGAAGGGGGGGAAATGGGAAGTTGTTGTTTAATGGGTACAGGGTTTCAGTTTGGGATAATGAAAAAGTTCTGGAGATAAACAGTGGTGATGGTTGTACAACACAGTAAATGTACTTAATGCCAGTGAATTGTATAAATAAAACTGGTTAGAATGGTAAATTTTATGTTACGTATATTTTACCACTATATCTATTATGTATATAAGTATAGCATGTGAGTATATATTACACATACATAAAATTTTTTTAAAATTCAATTTTTTTTTCTCATTCAGCGCTTTTTGCCCAGATATTATTTCTAGGGCAGTATACAGCTCTGAATTTAAAATGTCACAAATAAGTACTCAGTGAAAACAACAACAAAACCTGGGAAGTCGCTACATATGTCTAATTCAATGAGTTCATGGATTCTAGGTCCTGGTGATGTGGAAGGACAATTGGAGTCAGGGTACAATAACAAGAAGACCATAAAGATAAGAGGTGGTGATCAGAGATGGGAAGCATAAAACTAAGATTACACATGGGTTATAGTTATTCATAATGACAAAAATCTAAGGTCTGATTATAGAAATTTTGAGTAGTTAAGGTGTAATTCAGGATGCAAAATAGTATCACTGGAAGAGGGGCATTCAAGACACCAAGAGCATTTTGGAAGGATTATCTCCATGTACATTGAAATCAGCAAGAAATCCATATATTCTAAAATTTCTCCAATTAGCATGTTACTGTAATTAAAAGTAAACTTAATGTTTTCAAATTTTAGTACAACGTTATAAATATATCATTACAAGTCGATCAAACTGTTATTTCCCAGTTTGTTCAATAACAGGTACCCTTTCACAGCTAAATGGAAAATGCTAATCTATAACTCCACCCTATCATGCTTATTTGCTTTTTTAGTTTTCCAGAGCATTTTGTAAAAATGACCTCTAATTTTAAGACAAATACAGGTATGTTTTTAATTCATATTTCTAACATAATAAATACTATTAGTTTTTATCAAAACTGAATTTCCTCATGCCAGCTTCTTTAATAAGAGAACATTTATGTCTCTGACACAGTACTGGGCTTACAGTAATAATTCAATAAATATAAATTCATTTATCTTAAAGGCAACAGATAATTCTACAAACCCATATAATTATTTACTTTGGTGCTTGTTTCTAGAATAGATTCCTAAATTTTCACATAATGAATCACCTTCTGTCTTTAAAAGTTCTAAGGCTGGATGCGGTGGCTCCCACCTGTAATCTCAGCAATTTGGGAGGCCGAGGAGGGCGGATCACAAGGTCAGGAGTTCGAGCCAGCCTGGCCAATATGGTAAAACCCCATCTCTACTAAAAACACAAAAATTAGCTGGGCATGGTGGCACATGCCTGTAGTCCCAGCTACACGGGAAGCTAAGGCAGGAGAATCACTGGAACCCAGGAGGTGGAGGTTGCAATGAGCCGAGAACGCGCCATTGTACTCCAGCCTGGGCGACAAAAGCGAGACTCGGTCTCAAAAATAGAAGGGAAAAAAAAAAGTTATAAATGTAAAATTCCAGGATTGATTAAATCCTGAATATAAAGTTTCAGAGTTGACTAGGAAACTAGCAATTCTATGACACCCCATAACATCCTCTCCCAACACAGATTTCAACAAAATGAGGTAACAACAAGTAAGGTTATGAGATTAATGATGGAACCCAATTAGTTCTTATCTTTCCACTATTTTTTCATGGCCTAGTCAATCATACACCAATGACATACTATATTTTGAATACGTTACTTACTGTGGTGTGATGGGATATATTGCCAACAATATTAAGGTTTTTGAGCAGTTGGGGAGAACCACTATATTGTCCGGAGATCTGCTTCCTAACTTCAGCTGCCACCGTTCTATAATGAAGAAAGCAAAAACATAGACATTATTAAAAAAAAAAAAAAAAGCTAAACTAGTTTAAAATGGAGGGAAGCTAAATACATTAAAGATTCATTTAAAGAAAAACAAAATGTCAGCATAACAATAAGGCTATAAATTCATAAAATAATTTAGGAAATAATACTTTTCTAGCTTATAATTACATTAGAACATTTTATGTTGTAGGGTACTAGAGTGACAGACAACCTATATGAGGCTTTTTTATATGGGCATTATAGGGAACACACTTTGGCCTACAATAGAGCTGGAACTATAGAGGCAGCTCTATAGTTGGGAGCTATAAAAAGATGTGTATATTAAAATGTATATGCTTTAAAGTATATAAGATGTACATTAAAATGTATATTATATTAAAATGTATATACTTTAAAGTACAAGAATTAGGAATAAAAAACTCTGGAGTGTTTTCAAGTTAATGATTTAATTCAGAGCCCTGACCATCTTGGTTCCCATTAGAGTTTCCAGCTGAGTTTCAAGATAATCTCATTTTCCTAAAAGTATTCAGATTTAGGATATAATCTTTTCTCTATTTTTTATCTTCAATTCCTCCTTCCTTCTTTCATATTCAATCATTTCACACACATTTACTGAGCATTGTTATGAGCCAACTACACAATTAGAAATATTTACACAAAAATAAGAGTTATCATTCTTTAGGGCTTAAGATACTGAGTTAGTGCAACCTTTTTTAAGTAGGTGACTTGAGGCACTTTATATAATATTTGTGTTTTAAAAGGCTAACTTCCTATTCATAATTGCCAAACCTTGGAAGCATCAAGCTATCCTTCAATGGGTGACTGGATAAACAAACTGTGTTACATCTATACAATGAAATATTATTCCGTGATAAAAAGAAACGAGTTATCAAGCCATGAAAGACACAGAGGAACCTTAAAAGAATATTGCTAAGTGAAAGAAGCCAATCTGTATGACTCCAACTATATTTTATTCTGAAAAAGGCAACCTATGGAAGACAGTAAAAAGACCACTGGTTGTCAGGGGCTGGAGTGGGGACAAGAAAGGAGGAATGCATAAGTAGAAATAGGGTGATACGGTTTAATTGTGATCCCAACCCAAATCTTATCTTGAATTGTAGCTCCCATAATTCCCATGTGTTGTGGGAGGGACCCTGTGAGAGAAAACTGAAAGATGGAGGCAGTTTCCCCCATACTGTCTCCTGGTAGTGAAGAAGTCTCACCAGATCTGATGGTTTTATAAGGGGTTTCTCATTCTCTCTTGCCAGCCACCATGTAAGATGTCCCTCTGCTCCTCCTTCCTCTTCTGCTATGATTGTGAGGCCCCCCCAGCCATGTGGAACTATGAGTTCATTAAACCTCTTTCCTTTATGAATTACCTAGTCTTGGATGTATCTTTATTAGCAGCATGAGCAAAAAACTCACACATAGGATGTTTCGGACAATGAAACTATTCTGTATGATATGGTAATGGTGGATATAAGTCATTATATATTTGTCAAAATTCATTGAATGTACAACACAGTGAACCCTACTTAATCTATGGATTTTAGTTAGTAACAATGTGCATCAATATTGGCTCATCAGTTATAACAAATGTACCACACCAATGCAAGATGCTAACTGAAGAAATTTGGGAGATAAGGGAGGATGTATAAGAACTTTCCATACTTTCCATCCATTTTTCTGTAAACCGAAAACTGCTCCCTCCCAAAAAAAAGTCTACTAGTTTAAAAAAAAAACAAGTCAATGACAAGGGAGGAAGACAACAGCACCAAAGCACCAAGAAAACAATTAGAGGTTAGAGCTGAAATCTGGAGACAGAATGAAATCTTGGAGAGGGAGAATAGATTCAGGAGAGGGCAAAGGGCGAATTATGTAATCCTTTATGTGAAAAGACAGGAACATTCGCTGCAGTTTAGGACTCCATTAGGGCTTTTACTTATTTATTTGAGACAGAGTCTCACTATTGCCCATGCTGGAGTGCAGTGGCGCGATCTTGGCTCGCCAAAACCTCGGCCTTCCAGGTTCAAGCTATTCTCCTGCCTCAGCCTCCCAAAGTGCTAGGATTACAGGCATGAGCCACCGTGCCTAGCCTCATTAGGGATTTTAATGAAGCCTATATAATGTGAGTATTCATTATTATGTTTAGCTTGAAGTCCTTACACATCCTGATCCTCTCATCGAAGCTGAGATATGTAAAAGCCTTTAAAAAGACACAAAACAGGCCAGGCGCGGTGGCTCATGCCTGTAATCGCAGCACTTTAGGGCGGATCATGAGGTCAGGAGATCCAGACCATCCCGGCTAACACAGTGAAACCCCGTCTCTACTAAAAATACAAAAAAATTAGCCGGGCGTAGTGGCGGGCGCCTTTAGTCCCAGCTACTCCGGAGGCTGAGGAAAGAGAATGGCGCGAATCCGGGAGGCGGAGCTTGCAGTGAGCCGAGACCGCGCCACTGCACTCCAGCCTGGGGGAGCACACAGACTCCATCTCGGAAAAGAAAAAAAAAAAAAGACACAAAATACATATTCTACTGGCCGGGCGCGGTGGCTCACACCTGTAATCCCAGCACGTTAGGAGGCTGAGGCCGGCGGATTACGAGGTCAAGAGATCGGGACCATTATGACCAACATGGTGAAATTCTACTAAAAATAGTAGAAATTTTAGTCTCTACTAAAAATAGAAAAATTAGCCAGGCTTGATGGTGCGCTGGCTGTAGTCCCAGCTACTCCGGAGGCTGAGGCAGGAGAATCGCTTGAATCCGGGAGGCGGAGGTTGCGGTGAGCTGAGATCACGTCAAGCCCAGATCGCGTCGAGCCCAGACTGCGCCACTGCACTCCAGCCTGGCGACACAGCGAGACTCCGTCGCAAAAAAAAAAAAAAAAAAAAAACATTCTACCTACCTCACTGCTACTCACCTCACTCTACCAATCTCAGCACTAGCTCAGTGTTTCTGGGGCTAAATCATGAGTAAACTGAATAGTAAACTGCTGT
Source organism: Mandrillus leucophaeus (assembly GCF_000951045.1). Classification (NCBI taxonomy): domain Eukaryota; kingdom Metazoa; phylum Chordata; class Mammalia; order Primates; family Cercopithecidae; genus Mandrillus; species Mandrillus leucophaeus. Next base: position 1,226,011 of record NW_012103599.1, read on the forward strand.
ATTTCATCAAATTCAAGATATCACTGGCCAGGCGCGGTGGCTCACGCCTTTGTAATCCCAGCACTTTAGGAGGCCGAGGCGGGCGGATCACGAGGTCATGAGATCGGGACCATCCTAGCTAACATGGTGCACTCCCCTCTCTACTAAAAATACAAAAAAAAAAAATTAGCCGGGCATGGTGGCAGGCGCCTGTAGTCCCAGCTACTCAGGAGGCTGAGGCAGGAGAATGGGGTGAACCTGGGAGGCAGAGCTTGCAGTGAGCCCAGACTGCACCACCGCACTCCAGCCTGGGCCACAGAGTAAGACTCCATCGCAAATTTTTTAAAAAATCACTAATTGTTAAGAAGAGACGTTACTCCATGTACAGCTAATAAATAAAAACCTTGCCAATTAACCAGTACACCATCAGTAAATTGAAGATTTCAGATGTTAAAATGTGAAATATAAAATAATGAAACATAGTTACTTCAAGAGGCAATCTTTTGTTTAATAACAGACATAAAAACTATAATCCTCATATTACAAATATCTTCCTACATGACATTAATTTCCCCCAAAAAGAAAATCTATTAATTTGAAAATAAGCTGTGATAATGCAACAAGAACCATTTCCAAACTGAGCTATAGTAGCCATAAAACATGTGCAACCCAGACAAGGGATGTATTTACAACTGAGACCTTCCGCAAAGATTTCATAAATCTTCCCAAATAAAAAAACTTTATCTCTTAAGCATATCATCATCCAAAGTATGCAAGAAAGAAATGTAATGAATAAATATAAGCCCTGATACCAGTTAAAATCCTTTATCAGAGGTTACTTTTTCCAATCAGATTTTTTCTTACTCCTAGTGATAGCTCAGAAAGAAAAACAAGGTAGTCTTTTTTCCTTCCAATAAGCCATTAATATTTACTGCAAAGTAGAAAGAATAGGTCAAAAATTCCGTAGTTACTTATGCCCTTAAATTATAATATGAAAAAACCTTCTATCCCTCCCAAGAAAACATGATCCAGTATTTGACCTATTTATCTCTTTATCCACTCTCTCCATTTCTACAAGCTACATATGTTAACACACATTACAGTTTTCACAAAAGAAAGCATCCACTCAGGCCATTCATTATATGATGCTGGAAATAACCAGCAAAAGAGCCACATTCCAAAAGAAAATTACGTTGCATTTAAGCTTTCTTCTAACCCAATCCTATTTTCAGACACACTATTCTAGCCATGATTTCCAGAATGAACCAAGGGTGATAAGGCCAATCTGGGCCTGCCTCTGTCTAGACATTCTTTATGGGACCAGAAGTAAAGCCTGAGTAAAAATGAATAAGAAGAGTTCATACTAAACTCATGAGAAAGTTTAATTGAGCTACTCCTATAAAGTCATACACACACACACACACACACACACACACACACACACACACAAATAGCTGCAATGTACTAAGTCTAATAATAAGATCTCTTGGAACTGGCACTATTCGTATCTCAGATAGAAGTCAGGGAAGAAATGAAGTGTAAAGGATATATCAGGGACAAAGAAAAAAAGGACTAGCTAAAAATCCCCAAAAGAAAAGGAAGAGAGCAGCTGACACTGCAGCAGTGTAACTAAGTTCAAAACTGGTGAATGATGGGTTGTACCAGAGTTCTAACACTGTGTGTGAGTTCGAATTAACAATAAAGAAAACAAGTGAAACCCCATCTCTACTAAAAATACAAAAATTAGCTGGGCATGGTGCTGCGTGCCTACAGTCCCAGCTACTTGGGAGGCTGAGACAGGAGAATTGCTTGAACCTGGGAGGTGAAGGTTGCAGTGAGCCTAGATCACGCGATTGCACTCCAGCCTGGGTGACACAGCGAGACTCCGTTTTAAAAATAAATAAATAGCCTGGGCGCAGTGGCTCACGCCTGTTATCCCAGCACTTTAGGAGGTCGAGGCGGGTGGATCACCTGAGGTAGGGAGTTTGAGACCAGCCTGACCAACATGGAGAAACCCTGTCTTTGTAAAAACACAAAACTGGCCAGGTGTGGTGGCACATGCCTATAATCCCAGCTACTAGGGAGGCTGAGGCAGGAGAATCCCTTGAACCTGGGAGGCAGAGGTTGCAATGAGCCGAGATCGTGCCATTGCACTCCAGCCTGGGCAACAAGAGTGAAACTCTGTCTCAAAATAAATAAACAAACAAATAAATAAATAGGCCTGGCGCAGTGGCTCACGCCTGTAATCCCAACACTTTGGGAGGCCGAGGCAGGCAAATTGCCTGAGGTCAGGAGTTTGTGACCAGTCTGGCCAACATGGTGAAACCCCGTCTCTACTAAAAATACAAAAAAATTAGCCAGATGTGATGGTGGGCACCTGTAATCCCAGCTACTCGGGAGGCTGAGGCTGGGGAATTGCTTGAACCAGGGAGTTGGAGGTTGCAGTGAGCCCAGTGAGCCGAGATTGCACCACTACACTCCAGCCTGGGCAGCAGAGCGAGACTCCGTCTCTAAATAAATAAATAAATAAATAGAAAGAAAACAATAGACTAAAGAAAAACAACATTGTACCACCTACTAAGTATTTGTGCCAAAAAATGTTTAACGTGAATTGAATCAAACCTTTACATCTAACTTATAGTTTACGAGAAATACAGAGAACAGTATAACAATACTATTGCAAGGAAGCCATCAGACAAAAACTAGAAGGCAGGTCATGCTATGTGCCAAAATCTCTTATGGGTCAATGTGGTGGATAAATTAAAAAGTAAAGGCAGTGGGCTAAGTTTTAGTGTAAAAAAGACTTAAGACTAAAAGACAAGGTCTATTTAAGAGGGTGGAAAAACAGACTTATGAGCTATAACCAAATGCAACATATGGTTACTACTGGATCCTGATTTGAACAAACCAGCTATAAAAGATATTTTGGGGGATGAGAAATTTGAACACGGGCAAGGTTACACATAAGAGTTAATAGGGTTTTTTAAAATGTTTTTACTGTGTGGAAAGCAGCATATAGTAAAATGTCCTTATATCAATATTTTAGAGATGCAAATGATGTTTGTAATTTAGCTTAAAAGTCTTCAGTTGGAGGCTTCAGCAGTGGCTCATGTCTGTAATTCCAGCACTTTGGGAGGTACAGGCAGGAGCATTGACTGAGCCCAGGAATTCGAGACCAGCCTGGGCAACATGGCAAAACTCTGTCTCTACTAAAAATACAAAAAATTAGCCAGGAGTCGTAGTGTGTACCTGTAGTCCTAGCTACTTGGGAAGCTGAGGGGGGGAGGACTAGCTACTTGGCAGGCTGAGGCGGGAGGATAGCTTGAGCCCAGGAGGTCAAGGTTACAGTAAGCCTTAATCATACTACTGCACTCCAGCCTGGGCAATAAAGTGAGACCTTGCCTCAAAAAACAAAAAAAAAGGCTTCAGTTATTATTATTCTGCCTTAGTAGGGAAAACTAACAAATCAAATACGAAGTAAGATGGGGCAAATAAACTTCAAGCGGTATGCATATCACATCCTCCCTAAAGTGCTGCCTGATTCTTTCTGTTCCATACAATTGAGTGTCCAAATCTGTTTGGACACTCCTCCCTACGCTTTCAAAGCACCCTGTGCTTATCTGCATACATTCAAAGAAAAGGAGCTTCCAGGAGACAAATTCAGACAGGCAGCGACTAGCCACTGACTGCTTTCTATTGTTGAATAAGAACCTTGCCTTGCTAATTGAGTTTGATTTCAGTAGTGTGAAAGCCCAACGTTTGTAAGCACTCTCTTTGAGAGAAGCATGTAAGCTGAGAAGGTTTCTATGGAACAGTACTCATACAACCCATAAGTATAAAAGTATGGTGGGGGGAAAAAGAGAACAGTGAAGTATCAAGAATTTGGCTTCTCAGGTCTGACACACTACATCTTCAGAAGCACCTCTGCAACCTCCTTGAGGAATAGACAAGAAAACTTCACCTCTGATGGGGGTACTCTATGCTGTCTCTTACTTGGTATAAATGTCCCAAAACAGGTTCGTTTCTGCCATTAAAGAAATTACAGGATTTCAAACTCTAGTGGCATTTTTCTACCTCATCGTGATAACCAAACAATACCAAAGTCACAGCAACTATCAAATTGTTTTCAAATCTGTTTACCTATCTCCTTACAAGGAATTAAGCAATTAAAAGTCAAAACTTCATCTTATATCTGTAGCACATACAAAGTGCTTACCCAATGTTTACAGAGCTAAAGTGAAAAACACAGGAATAGAAAGGAAAAATTCACAATTCTTTCCCCAGAAAAGTAATTGAGTAAGAATGCTTGAATGGAACAACTTACGAGACCTCCTTCAGGGCAGGGACCATCTTATTAATCCTAATATCCTCCAAGTCTAAGACAATGGGGAGAGAGAGAGAAATGGAGAAACAGATAAAAGAATTCAGAGAGAGGAAAAAAGAGAGATAGGGAATAAGAATGAACTTGGAGACTACCTAGTACTTTCAAAACACCTTTTAGAGTAAACCAATTCATAAGTGATGTTGGTTTCTAATTGATTAAAAGGGAAGAAAAAAGTAAGACTTTTTAACTATTATTGTCAAATAGAAAAATATTTGCAGGGAAAAAGAAGTCTCAATCTAGTTGAGATCATTATTATCATCTTTGTAATCTGGTAAAGTAAAAAAAACTACTACCAAAACACAATACTCTCCTATTCTGTATGAAACTTTTTTAAAAATATTTTTTAACAGGATATATAATTTGTTTGCTTATCTCAAAATAGTCTCTAATGTGTCTTTAGCATATCTGCAAAGGGCTGGTTAAAGAATTACTTTCAAGCTCTACTATTACATAAAGTTACTATGAGAAGCAGAGGAAATAAGATTTTCCAAAACTAAGACAAAAAAAAAAACAAAAAACTGATATAAGAAATCTTTTAAATAAATAAATAAATGGCATTACAAAATGCAAACTTAGGAAGAAAAATTTCAAACTCCACAAAGAGGTGAAGGTCCATCTCTCTGCCATCTCCAATTCCCAATCCCCAGTCTTATTCCCCAGATGTAACTAGTTAATATTTTCTTGGTATCCTTCAAAAAACAGATGTGTATCTATCATTATATATATAAGAAATTCTTATTTTTCAATATCCACACATGACATCACACAATAATCATTTCTTGATACCTTACATTATACAATATATATTAGAAATCTTTGATATTGGCACATAAAACTAATAAAACTAGCAACATTTGTCAGGCACTTACAATGTGTCACATACTGTGCAAAGTGTTACTTTTGTTATACCTCAATCTTTAGAAAACCCTATGAAGTAGGTACTCTATTCGAATATTGAAATTTCAAGAGTTTCACATAACTGATAAGGAATAGAGCCAAGATTTGAACATAAAGACCTCATTCTTAACTACTAATCTCCTTTTTATCTGCTACAAAGTCCCTGGTATGTATAAACAAACATATTCAACCAGTCTCCACTGGTGGACATTTAAACTATTTCTGGTTTTTCCAAAAATTATCACTAGAATGTAAGTTCTGTGAGGCAGAGATTTTTGTCTGAATCAAGAATTATGGGTGATTTTTGAGGGCTTTCTGTATTTCCAAATTCTCTGCAGCAACATTATTTTATAATTAAACAACAGATATTTTTAGATACATTACAAAAATAACTTGCCCAAGTCTATGAGAGGTAGAGGCAGGGTTTGAATTCAGATTCATAAAGTTCCTAAAGCTTTCCATGGAAACAGGTTTCCAAAGATAAAATAATTCTTGCTATAGTTCATATTAATGATTTCTCTATTTTCCAAAACCCAGCCTTTCACAGGTCAGTTAAAGATATCCAGTGAAAATGTCTGGTGTATATACTAACATAGTAACAGGAACACTAGAATGACTACCACCATTGTTATGATCTGTTTCCTATCCTTCATGTATGGCTAAATAAAACACCAATCTAAGCCACTGTCTTCGTGTCATTTGTAAGTTAGCCTGTGTTAAAATGTTTAGGAACACAGAAGACTGGACCATAGTAACCACTAAAGGCTCAAGAAAACTAAAACATACAGGTTAACATGTGAAACAAACGAATAAAAAGAAACAGTCCTTCTATATAATACACTTAACATTTAAAATATACCTCCTTTTCTGGAGGGGAAGAGGATTAAAAAAGATGTCAGGTGTCTCATATATCCCATTTGACACTATTTTGGGGATAACATTACTCAAAATTATTTTCACATTAGAAAGCACTGTTTTTTTTGTTTTGTTTTGTTTCTGAGACGGAGTCTCGCTCCGTCACCGAGGCTGGGGTGCAGTGGCGCGGCCTCGGCTCGCTGCAAGCTTCACGTCCCGGGTTCACACCGTTCTCCTGCCTCGGCCTCCTGAGTAGCTAGGACTACAGGCGCCCACCACCATGCCCAGCTAATTTTTTGTATTTTTAGTAGAGACGGGTTTTCACCGTGTTAGCCAGGATGGTCTCGGTCTCCTGACCTTGTGATTCACCCGCCTCGGTCTCCCAAAGTGCTAGGATTACAGGCGTGAGCCACCGTGCCCAGCCTAGAAAGCACTGTATTAAGGAGAATTTGGATGGCTCTATCACTGTGATCAACAGCATTTCAATATAAATCTCAATTTCATCAACTAAAAAGCTGGTGATAATGCTGTTCTCTATTTCATGGAGCATATTACATTATAACTACATAAAGAAAAGAATTCAAAAATTTAGCATTTGTAAATATTAACACTGACCTGAAATTGGCAATTAAAAACAGAGGGAAAAGAAAAGTATCTACTGCAAAAAGTCAATCCTCCTAAAAGGATATAAATTTATCTTAAATTCCACCCTACTTCATAAAAATTAACCCAGAGCTGCCTTACCCATAAACATACAAAATTATATCCTGGTGTGAAGTGTATATAATTAGTTGCTAAATCGTGTTTATTCTAACTTCCAAATATTTCTCAAATCCTTGTCCCCACCTTTCCTTTTTTACAACATCTGCCTACAAATAACATCATATTTAACGGTGAAAGTCTGAATGCTTTTCTCTTTAGAGCAAGAGAAAGCCAAGTATGTCTGTCTGCTCTCACCACTTCTACTCAACCTTGTACTGGAAGAGGGAGGGAGGGAAGGAGGGAGAGAGGAAGGAAAAAGGAAGGAAGGAAGGGAGGGAGGGAGGGAGGGAGGGATTAAAGGCATTTAGATTAGAAAGGAAGAAATAAAACTGTCTTTACTCACAGAAAAAAATTATCCTGTATACAGAAAATTCTCAGGAACCCACAAAAAACTACTAGAAATACCAAATGAGTTCAGCAAGGTCTAAGGATACAAGTTTAATATCCAAAAATCAACTGTATCTCTATATACTAGCAATGAACAAACCAAAAATATTTAATTCCATTCAAAAGATCAAAAATAATAAAATATTTAGAAATAAATTTAACAAAAGAAGTACAAGACCTGTACACTGAAAACTTCAAGACACTGAAGAGAGAAATTAAGTAAGATCTAAATAAATAGACCCCTCACCCCATTTTCATGGATTAGAAGACTCAATATTGTTCAGATGGCAACTCTCCCAAACTGATCAACAGATTCAATGCAATTTCTATCAAAATCCCAACAAGACTTAGCAGAAACTGGCATACTTTATATGGATATTGATCCTAAAATGTATATGAAAATGCAAAAAATCCAGAACAGACAAAATAATTTTGAAAAAAGTAAAAAATTGGAGGACTCACACTTACAAATTTCAAATTTTACTTTAAAGCCTTGGTAACCAGAACAGCACAGTACTGGTATAAGGACAGACATACAGATCAACGAAACAGAACTAAGTATCAGGAAATGAACTCTTACATTTATGGTCAACTGATTTTTTCTGATAATGGTGCCAAGGCAATTCAATTGGACAAAAGTATTCTTCTCAACAGAGTGTTGCAACAATTGAACATCCACACACTACAGACAAATTTAGACCTTTATCTCAAACCATGCACAAAAACTAATGCAAAATGGAACATAAACCTTAATATAAGAACTAACACTATAAAATTTTTAGCAGAAAATAGAAAAAAAATTCATGACAATGGATTAGGCAAAAAATCTTAGCTACTACACCAAAATCCTGATGCATAAAAGAAGAAAAACTGATGAACTGAACTTTATCAAAATTGAAAACCTTTGTGCTTCAAACATCACCTAAAAAATGAAAGGACAAGCCAAACAAGGAGACAATATTATATATCTAAAGAAGGACTTTTACCCAGAACACATAAAGAACTCCTACAACTCAAAAACAAGATAAACAATCCCACTGAAAAATAAGTAAGATGCCAGGCATGGTGGTGCATGCGTGTAATCCTAGCACTTTGGGAGGCTGAGGGGGGAGGATCACTTGAGCCCAAGAGTTCAAGACCAGCCTGGGCAACATACAGTCTGACCCTACAAAAGATACAAAAACTTAGCCAGATGTGGTGGCGTGGGCCTGTAGTCCCAGCTACTCAGGAGGTTGAGCTGGGAGGATGGCTTGAGCCCAGGAGTTCAAAGCAGCAGTGAGCTATAACGCACCACTGAACTATAGCCTGGGTAACAAAGCAAGACCCTGTCTCAATCAATCAATCAATACAAATGAGTAAGAGATCCGAATAGGTATTTCACCAGAGCAGATATGTGAGTGGCTAATAAGCACATAAAAAAGGTCACTTTAGTCAGCCAGGCGCGGTAACCCACGCCGGTAATCCCAGTACTTTGGGAGGCTGAGGCGGGCAGATCACAAGGTCAGGAGATCGAGACCATCCTGGCTAACATGGTGAAACCCCTCTCTACTAAAAATACAAAAAAAACAAATTAGCCAGGCATGGTGGCGGGCGCCTAGTTCCAGCTACTCGGGAGGGTGAGGCAGGAGAATGGCGTGAACCCGGGAGGCGGAGCTTGCAATAAGCCGAGATTGCACCACTGCACTCCAGCCTGGGTGACAGTGCAAGACTCCATCTCAAAAAAAAAAAAAAAAAAGTCACTAGTCATTAGGAAAACACAAATCCAAATCACAATGAAATACCACTTCACACTCACCAGAATGTCTAGAATCAAAGAGGACAATAACAAGTGTTAGCAAGCATGTGGAAAAATTAGAACCCTCATAACCCTCATACATTGCTAATAGGAATGTAAAATGGCAGTCATTGTGGAACAGGTTCGCAGATCCTCAAAAAGCTAAACACAAAATTATCCTATGACCTAGCAATTCCACTCCTAGATAGGTATATACCCACAAGAATTGAAAACAAGCCTTCAAACAAAAGCTTGTATTCCTACTGGCACTATTCACAAAAGCCAAAAGGTAGAAAAAATAAACTAAATGTCCATCAACTGATGAATGGATAAACAAAATGTGCTACATACAATGGAGTATTATTCAGTCATAAAAGGAGTGAAGTACTGATACATGCTACAACACAGATGAACCATAAAAACATTACGCTAAATGAAAGCCACCAGACATAAAAGGCCATATATTGCATGATTCTATTTATGTGAAATCTTCATAAAAAGCAAATTGAGAGATCGATACAAAAAAGATTTGTTGTGCCTAGGGCTTGGGGTCAAAATAGGGAATGACCGCAAACTGGCACAAGGAATTTTTGGGGTGACGGAAACGTTCTAAAACTAGATTTTGGATGACGGTTTCACATCTGTAAATTTACTAAAAATCATTTAATTGTACACTCAAAATGAATGAATTTTATGATACGTAAAGTATACCTCAATAAAGATGGTTTTTGTTTTGTTTTGTTTTTCTAAGGATCTGGGTATGGCTAGAACTGCTCTGCAAAGATAAGTGGAAGACACTGTTTATTTGTAAGAGAAAGAATGATGATGGCAGAAAAAGGAGAGCTGAATGTAGTCACTAAGAAAATTTTGCATCCTGAGACTCCGTGCCATGATCCTGTATCATTAGCAATTATGAAAATTATTAAATGGTTGATATGAATGAAGGAGTTAGTTCGGTTTTCTGGTGTCACAGGGCAAACCAGAAACAGCCCATGATGATGCAAGCATACAGATGCAGAAGGAAAAAATGAGAACGACAGAAGTCAAAAAGAAAAACCAGGAAGACATCCTTGGGAGGGCTCTGAGTTGGTACTAAGATCTGAGCTAAACTTTAAAAAGTTAAGGGACAGGGAAGCCACAGCTAGCTAGCATCAGATTACACTGGTTTTCTTTGAATTTCTTTGTATTTCATCAGTTCCATCTAAATTGCAGATAGGATAGCTGTCTATAGTGCCACATATGTAAGTAATTATACTGATGTGGAACCACTTAAAGTGACTAATTTTAAAGAACATCAGTTGTTTTGCTATGACCAGTACTCTTATCCTCATTCTTTAGGTTAGAAACCCTTCCTTGGTAAGGAACTAATTCTGTAAGATTTGGGTGGGGCTAACACATCTTTCCCCCAAGCCATAGAGAAGGGCATGTGACCCACAGTAGTCAGACTCTCCTATCCCCCTAAACATAGTAATTGGTTCAAGGAAGGACATGTGACCCAACCCACACCAATAATTTAGTCCTCGGATCTTTTCTGCCAGAACTAAACTGGTAGGATTTGAGCCTGGGGCTGTCAAATATCATAGTGGCCATTTTGTGGAAAACCTATCCAAGACATGAAGATAAGCGGCTGCTGACATCATCTGTATCCCTGGACCCAACACACTCGGTTACATGAGTCAACACTGTGTGTCTGTGCAAAATAATCTGATCTGTCACTTGTAACCCCTGCAGTTAAGTCTGGAGAAATTGAATTGACTGGAATGAAGAAGAAAAGCCCCAAATAAAGCATCAATTTTTTTTTTTTTTTTTTTTTTTTGAGACGGAGTCTCGCTTTGTCGCCCAGGCTGGAGTGCAGTGGCGCGATCTCAGCTCACTGCAAGCTCCGCCTCCGGGGTTCACGCCCTTCTCCTGCCTCAGCCTCCCGAGTAGCTGGGACTACAGGCGCGCACCACCATGCCCGGCTAATTTTTTGTACTTTTAGTAGAGACGGGGTTTCACCATGTTAGCCAGGATGATCTCGATCTCCTGACCTCGTGATCCGCCCTCCTTGGCCTTCCAAAGTGCTGGGATTACAGGCGTGAGCCACTGCGCCCGGCAGCATCAATTCTTAACTCTTATAACAGGCTCTGTTTTCTAGGGAACCCAAACTAAAAGCTACAAAAAGCTGTGAGCTATCATTAGGCTTAACAGTGAAACATAGAATGCTTTCCCTTTGAGATCATAAATAAAACAAGGGAGGCCAGGAACAGAGGCTCATGCCTGTAATCCCAGCATTTGGGAAGGCCAAGGTGGGAGGATCGCTTGAGGCCAGGAGTTTGAGACCAGCCTGGGCAACACAGCAAGACCCCATCTCTAAAACAAATTTAAAAATTAGCCAGACATGGTCGTGCACACCTGTAGTTCTAGCTACTCAGGAGGCTGAAATGAGACGACAGCTTGAGCCCAGGAGTTCAAGGTTATAGTGAGCTATGATCACGCCATTGTGCTCCACTCTGGACAACAGAGCAAGAGTCCACCTCAAAAAAATAAATAAAAACTACAAAACAGAAAAATAAAAATGTTAAGAATGTTCAATATTAATACAATGTTGAATAGCAATGATACCAATCTACACAGTAATACAAAATAATAGTCTACAGAGCAAGATAAAAAATAGTAAGTCAATTATAAGGATTGAAAAGGAAGAAACAAAAAAAATAATGATTTCCAGATCATATGGTTGTCTACACAGAAAATACAAAGGAATTCACAAGCATATTCTTAGAATAAACAAGAGTTTAGCAAGGTATAGCTACATACAAAATTGTTATCTACCCAGGAATAAATCTAACAAAAGATAAGCAAGAACCTGACAGAGAAAATTACAAAATTTCATTGTACAACATAAAGAAGACCTAAATAAATGGAGAGCTACACTATGGATCATGGATTGGAAACTCAATATTATAAGGATCTTATTTCTCCTCCAAATTAACATACAGATTCAATGCAATCCCAATCAAATTCTATGAGTTTTGGGTTCAGGGAGTTTTGTTTTGTTTTTGGTAGATTCTAAAATTTACATGGAAACTTAAAGGGCTAAGAGCAGTCAAGATTTTTTTTTAAAGGTAGAAGGAGTTACTCTACCAAATGCCAAGGCTGATTATAACTAAGATTATTTATAATTTATAAAAAAAATACTGTATAACCAGACCAATGGAACAAAACAGAGATCCCAGAAAAAGACCCACAAATAAGGATATATAATCTACAACAGATAATTTCAATGTACATTTTAAAAATAATTAAAAGAACTGGATCGTTTGTTACACAACATAAATGCTTGAGATGATAGATACACCATTTACCCTGATGTGATTCTTATACATTGTATGCCTCTATCAAAATATCTTATGTACCCCATAAATAAATGTGCATACTATGTACCCACAAATATTAAAATTAATTTTTTTAATCTACAACAGAGGCGGCAGGGCAGATTAATGGGGAAAGAATAATACATTTAGAAAAAAATTAAAATTTCACACCATACACATATCAAGGTGGAATATAAACCTAAATAAAAAGGGAGTAACTACAAATTCATGATAATATGGATGAATATCTTAATATCTCAGAGTAATAAAATATTTCTTAAGATCCATAAAGTAATAACCATTAAAAAAGACTGGTAAGTTAAACTGTATTAAAACTGAGAACTTAGAGCTTTCATAAGACTCCATTAAAACAATGAAAAACAAGCCACAGGGTGGAAAAAGGTATTTGCTACACATATAATCAATAAACAACTAATACACAGACTGTATGTAAAGTACTCACACAAAATCAATTTAAAAAAAAACCAAAGGGAAAAAACAATGGAGGAGGGGGATAACAGCAAAAGATTTAAATAATTAATTTATAAAAGAAGAAATCCAAATGATCAGTAAACATACAAAACAGAGCTCAACCTCATTAGTAATAAAATAAAAATTAAAACTTACAATGAGATAGCATTGTGCATCCACCACATGGTGACAAAAATGAAAAAGTTGGCCAAACCAAGTAATGGCATTGATGTAAAGCAACATTGTTGTGAGATTGTAAATTTCTACGAACACTTTAGAAATAAGTTTGGCACTACCTAATAAACATTCCTGTAGCAATAAAGATTGCCATCTATGACTCAGAAATTGCAAGGGTGGCTATACCCTACAGAAACTCAAGCATACGTATACCTGAATATTTGTATAGGAGTGTTCATAGAAACATTGTTTGTAATAGTAAAAAACTGGAAACAATACAAATGTTCACCTACTATAGAATGAATTGTGGTATATTTATGCAATGAAATACTACAAAGCAATGAAAAGGAATGAACTTCAACTACTCGGAATATCATTAATTAATCTATCTCACAAATTATAATTTTTTGCAAAGAAGCAAGACAGAGAAGCATACACACAATACGATTCCACCCGAATGATTTCAAAAAGAGAAGAAAACATTTTGCTTAGCAATGCATTTACAGATGGTAACATTAAAGAAAGCAAGGAAATGGTTATCCCAAAAGTCAGAATAGTGGACTGGAGTAGTCTTAAGAAGAGGCAAGATTCAGGAAGGAAAAGGAAGAATGTATCTAAAAGAAAAAAAAAACAGCACAAGGGTTACAGAGATGGAAACGAGCATAGCATTTGTGGAGGTACAGTGAAAACATCAGACTGACTGGAGGACAATATGTAAACTAGAGAGTAAGTCAACAAAAGGAGGACCAGGTCACAGTTAACTTTAAAATCCAAGCAAGGGTTTGGCTTTAACACTGTAAGAAGCCACTTATATTCTTGAACTGCACAATGCCATGATGAAAGCTGTGTTTTAGGGAGACTTAATTTGCAATACACTTGAATTACAGGAGGGAGGGACTAGATCAGTTAGTAGTTTTCTAGGGTCATCTAGAAGTGAAATAATGAAGGATGCTTCATCTTACGTGTCAGGTATCCATAGGATCTGTGTGAAGCACTGGAGACAAAAAGTCAAGACCAGACTTGCCATCAAAGAGCTCTGAAAAGCAGTACAAAAATAGGGAAGGGGGTGGAGGGACATAAGAAATGTAACTTTTAAAAAAAATAGCTCATGAAATCAGTGATGAAGAAAAGAAAAAAGTCAAAGGTTCCTAGCCCTCAAGAGCCCTATAATTCTAGACATAAGGTAAGCCCAACTATATAGCCCAAGAATTGATGAGGAAGAGAATAAACAGGAAGTAGCCATGACTATACCACATACATAGGAGAAATGTGACAAGGAAAGGAATGTTTGGTTGGCAGCTGAAAACGCCAGAACACTCAATAGATCTTTGTTTTTTGATGAGAAAGACATAGTAAGTCTTATGGTTTAAGGGAAAGGTCCACAAAAAGGAGTAGATTGAAGATGTTAGAACAGGGAAATTTGTGGAATCAAGACTCTGAGAGAGGTGGCAAGAGAGAATTTTGAAGTACAATAAAATGGGTAAGTTTCAGGAACAAGAGACCTTTCAGGCTCAAGGGAGAAAGATGGTTAAATCACATATTGAGAGAGTAGTATGCTAAGGTTAAAATGAAGGACTAATGGTAGTCTCAAACTTTTCAGTAAGACGAGGTAGAGAAATGAAATTGTTAAATAAGAGAAATGACTTACGGTAAATCTCATCTCAAATGGCAAGATATTGAGACATAAAGATGAACTCTGAAATGTTCTAGTCTCTCTTTAACATTATTCTGCAGCTTAGGAGCAAGAAGCAGGTTAGCTATTCAGCATTAAGAATTACTGAGATGAATACAACAAAAGATCAGGGAAGATTATGTGTCCAGCGAGATAAAACAGGCAGCGCTGAAGTAGTTGGTAATATATGGAACTATGAATTGAACAAAGTAGATTCTGTAGATTGAAAGACTGGGCCCATCTGTACAGAGTTACTAACACATACAAGACTAAAAACATTCGAGGTGTTAAATAAGTCTATATCTAGGAAATCGCACCCATGTAAGATTTTCCCTCAGAAATAAAGATCTGATGGAAACCTTTCATTAAATTATGCTGCTTATGCAGCAAAATGATACCCGGTTAACAAAGGAAGGACTAAGAAAGCTGGCATCACTTTTGGGATAGTAGCAGTGACACTGTTGGGAAACCTGGAACTACTACAGAAAATATTTTGCAGAAAAAAAACATAGTCAAATAAAAAGAGTAGGCCAGGCACGGTAGCTCATGACTGTAATCCCAGCACTTTGGGAGGCCGAGGTGGGCAGATCACTTTAGCCCCGGAATTCAAGACCAGCCTAGGCAACATGGCGAAACCCCGTCTCTACAAAAAAATGCAAAAATTAGCCAGGCATAGTGCCCATAGTCCCAGCTACTTGGGAGGCTGAGGTGGGAGAATCGCCTGAACCCAGGGGCAGAATCTGCAGTGAGCCAAGACTGAACCACTACACTCCAGCCTGGGCAACAGAGCAAGACCCTATCTCAAGAAAAAAAAAAAGCGTAAGATCTGAAATCAGGCTGGGCGAGGTGGCTCACACCTGTAATCCTAGCACTTTGGGAGGCCAAGGCGGGCGGATAACCTGAGGTCAGGAGTTCGAGACCAGCCTGGCAAACATGGTAAAACCCTCTTACTACTAAAAATACAAAAATTAGCTGGGCGTAGTGGTGAGGGCAGGAGAATCACTTGAACCCGGGAGCGGGGGACGGGGGTGGGGGGGCAGTGTGGAGGTTGCAGTGAGCCAAGATTGTGCCACTTCACTCCAGCCTGGGCGAAAGAGCAAAACTCCATCTCAAAAAAAAAAAAAAAAAAAAAATCTGAAATCAGAGAACTAGGATTTGAATCCCAATTTAGGCAAATACAATTGCTGTTTTTAGACCTCAATTCCCCATCTAGAAAATGATAACAATAACAGTAAGTAATATAGAAATAATAATAGTAGTGGCTAACATTTTTGAATGCTTATGTTCTAGACACAGTACTAATGCATTATTAGAACTGTATTAGCTCACTTACACATGTATTAGCTCATGTAATCATCACATTAACTTTATTGAGGCTGTTATCCCCATTTTTCTGTGATATACGCAGAATTTCAACCTGTGCAATCTGATCCCAGATCCTATATTCTTTAGTACATTTTCTGCCTCTCTGGATTATGAAGAATGCAGTAAAAAGTGCTTTAAGTGTACACAAATGTTCATCATTACTGCTGAGTATCAAGCGACAGGACAAAATAATCCCAACAAAATCCTAGACAATTTATCTACAGTCAACATTTCATAAATCCATGGGCCTTATCCTCAAAAAGCAAAGGGGATACACACATAACAAGACAACTACTTGATATGGACAAAATATACATGCTGCTTTTCTATGGTGAGCTGAAGTAAACAGTATAATTAGTGATATAAGAATAAAGAGCCTTCAGAAATCACCAAATTACAGCCTCAAAAAGTAACTGCACTAAATGCAAAGGGCTAAAAAATAACTGAGACAGAAAGAAGATCATTATAATTTTTTTTTAAAGTAAAGGTTTCTGAACAATCACAAAGCTTTGAAAAGAAATAAGGTTCCAAACAGCAACAGGCTTTTCACAGAGCAACAAATTTCATATATGCATACTATGAAAAGGATTATCATTTCCAACAAAAGTCCTAAACCACATTATAAATACTGTAGTAAAAAATAGTTGATACTAGACACTTACACAGAGCACTGTTCTAAGTACTTTAGAGGTATCAATTCATTTAATCTTCACAACAACCCTACGAGGTTAAGTCTTACTATCATCCTCATTTTCTAGATTGTGAAAATGAGGCAGAAGTGTGGTCAAGTAACTTGGCCATGTTTACCCAATGAGTGGCTGTGCTGGGGTGTCAAACCCAGGAAGTTCATCTCCAGAATTTGTGCTATACTTTCCTCTAATAGAAAACTAAAAAGCAGAACACTAATTGATTCAGAAGTATTAAGTATTATTCAATTATATCTGATAACAAGGAAGAACCTTTCATTCACAATAAGCAGTTAATAATTCATTACTCATAGCAGTTCTGTCTTTGGTGTTCCTTCCAAGTTAAGTCTGCACATTCTCACTGGACAATCTCATCAACCCCCCACCCGCCCCCCAGCTCCAAATACAATCTACTTGCTGATAACTCTCAAATCCAGATCTCCAGCCCAATCTCTCTTCTGCACCTTCAACCTGCACCAAAAACCAAAGAGATATTTCTCTCTGAGTGATTCATGAGCCCCTCAAAATTAACAACTCCAAAACTGAATCATCATCTCCATCCCACTTGCATCTCCCAATCTCAAACTCTTTTTCCTCCTGTACTCCCTTACCCCAAAGACTGTCACCAACATCCACGTGGTTGCCCAACTTAGGATGTCATCCCAGATTCCTCAATCTGCCTCACCTTGCATGTCCAATCACCAATCACTACCATATCCACCTCCTGTCTGTCCAATAAGTGCACATCTCTTCATTCATGTTACCTTACTTAATTTTATAACTTCTTAGAAAGCTGTTCTTATTTGCATTTTGTGTTGTTTTAAACAACTGATTCTCTTTTTTTCTTGTGGTTTGTCCTGTCCCATCTGGTGGTAAACTCCACTAATAGACACACAATTTCACATCCAAGTCTCTAATGTGTACTTACTTTATCAGTATGATGTTTTCAGGGATAAATTTCTGGTTCTAATAAGAGAAATTAATACTAGGAATACATGTCAAGTAATAACATTTTTTAATGACATCACCATCAGAAGTAAGACCTAGTTATTTTACAAAAAAAAAAAGTCCTGTCATCACAACTCCCTGGGAGAAACTAATTACTACAAGTGTTTGATGACAGGTAGTATAGGCCATGTACTATCTTACACACGTTACACAAATTATGCCATTTAATGTTCACAACAACACTATGAGCTGGGTCCTATTAATATTCTCATTTGCCAGATGAGGAAACGGAAAGTGGCCCAACAACTTGGCCAAAGTCCCAAGTTAGAAAATATCAGTCAGGATTTGAACCCATGTCGGAGTCTGACAGTAGAGCCCATGCTCTTAAACACGAGATATTTTGTCCCTTAAGGAAAAAAATATGTGCTAGAACTCTGGAAAGAAAGAAAGAAAGAAAAAAAAGCCTCTGCCTCGAAACTAGCTAGGACTACAGGTGTGACACCACACCTGGCTAATTTTTTTGTGCAGAGATGGGGTAGGGAGGGGGGGGGGCTCGCTATGTTGCCCAGGCTGGTCTTGAACTCCTGGCCTCAAGCGATCCTCCTGCCTCGGCCTCCCAAACTGCTGGGATTACAGGCGTGAGCCACTGCATCTGGCCCAAAATTTTTTAAGAAATGTCAACAAACCAGAAAGACTCAGAGTCACAGAAATACAACTGTCCAAAAACAAAAAAGGTAATTTAATCTGAATGCTTCTTTTCTTGGGACATCATAATTCACACAAACATGATTTTATTAAAACAAAAATGTCCACTGTCTCATACATAAGTACACTCCACAAATAAATTCTACAAATATTAGAATCCTCTGTCATTCAATTCTTATTTGGCGGGTGGGAGAAAGGTGGCAACCAACCACCCCAAGTAGGTGAAAGGCTTTGAAACCTCCACCTTGATCACTTGCTTTACTTCAAGACTGCTAACATATGAGAGAAAGCCAGTGTATAAAGAACATTGCCTATCATCCATCTTCTTCGGGTGCTCTGAGAAACACAAGCGCACAGTCAAATTCACAGGCGAACTCAGAACGAGCTTCAGCCTGCAATCCGTCAGGGATTTGGCAGCTGCACACCGAAGGTGCAGCCCGCAGCTCTCAACTTTTCATTCTGTCCACACGTTTGCAATCCTGGACGCACAAGCCCACTTTGAACCTGGCCCCAGGGTGCAAAGAGGGTTTCTGTCAGATTTCTCAGGAAGAGCGAGACGCGTGAAGGAGGGGCGGCCTCCCACCCGCCCCGAGCCGTCGCGCATTTCTCCTTTTGTTGGGGTGGAGAGGAGGGCGGACCCCGCACCCTCTAGGGGCCAACAGGGGGTGGGCGGAGAGAGGGGAGGGGGCGAAACGCCGCGGCGGCCCCCGACAAGCCCGGGGGTGGGGACACAAAGAATTCGGGAAGCGGCCGACGAGCTCCCCCACCCGCCCTTCCATTAAATAAACCGTCGGGAAAGTCCAGGCCCGGGCCGCCGAGGAGCAGGCGGAGGCGGGCGCGCTGGCTGGCGTCCGCGGCCCTCTCTGCTCCCGGCCGAGGCTCAGCGGTGGACGCGGGCTGAAGACCGGGGTTGTAGGGCGGCGCGAGGCCTCCGCTACCCCCTCAATCACCCCGAACCCCTTCCGCCCCGCCGCGGGCCAGGCCGCGGGATCCCGGTGCCGGCCTCGCCACACCCACCCGCCTCTTAGGCCCGGCCTGGGAGGACTCCGCGGCTCTTTCTCGGGCGGCGGCGGCGCGCCCCACGCCCGAGATTTACCTGCTGATCTTCTGGGCAAAGGCGCGGCGCTCGGCCATGGTTGCTGAGGCGGCGGCGGCGGGCTGGGCGCGGACCGGCGGGCGCGTGCCTCCTTGCTCGTGCTCCCTCCCTCGCGGCCTCCGCCAGTCCCGGCTCCGGACCTGGGAGGCTGGGGCTGGCGGCCGGAGCCGGGAACGAGCCCTGCCGTAATGTTCCTTAGAGGCGCGCACCGAGAAACCGCTCCTCCCCCAGCGCGTCAATCCCGGCGGGAACCCCGGCTTCGGAAGGCAGCTGCGGCCGGCGGGAGCCGAGGGGTAGAACGGAGCGCTGAGGAAGCGAGGCCCCAGCCCTAGCCGCTTCGCTGCCGCGGAGCCTGCACGACCGAGAGGTCGCAGAGAGAAGCCAGAGACAGGCCAGCGACCTGGCGAGGCAAGAAAATAAGATAACCGAATGCGTAGGGGGAGCTTGGCTTTCCCGAAATGGAAGGGAAGGAAATGGAAGGTGGGCTTTGCCGAGGGGGCTGTGCTCTACCGGCCTGGATGACTGGGTTCATGTTTCTGCAGCAGCCGTCTCTGAGCTTTTTAAAGCACTTGGGTTTCTGCTTCGGCCTCATGAATGCGGTATAACTGGAGAAACAGTGGTTTTTCTTATAGAGAAAGGGTCAGAAAATACCTTGCTCCTGCAGAGATAACAACAGTAATAGCTGACTTCTGGTGCTTAGCCAGCCACTGGATTAAAGTTTTTCAAACATGAGCGCTTTGAAGTAGATCGTTACTATCCCCATTTTAGAGGGAAGGAAATTGACTCAGAAAAGCTAAGTGACTGGTCCCAGGTCGCACAGATGGTAAACTCTTCCACTGAGACTCAAACCCAGAGCCTATTCTTTTAGGGCAGTTGTTTCCGTATTATTTCCCCCTTTTGGGTTTCTCTGTCTGTCCCTCTTTCATACATATATATATATTTATTTTATTAATTT
>NW_012103599.1:1246529-1289422 GCF_000951045.1 Mandrillus leucophaeus
TTATTTATGTATATTTATAAAATATGTATAACTTAAAATATATATTAAAATAAATGAAATGAAATATATAAATAAAATAAATACATAAATAAATATATGTGTATAAATATAAATACATATAATGTATATTTATAGATATATAAAAAATCCAGGTGAGCTCTAACGTTCACCCCCTTTTTGATGTTGTTAAATAATCTCTGTGTTGACCACTGAAACTGACCTTGTCCATAATAGCCTATAAAATAGAGACTAGCAGAGGTCTGTTTTCATCTGTTCTGTTGTAATCCCATAATGTCCAGAATATTTGGCACCTAATGCATATCTGTTGATTACTGAAATTTGGTTTCTTGTAGTACCTTTCCTCAAGTATTTCAAGAACTTAATATGTGTATTTATTTATTGTTGTTATTCTCAGTATGTCCTGGTGGAATATGTTGGATACCTGTTTTCCTCTCTTTTACCGTTGGAAAATCTGTAGCTTGGAGCCATTAGGTCACTTGCCAGAGTCACACACTGAGTCAGAGGTGAAAGCCTCAATTAGTCAGATCCATAACTTCCTGTCTAGTACTGTGGCTTCTGTGGAAGACTGTGTATGTATGTAACAATGCTCATTCCAGTAACACATTGCACTTATTTATTTATTTATTTGAGACAGAATCCCTGTGTGTTGCTCAAGCATGGAATGCAAAGGGTACTGCAGCCTAAAACTCCTAGGCTCAAGCAATCCTCTTGCCTCAGTCTTTGGAGGAGTAGCTAGTACCACAGGCTCTTGCCAGGGCGCCCTCCAGTAACACACTGTTTTCAGATGCGTGTTTACTAAGAGAAAAGATAGTCTGTTCAAAGAGGACAGATATTTGGCTTCTACCTAAGTATAGAGCCCACCTAGGTGTTCTAAAAAACACAAAGGTGAACTAGACACAGACCTGCTCTCAGAATGTTTGAGTCCATTGGGAAAGATGAACCAGGAACTCACAGACTGTAAGTCAAGGCTATCACTGTACCTGGCTTTTAAGATCCCCTGTGATAGGAACCCAGACTTATTTTGCCACTTTCTTAACTCTGTAACCTTAGGCAAGTTACTTAACCTCGTCTCTAAAAGGAGGAAAATAATTATATCTACTTGAAAGGGTGTTATGAAGATTTATTGAATTGATTAATATAAAGTTCTTAGAACAGGGCCTGGCTCATGGTAAGTACTGTATGTGTCAGCTGTTGTTATTATTATCACTGTTACTGTCATTATTCATCCTATACTTAAGCTTGTCCTGGGTGTTTGATAGTCCCTGAATTGGTTGTCTGCTCTCATACTCCCAGCCAGATGTTGCATGCCTTTATCTCTGCTCTCCAAACATCTTTTCACTACTCTGTTAGAGAACTGGCCACATTTTGCTTTGAATAGTTCTTTGTATACATGACTCACTCGTTGCCAAAGTGTCTGAAAGGACTTTGCATGTACTGTGCAGCTTACTGGAAACATTTAGAGTGGGAAGAGGACAAGCAGGACCACGCTGTAAGCAGGGTAATGCAGAGTCTGGGGACCACTCTAAGCAGGAAGAGTGACCCCCACCTCTGGGGAAGAGCTGGTGGTCACAGACCAAGTCATGTGGGCTGGTATCCCTGCCCCACAGGGTTTCAATATCAGGAAAAGATATGGAATGCAGCAATGGGAGTGAAAGTGGAATTGCTTCAGCTGCCTAGCATCCATGCTGCCTATACCACCCCCTACACACACACACACGTCAATCCTCTATACTTTTGGGGAGCTCACTCCACCACCCTCAGTTTCAAGAGTCTTTTGACCTAGGCCTGACCAAGCAAAGCAGCACCCTCCTCTGGCTTCTGTGACTGATTTAGGGATAGGCACATGAATCAAACCAAGACAATCGGGCCCAACCAGAATTAGCAATTGCATTTGGTATACCAGGGCACTCCATCTAAAGAAGGCCTACCTAAGAATGAAGCCAAACACAGCAGAGAGGAGAGCAAAAATATTGAAAAAGACAAGCTCCTTAGAATATAACATGACTTGAGCCTTGGGCTTTGTGGTTACATGAGCTAAAAATGTGCTGGAATTTTTTTTGAGGGGGAGTGGCTGGTTTTTCATTAGGTTTGCTTTCATTAGCAATTCAGTCTTACCTGATACTGGACTTCATTCAGTCAACTAAGATTCATTAAGTACCTGCTATACTAGACCCTGGAAATATAATAGTAAATAGCACCATATTTTTGTCCTCAAAGAGTTTAGGGTCTGGTAGAGGAGAAAAGTAAGTAAATAGTTGCATGCTGAGACGGGAAACATTAAGAAAGCTATCGGAGTGCATATAAATTCTTGATAGCACCAGTTCTCAGATATGAGGTGTTAAAAATTGGATGGAGTTTAACCCTGTCCTTAGCCATGTTAATAACCTAGCAGAAAGGCTGGCTGTAACTCAGAGAGCATGAGTGACCTAATTCAGAATTCAGGGCCCAAGCTCCCCACTGATGGAAAGATACAAAGAAACTGCTTGCCAGAACCAGGACCAATTTGGCAGCCTATACTCAAAACAGTGAGTTTTAGGTAACAAAGCCTCAGAACAGTTTTCATTAGACATACCAGGGCACTAAGTCCCTCAAGCAGAAAACTTAGGGATATGACAGAAAAAAAAGAAAAGGGAAAAGAAGGTGGGAAAATTATGACTTTTGCATTCTAACCTTTATCGAACTTAGGTCTACTCGCTTTAATATAGCACCAAAGAGGATTGTGGAGGGGCCTGGTCAAGGGTCTAAGGCTACAGCACAAAGGAGTAAGAGTTTTCGGGTCATGACGGATAAAGTTTTGGCTTTGCAGGCAGAATGTGTTCTCTTTTGGGATTTGGGGGAGCATAGGGAATGGTTCTTTTCTTCAGGCACGGGCTTTTATGAAATACCACTGGTTTCATACAATAAGATCGACATGGAGCTTCTTCCTTTGGAAGCCTCTAGCAAGGCCAAATGAATGTGGCCCAGAGAAAGGGAGAACTGGGGCATGATATATGGGTTTACCTCAATACCAAACTAAAGCCTAGGAGTTGGACACTAAATCTGAGCTACAGATGCTTTTGCTTGACTTTGTCCTCTGTGCTTCACTTCCTCTCAATATCTAGCAAGTGTAATTTTTGCAGGGGGAAATTAAGGGGTCCTAAACCTGGCCATACTTCACAACTAATAGCACCCACGTTTACTTTGTTGTAATACTCACTACACTATTCAAGTATTGCCTATTAATCTTTGCACCCCATTGAACTTGATCTCTTGTTCACCGCTATATTTCCAGTATCTAATACGCTGCCTGGTCCATTATAATAACTTAGTAAATGTTTTTGAGTGAATAAATGCCATGAACTAAAGTATTTTTAGATCCTACCTGTATTAATCCGTTTTCATACTGCTATAAAGAACTGCCCAAGACTGGGTAATTTATAAAGGAAAGGGGTTTAATTGACTCACAGTTCAGCGTGACTGGGGAGGCCACAGGAAACTTACAACCATGGTGGAAGGTGAAGGGGCAGCAAGGCAGCTTCTTCACAAAGTAGCAGGAAGGAAAAGTGCCAAGCAAAAGGGGAAGAGTCCTTATAAAACCATCAGATCTCCTGAGAACTCACTCACTATTATAAGAACAGCATGGGGGAAACTGCCGCCATGATTCCGTTACCTCCACCTGGTCTCTCCTTTGACACATGGGGATTATGGGGACTACAATTCAAGATGAGATTTGGATGGGGACACAAAGCCTAACCATATCACTGCCTTAATTTATATTTCCCCAAAAATAGAGCTTGAGGCTTGGATGCAGGTAGTTTATTAGGAAGTGATGCTAAGAAGCTGGAACGAGGAGGTGGAGAGAGTAGAACAGAGGAGGGAGAGCTAGTAAATAGTGTTGCTGAGGTGTTACCACTGTAGGCACCTGAGGCTCAGTCCTGCCTGCGACCTGTGTAAGGTGTAGAATGCATCTCAGAATTGTCTCTCTGAGGCTGAGTATTTACATGATGCCTTCTAGATCCCTTAGTTAAAGGTTTACTCTTGGGATATTAACTGCCCGCACACTTAATGCTACAAAAAGCTAAGAGACATGGTGTGTGTTTCTGCTGGCCAGCTATCAGTGCCCCTGAGAATTATCACCACAGCTGCACCTAAAATCAGAAAGGAGCCATGGATGAAGTACAGGGTACCAATAGTGTCTATTACAGATCCCGTGAAAGTGATGCAGAGACTACAATAGCAATCTTGCCAGAATAGAACGTATTTGCACCTCATGGTTCTGCTGCTTTACAGAATTGGGAAAGACCAAAAGGCCAGACCACCTGAGTCAAAATGACCCACAATGCACACTCAGTGTCTACTTTAAAATTAGTTCCATAAAGTTTTTCCTCAATGTACTATTATATCAGTAGAAAAAAACAGTTTTTCCCATACTTTCACAACATGCTTCTGACACCAGATATGTGGGATTTTTTCCCCATACATCAAGCAAGCAATCAGTTCTGCAGCAGACACCAGTCGAGTCTCCTCCAATTCAGTTCTGGAGTTCTGGAATCTACCTGGAGTTCAGTTCTAACACTGTCTAGCTGGAGTTAGCGTCAGATCCCACAGGTTGAGGGCTTGGTCCCACAAGACTACCCCCCACTTCCAGTGCCAATTGCAAGCCACAGGTTGTTCTACCAGTGCTTTGACTGACTGTAAATTGGGGTTCCCACAACCCTTTTCCTTGGGTTTGATTAATATACTAGAGCAGAACACAGGGAAATGCTAGTATATACCAGTTTATTATAAAAAATATTACAAAGGATAAGTAGAAAAGATGCATAGGGCGAGGCATGTGGGAAAGAGCACAGAGCTTCCATGCATTCTCTAGGTGCACCACCCTCCAGAAACCTCTACGTGTTCAGCCCTCTGGGTTTTGATGGAGGCCTCATGACAGAGGCATGATCAACTAAATCAGTGGCCACTGATGATCAACTTAATCTTCAGCCCCTCTCCCCTTCCTGGAGGTTAGGTGGTAGAGCTAAAAAGTCATGTATTAATCTGTTTTCACACTGCTGATAAAGACATACTCAAGACTGGGCAATTTACAAAAGTAAGAGGTTTAATGGACTTACAGTTCCACCTGGCTGGAAAGGTCTTACAATCATGGCAGAAGGCAAGGAGGAGCAAGTCACATCTTACATGGATGGCAGCAGGCAAAGAGAGCCTGTGCAAAGAAACTCCCGTTTTTAAAACCATCAGATCTTTTGAGACCTATTCACAACCACAACAACAGCACGGGAAAGACCCACCCCCGTGATTCAGTCATCTCCCACCAGGTTCCTCCCACAACACATGGGAATTAAGGGAGCTACAAGATGAGAATTAGGTGGGGACACAGAGCCAAACCATACCAGTCCCAAAACTCTAATTGTCTTTTACCAGCCCCCATCCTGAAGCTACATAGGAGCTGCCAGCCACCAGTCATTTCGTTAGCATACCAAAAAATTTATTCCTTTGGCAATCCCAAGGATTTTATGAGTTTTATGCCAGGAAATAGGATGAAGACCAAGTATAGATTTCACAATATCACAACTATATTTCAAGGTAGTCATATTTGATGAAGTAAAATTCTTTTAAAAGAATTTCAGCTGAGAAATGCAGACTCAGATGAAATAATGAAGCTAAACCTGTATAGTCCAATACCATAGCCACATGCCGTATGTGGCCACTTAAATTTATTAAATAAAACAAAAATTTGAATTTTCAGTTTTATTAGGCATATTTTAAGTATTCAGGAAGCCACAGCTGGCTAAGGGCTGCCATACTGGACGGTATACAGACAGAACATTTCCATTATCATAGGAAGGTCTGTTGGACAGCACTGATCCAAAGATCATTGCTGCTAAACCATTAGATAAGAGCCTAGTGGGGAACTTTAAATGGCTGGATCAGGCTGATAAGACCAGAATCCACTGACCAATCTTAACATCAAACACACACACATACGCAGAGTCAACCAGTCAAACACACCAGGGGCACTATGTGCTTCATCACATGATGTAAAGAAGGGAGTATAAGATGATACATCTGTAGAAGATGTGTAGGATGTATACAGCATGGCCTATGAAACATTCCTGGATATTTAAAGCTAATGCTGGTTCTGTTTATAGAAAATACAGAAGATGGAGGAACATGTCACATAATACTCTTGGGTTAAAATTAGCAAAATTCAAAATACAGGAAATTTTACAGGACATAATGACCTAGTTCCTTTAACAAATAAATTTCAAGGAATAAAAAAGATTAAAAGTAGAGTAAGTATATAAGCAACAAGAGGTAAATTGGACATGATCAAAATGTAAAGTTTTTGTGCTTCAAAGGACACCATCAAGAAATTGAAAAGACCACCCACAGAATGGGAGAAAATTTTTGCAAATCATTTATCTAGAAACTTACATCTAGAATATATATATAAAGAACTCCTATAAGTCAATAATAAAAAGACAACCCAATTTTAAACTTGGCAAACAATTGGAATAGACGTTTCTCCGAAGAAAATATGCATATGCAGATGGCCAACACACATATAAAAAGATGATCAGCCAGGTGTGGTGGCTCACGCCTGTAATCCCAGCACTTTGGGAGGCTAAGGCGGGCAGATCACAAGGTCAGGAGATCAAGACCATCCTGGCTAACACGGTGAAACCCTGTCTCTACTAAAAATACAAGAAATTAGCCGGGTGTGGTGGTGGGTGCCTGTAGTCCCAGCTACTCGGGAGGCTGAGGCAGGAGAATGGTGTGAACCCAGGAGGTGGAGCTTGCAGTGAGCCAGGATCGCACCACTGCAGTGCAGCCTGGGCGACAGAGCGAGACTCCATGAGACTTCATCTCAAAAAAAAAAAAAAAAAGATGATCAACATCAGTATACATCGGGGAAATGCAAATTAAAACCATAGTGAGATGCCACTTCACAGCCACTAGACTGACTAGAATCAAAAGGACGGATAGTAATAAGAGTTGATGAGGATGTGGAGAAATTGGAGTTCTCATATACAACTGGCAGGAAGGTAATATGGTGAAGTCACTTTGGAAAACATTCTAACAGCTCCTTAAAAGGTTAAACATAAGTTACTATATGACCCAGAAACTCCATTCCTAGAAATATACCCAAGAGAAATGAAGATAGATAGATTGATAGCTAGATACAAAAACTTGTACACCAATATTCATAAAAGCATAATTCATAATAGCCAAAAAGTAGAAACAACCCTAATGTCCATCGACTGATGAAAGGATAAATAAAATATGTATCCATTCAATGGGATTGATGTGATTTGGCTATGTCCCCACCCAAAATCTCATCTTGAACTTTAATCCCCACATGTCCAGGTGGAGGTAATCAGATCATGGTGGTTTCTCCCATGCTGTTCTGGGGATAGTCAGTCTCACAAGACCTGATGGTTTTATAACCATCTGGCATTTCCCCTGCTTGCACTCATTCTCTCTCCTGCTGCCCTGTGAAGAGGTACCTTCCACCATGATTGTAAGTTTCCTGAGGTCTCCCCAGCTATGTGAAACTGTGAGTAAATTAAGCTTCTTTCCTTTATAAATTACCCAGTCTCTGGTATTTCTTCATAGCAGCGTGAGAATGAACTAATACAGGGATATTATTCCAGAAATAAAATACTGATACATGCTGCAATATGGATGGACCTTGAAAACATTATGCTGATTGAAGTAATCCAGTCACAAAAAAGAACACATTGTACAATTTCATTTACATGAAATGTCCACTATAGACAAATCCATACAAACAGAAACTAGATTTGTTCCCAGTAGCTGGGAGGAAGGGGGAATGGGATATGACTGCTAATGGGTATAGAGTTTCTTTTCTGGAGTGATAAAAATGTTCTAAAATTAATTGTGATGGTTGTACAACTCTGAATATACTAAAAATTACCAATTGTACACTAAATGGGTAAGTTATATGGCATGTGAATTATATCTCAATAAAGCTGTTATTAGAAATAAAATAGACTTAAGAGATACACTGTTTAATCTGGGTTCTCTAGAGAAACAAAAGCAACAGGATATATGTGTGTGTGTGTGTATATATATACACGTCTGTGTGTATATATATACACAGAGAGAGAGACAGAGACAGAGTTATTATAAGACATTGGTTTGTCTGGGTGCGGTGGCTCACACCTGTAATCCCAGCACTTTGGGAGTCTGAGGTGGGTGGATCACCTGAGGTCAGGAGTTCGAGACCAGCCTGGCCAACATGATAAAACCCTGTCTTTATTAAAAAATACAAAAATTAGCCAGGCATGTTGGTGGGCACCTGTAGTCCCAGCTACTTGGGAGGCTGAGGCAGGAGAATCGCTTGAACCCTGGAGGCAGAGATTGTAATGAGCTGAGATCGTGCCACTGCACTCCAGCCTAGGCGACAGGAGCGAGACTCCGTCTGAAGAAAAAAAGAAAAGAAAAGAAATTGGCTTATGGCATTATGGAGGCTGACAGTCCCAAGATCTGCAGTGTGCAAGCTGGAGACCCAGAAGAACTGATTATGCAGTTCTAGCACAACCCTGAAGGCCTGAGAACCAGGAGAGCCAATTACATAGTTTCAGTCTGAAGGCCAGAAGGCATGAGACCCAGGAAGAGCTGATGTTTCGGTCTGAGTCCAAAGGCAAGAAGAAACTGATATCCCAGCTCAAAGGCAGTCAGAAATTCTCTCTTACTCAGGGAAAGGTCTGCCTTTTTGTTCTATTCAGGCCTCCAGCTGATTGGATGAGGCCCACCTACATTAAAGAGAGCAATTTGCTTTACTCATTCAGTTTAAACATTAAAGTCATCCAAAAACAAGTTCACAAAACTAAAATGTTTGACCAAATAGCTGGGCACCCTGTGTCCCAGTTAGTTGACATACAAAATTAACCATCACACATACCAATCCAAATACAATGTGTAGAGCGTTTGGAGTCCAAAGAAAACAAACCAACTGTAAAATAAAAGACATTTGTGAGAGAGCACATTCTGATCACTGACTGGTATTTGATGGTATTAAGAAGTATTGTTTTCTAGATATCTTCTATTTGCTCCTTCAGGTCCACTCTCCACCCTGTTCTATGCTCCAAAAGGCTGGTTTTTATGCACTGCTCAGCAGGGTTCCCATGCCCTCTAGCTGTTAGTTGGATTTGGCCAGTAAGAAGTCCTGCCAAGAGAACTGAGGGAGGAAGGAGAATAATGTCAGGGTGTTATTTCCCTGCCCCACCTTCTTCAGGGTCACCTCTTGCATGCTGTGTCTCTTGACCAAATGTCATTGATTCTCTGAGTAGCCAACTTTATCTACTCTTCTTCCAGGTTCTGGCAACCATTCCCTTACCTGGGTCTGATGGTAGTACCAATTTTACAGACACTTACCCTAGGTTACGCACTATACCTTGTGGTTCCTGATACAACCTCTGAAATGAACCCTCTTAAATTATGCATCTTTGCATGTGTCATCTGTTTCCTGTTGGTACCTTGATTTACTTCTGATAAGGATGCTGAGATTATTAAAAAAAAAAAGAAGAGTTCTTTATTCTTTGAAGATACATACTGAAGTGTTTTGGGATAAAATGATATAAGAGATGACATTTGCTTTAAAAATAACCCAACATGGGTTTCTGTTGATGAGTGTTGAAGCTGGGTAATGAGAATATGGGGTTTCATTACATCTTTTTTTATAAGTTGAAAAAAGACCCCCAAATGAGTATTATGTCAGAAGGGAGAAGACAACTTACTGATTAGAGAAGAAAGGGTTGAAAGCTTAGCTCAGAGAATGAATCAATCATGAAGCCAGTCTAGAAGGTCTAAGCAGCCAGAGGTTAAAGTAATCACATAAGTAGAGAAAATGTCTGGCCAAAAGCCACCTTGGAACCAATGTCTATAGTGCCCTATTGTGCACCATTCTCATTTTGTTTCACTGAGCTAAGAACTGAGACCCCTGCTGGACATTAATGATTATGGGTCTGGGCAGAGATGAGCCCAGTGGTCTTTAGGAACAGTAGGGCAGATCTGGGACAAGCAGGTCTGACGCAGAGAAAGGACAGAAACATCAAAGTTCAAAAGAGTTGCAGTCATGGAAAGGTTCTGTCAGGCAGGAGACTGTACATGTTTGTAGGTTATGTGCTAATTTGTGACCCTGAAGGAGGTGGGACAGGGAAATAATACCCTGACATTATTCTCCTCCCTCCTTCAGTTCTCTTGGTGGGACTTCTTATTGGCCAAATCCAACTAACAGCTAGAGGGCATGGGAGCCCTGCTGAGTAGTGCATAAAAACCAGCCTTCTGGAGCATAGAACAGGGTGGACAGTGGATCTGAAGGAGCAAATGGAAGATATCTAGAAAACAATACTTCTTAATACCATCAAATACCAGTCAGTAATCAGGACTAGAGGAGTGAGAAAAAGTGAAAATATTGAGATACTTTTGATAATCTTGAAAAGAAAGAGGTATCTTTCACCTGCTTGGGAGGGAAGAAAAGGTTGGAAAACCACACAGCATTTTAGAGGTGGAAATAAGGGAAGTTGAAGGAGCTTAATTCAGCATTTCATTTTCTCACTAAATATAATGATGTAAGGCTAGTATAGTAGTTTTTTGCCACTGTCTGACCAAAGGTGACCATCCTCTTTGTTGTATAATGTAACCTATCAAGCCATCAGCTATCTCATATCCATAAGTCCTGCCCACATGAAACGAGAGGGCCTCTACAGGACATGCATGCCAGGGACAGGAATCTTGGAGATCATCTTAGAACTGCCTACCACAGCCAGGTAAGGGTGAGAATCTTGGATGTATGATCCCACATTGCTGGAACTGGTTCAGCCTATGAACTAAGAGATAAGGCCTTGGAAGGGGAACTAGGGACTATATTGAAAACTTATAAAGAGATATGGAGAACCAAATGGGGAAGGTGCTGAAAGTCATAATCCCTCTTGAAACAGAGGGAGCAGGGGACTGAAGATGAGAAAAATTGGGGTTTTAGTTCTGGTTCTGCCACAATCTTACTGTAAAATTTTGAGCAAATCACAAACTTTCTGGGCCTCTCTTCAGCTGTAAAATAAAGGTGATGAAATTAGATGATTGCTAAGGTAAATGATATTTCTCTGTTACCATTATCGTATGGTACTGGTGCAAGTACAGGAAAAGAATTGTAGGATATTCTTTTTCCAAATACTTTAAAGATTTGCATTTGTTTGTTTGGGGACTACTTAGGCATAGCCTTGCTTAAAGGTAGGGAAAAGGTAGATGATTACCACTTAAGAATGCTGCCTGGCCAGGCATGGTGGCTCACGCCTGTAATCCCAGCAGTTTTGGGAGGCCGAGGCGGGTGAATCACCTGAGGTCGGGAGTTTGAGCCTGACCAACATGGAGAAACCCCGTCTCTACTAAAAATACAAAATTAGCTGGGCATGGTGGCACATGCCTGTAATCCCAGCTACTTGGGAAGCTGAGGCAGGAGAATCGCTGGAACCCGGGTGGCAGAGGTTGCTGTGAGCCGAGATTGCACCATTGCACTCCAGCCTGGGCAACAAGAGCAAAACTCTATCTCAAAAAAAAAAAAAAAAAAGGAATGCTGCCAAACCAATAATCATGTGGTTCTGAACTAGAATCATTTTGTACCTTAGCTCTGGTATTTGCTAATTTGTTTATTTACTTTTTATTATTTAAAAAAATATTTGTTTGTTTGTTTATTTATTTTGAGACAGAGTCCTGCTCTGTCACCCAGCCTGGAGTGCATGGCATGTTCATGGCTCACTGCAACCTCACTCTCCTGAGCTCAAGCAATCCTCCTGCCCAAGCATCCAAGTAGCTGGGACTACGGACATGCACCGCCATGCCCTGCCTTGTCTCTACTTTTAATTTTTAGTAGAGACAAGGTCTCACTATGTTGCCCAGGCTGGTCTGGAACTCCTGGACTCAAGCGATCCTTCCACCTTGGCCTCCCAAAGTCCTGGTGTTACAGGCGTGAGCCACTGCACCCAGCCTGGTATTTGCTGTTTTAATCTATCTGCAATTTGTTTTAGTTCTCTGCTTTTTTGACTGTTTTAGCTTTATTACATCACATGACTGTTTTTCCAAAGGTGGGATATTCTGTCAAGTCCATTCTGAATCAGATTCTGACTCTGCTTCTGTCCCTGCTTCTAGATCTAATAAATTACTCAATATCTCTTAATTTTACCTTCTCTACTTCTCAGAGATTATAATAGATACTTGTGAAGTATCTATTCGTGAAAATAATTGATTCTACAAAAATAGTTTTTAAAGCTACAAGTAGAAATAATTTAAATATCACTATAAAAGTTCATTTTATTTGGCATGTTTTTTCAAAGTTTTTCTTTTAAGAGAATGGGGTCTTGCTGTGTTGCCCAGACTAGAGTCCATTGGCTATTCACGAGTGCTATGATTATAGCACACTGCAGCCTAGAACTCCTGGGCTCAAGTGATTCTCCTGCCTCAGCCTCCCGAGTAGCTAGGACTATAAGCGTGTGCCACCATGCCTAGCCAGAGGTGTTTTTTTGTTTGTTTGTTTGTTTGTTTGTTTGTTTTGAGACAGAGTCTTGCTCTTGTCACCCGGGCTGGAGTGCAATGGCGCCATCTTGGCTCACTGCAACCGCCGCCTCCTGGATTCAAGCAATTCTCCTGCCTCAGCCTCCTGAGTAGCTGGGATTACAGATGTGCACCACTATGCCCAGCTAATTTTTGTATTTTTAGTAGAGACAGGGTTTCACCATGTTGGCCAGGCTGATCTCCAACTCCGACCTCATGATCTGCCTGCCTTGGCCTCCTAAAGTGCTGGGATTACAGGCGTGAGCCACCACACTAGACCCAAAGTATTTTTTAATACAAGAATCACCTAGCCAGTCCTTTAAGTTTGTCAGCTCTGTAAGTTTGCATACTTTTACTGTATTATGTACTTATAAATCATGGATCTGGAAGGAACCTGGGAGCTTATCTGATTCAATTCAAGCAGCATGAAATGGTTTCAACTAAAACCACCCAGGAAGTGGCCAAACTGGGCACAAAACTATAGTCTCTGTATTCTATTCAAGTACTGTTGTCATAACTACATGGAATCCATTCATCATTGACTTACTGAATACATTGTTGTTGTTGTTATTGTTGTAGTTTTTGATACGGCGTCTTGCTCTGTCACCCAGGCTGGAGTGCAGTGGCACGATCTCAGTGCACTGCAGCCTTGACCCCCTGGGCTCAAGCGATCCTCCCACCTCACCCTCCCCAATAGCTGCGGCTACAGGCATATGCCACCATGCCCAACTATTTTTTTTATTTTTAGTATAGTCAGGATTTCACCGTGTTACCCAGGCTGATCTCAAACTCCTAGGCTCAAGCAGTTCACCTGCCTCAGCCTCCCAAAGTGCTGAGATTACAGGCATGAGCCGCAACATCCAGCCATGAGTAAATTTTATTTTATTTTTTTGACAGTCTTACTCTTGCCCAGGATGGAGGGTAGTGGCATGATCTCGGCTCACTGCAGCCTCCACCTCCTGGGTTCAAGCAATTCTCCTGCCTCAGCCTCCCAAGTAGCTAGGATTACAGGCGCCCACCACCACACCTGGCTAATTTTTGTATTTTTAGTAGAGATGGGGATTAACCATGTTGGCCAGGCTGATCTCGAACTCTTGCACCTCAGGTGATCCACCCGCCTTGCCCTCCCAAAGTGTTGGAATCACAGGTGTGAGCCACTGTGCCCAGCTGAGTAAATATTTTTTAAGTGCTACTGTGTTCCAGGGTTTGTGCCAGGGCCTGGTGATAGACCTGTGAATGAGAAAATAGGTCTTGCCATCCAGGAAGTAACAGTTAATAGGGAAGGGAAGTGGGGAGGGAAGCAGACAAGTAAACCAGCAATTCTTTGATAAACATATGCACAGAATACTTTGGGAGTACATAAGAGGATACTGTAACTGACTCTTGGGTGGTCAAGAAGAACTTCCAAGAAGAGATGCCCTGAATCTTGACAAGTAGAAACTAGCTAACCAGGGAAACTAGAAAGGGTGGAGAATGGACATTCTGGGCAGAGCAAACCACATGTCCAGATGCACAGATGCACTGAAGTACAAGAGCTTGGCTTGTTCTGTGGAACTGCAAATGGTTCCGCATGGTTGGAGCTTGGAATACAAGGTAGGGAGCGATTAGAAATAAGATTAGAGAGATAAGGCAGAGGTCAGTTTATGAAGGGTTTGGCATGCCGGGCTAAGGAATATAAAGTACACGCTGAAGGAAATGGCATGGGAAATGGAGGGTGGCAGGGAATAATATAATCACATTTGAATTTGACAATGATTAATCCAAATTTCAGGAAGAAAATAGGTTGAAGTGAAGTTAAAAGTAGGGGCAGGAAGACTGATCAGAAGGCTGTTGCATTAATCTAAGAGTATTAATCTATAGATTTGGTTACTGTAACAGAAACTCAAATAACAGTGGTTTGTACAAGATAAAACTTCTTTCCTCACCTAACAGACTGAGCATAAGCAATCCAGGGCTGGTATAGCAGTTCAAGTGAGCCACCATGCCCAGCCCCCATTAGCCAGAATTTAGACACATGAACATTGTGTAGCTGCAAGGATAGCTAGAAAATTTTATTTTGTCAGGCCATGTGCCCAGTTTAAACACAGGGATTTATTACCATAGACAAAGGGCAGCATGAACTTTAGAGCTACTAGCAAGCTTCTATCATACTAACTAAGAAAAGAAAAAGACCTAAACTGAAGTAGTGGCAGTGACATGGGCCAGTTTTGAGAATTGGGAAGTTGAGTTGATAGGACTTGGCTATGGATTAGAAAGACAGGTGAGGGCCGAGATGGTGTCAGACATACCCAGGCTTCTGACTTGGGCACCTGGAGGGATAATGGCGAATAACATTTACTGAGCAAGAGCACAGAAGAGAGAGAAGAGATTCAGGGAATAAGTGAATATAATTCAGTTTTGCACAAGCTGAGTTTAAAGTGTATGTAAGACAGGCCGGCCATGGTGGCTCACTCCTGTAATCCCAGCACTCTTTGAGGCCAAGATAGGTGGATCACTTGAGGTCAGGAGTTTGAGACCAACCTGGCCAATATGGTGAAACCCTGTCTCTACTAAAAATACAAAAGTTAGCTGGGCATGGTGGCACATGCTTGTAATTTCAGCTACTCAGGAGGCTGAGGCAGGAGAATCGCTTGAACCTGGGAGGCAGAGGTTGCAGTGAGCCAAGATCATGCCACTGCACTCCAGTCTGAGCAACAGAGCAAGACTCCGTCTCAAAAACAAAAATAAATAAAATGAAGTGTATGCAAGACATTCAGACAGAAATGTCCAGTAGACTGACTTTGGAATCATCAGCATGTACAGAGTGTAAGAGCAGATGTTACTTAAGGTATGAGAGAAGATAGAATGGGTCAACTGAGAAAAAGAAGAAAAGGCTGAGGAGAGGAACCAGATTTTTAAAGACAAAAGTGGAGAAGGGATCCCAAAGAGGGGAATAAGTAGAAAGGACAATGGAAGTAGGAAAATGTGGAGATGTATCATAGAAGCCAATGAAAGAGAGCTTTTCAAGACGAAGGAACAATAAAACTTATTCAGTGCTGGGCGCAGTGGCTCACACCTGTAATCCCAGCACTTCGGGAGGCCAAGGTGGGTGGATCACCTGAGGTCAAGAGTTTGAGACCAGCCTGCCCAACATAGTGAAACTCCATCTCTACTAAAAATACAAAAATTAGCTGGGCGTGCTGGCAGACACCTGTCATCCAATCTACTCGGGAGGCTGAGGCGGGAGAATCACTTGAACCCAGGAGGTGGAGGTTGCAGCGAGCTGAGATCACGCCACTGCACCCCAGCCTCGGTGACATAGTGAGACTCTATCTCAAAAAAAAAAAAAAAATTTGTTCGGGAGCACTGTGAAAGATATTCCCAGAAAAAAAAGAAAAAAAAATGATGCAAAAGCTAGAGATTTCTATTGGTAAGATGATTTAGCCATTTGCTAGAGTCAGGGAACCTAAATGAGGGCAATAATGGCACCTATTTTACTGATTGTTGAAAGGATAAGATTAAATAATTCAGGGACTTAACACGTAGTAAGGCCTCAGTGAAGATTAGCTATTTCTGCTGTTGTTTTTATGATTAGGATTGTTTAAAAATCTGTTTAATAACTACCTGTACTTTACTTCCTATCCCCTATCTCTTCCTCCTGCTCCTGCTTACTTTTTTTTTTTTTTTTTTTTTTTTCCCAGAGAGAGGGTCTAGCTATATTACCCAGGCTGGATTCGAACTCCTGGGCTCAAGGGATCCTCCTACCTCAGCCTCCCTCATAGCAGGGACTACAGCTGCACACCACTACCCAGCTCCCTTCTTCATGTCTTACCTGTCCTTATTATCACAGTGAATAATGCCTAATCTATTAGTGAATAATGCCTAATCGATTAAGAGGCATGTGAAAAACCTGAACTCTTTCCATTTGCAACCCTTTTGGTATGGTCAAGTCGGTGGATCTGGCTATCATACAAACTCAAATCAACTACTACAAATTCAGATTGGCTGAGCAGATTCCAGCCATTTTAAAAGCTTGTCTCTGCTGTATCCTATATCTTTCTGCATTTAGATGTAACTTCACTGTGGGTGTCCTCATGGTATATGTTTTTATGAGACATCAAACTTACTAAGAGTACTTTACAGCATAGTATTTATGAACTTAGGGGTCAGAATTAAGACATTGTTACTATGTCACCTTGAGAATTTTGTTTAACTTCACAACACTTCAGTTTCCTGATCAGTTAAATAATTATGATAATAAAAGAGATAGTAGCATCACAGGGCTATAATGGGGCCTAAATAGATAATGTATATAAAGTATTTATCACAGTGCCTGGTACAGATGTTAGCTTCTGTTACTACTCTGATTCTAGCCTCCCCAATTCTCATTCTTTTTTGGGGGTTGCGGGGGAGTTCACTGTGCTATTTGCTATATTTCAAGCCTCAAAAGACAATGAAGTTCCCAAATGCTTTTCAAGGCAGAACAAATATAAATAATGATTCTCACACCAAATGTGTGCAAAGTTCAAATATTGCATTAATGGTGCTTTTTATTGTACAAATGGTATAACTAACCCATCATGTCCTTTCTGTGTCAGGAAGAACATGCATGGGAAGAGAAGGATATTTGAAATCCTACCCTCTGTGCAAATCAGTATCTGTTAATTTTTCCCTTATTAATACTGATTTATTTACTCTTTCTGGTCTATCTGCTCTTTCCCTTAAAACCTTTATGATAAAAACATATATTTGAACACCCACTTTGTGCCTAGTATTTTGCTCCATTCTAGTAATTCAGCAGTAAATATGGCTGAGTAATGTAGAAGATCACCATACGCAGAGGTGCATAAACTGAAAACTGAAGAATAGCTAGGAGTCGGCGAGGTGAAGCTGGATGCTGTGGCCTTAGATTCAGTTCTCTCTTCTGTGGCCAATAAATCTGCTGTGTTCTATGAACAGCAGCTGTGGTCCATTCTCTTTTTGTGACTTTCGTGTGGCAAGTTACTTTACTTCTCTGAGCCTCAGTTTCTTTATCTGTGTAATAGAAATAATATCTACCTCACTGAGTTAATTGTAAGGATCAAATTAAATATATATGCAGTAAAGCACTTTCTGTAGTGTTTGGCACATGGGAAGAGTTCAATAGGTAGAAGATATTGTTAATAGTTTAAGGAAAGCAATTGGTGAGTGATTTTTAGAAATGTTCATATTTCTAAATCAAACCCGAGAAATTAATGCTACATATAGGCATAATGCAGAGAGGTTCTGTTTTGCAGCATTAATCATCATAGTGAAAACCTTGAAACAGTCTAAGTGTCCAACAAAATTATTCACTTTGAAGTGTGTAAAAAGCAATGTTTTATGGCATGCCTTTTGAGGCATTAAGATCATCTCTATAATAGTATCACTCTTATTTATTTTCTTTCTGACAGCAGTCTATCTTGAGTAGAAAAGGATAGAATAACAGCGTGTGCCATGGATAGCACATGGAGAGGTGTCTCACAAGGAAATGTCATCTTGCGTCTTTTTAGGGAAAATTTGGGAACTTGGGAGCTGGTTCTTTTTTTGCCTCGTGGTTCCATATTAACTCTTTTAAACTGTTCTGTAAAAATGAATATGTGCCCTTTAGATATATTTTTTTTCTGTTACAGCTGGCCGTTAAGTTTTGTCAGTAGAGGGTGGTGATGGGGAGACTTTGCAGGAGGACGTGAGTTTTCCTTCCTGGTCCATGTGATCCCTCAGCAGATCCTACAGGACTCCCAGCTTCTCTAGTGCCTGGCTTCTGCATCCAGCAGTCATCAGCTTCCCCCGGAATTGTGTGAAGCCCTCTGGTGAAATTTTCCCAGCAACCCCGAGGGTGAATTTCTGGCGAGTTCTAGTGACCCCGTTCCAGCAAACTTCTTTCAATTTCTGGCGAGTTCTAGTGACCCCGTTCCAGCAAGCTTCTTTCTACCTGTGCTGCACCACAGTGACTTATCTGCCATCCATTGAGCCACAGTGGTGCCCTCTCCAAGAAGGTCAAAATCTTAGCCATGTGGGATGGAGGTGGGGTTATCCTTGGCAAGCTCTCTCAGGCCTAGCAGTAGCTCTTCATATCTGCTATTTCTATATTTTAATTCTCTTTACTTCTTTACCACTAGCTAATCCCATCTTACTCTCATCTCCTTCTTTATATCAAATTTATATTGAACTTGCCCTCCTTGAATTACTGTGTAATTTTCTCTCTCCTAATTGGATCCAGACTGATTCACCACAGCTCTAGACAAAGCTGTCTTTATATTAGGAGAATCATGGATAAGAAACAAGGAAATAGAATGCTCCTGGAATATGTGATTTTGGAGTCATTCAAGACCTAATATTCCTTTGTGGGATAGGTGCTAGGGCTCTCCAGCTGGAGGAAGGTAGTTAGAGGTGCTGCCAGCTGGAGCTGAAACCTACTGGAGACACTTACATATTCAGAGACTAGTGCAGGCTGAAGCTGGCTACCAGCAGTTGTCTCCCTTCTGCCTTCATGGTGACTCTATTATTCCCTCACCTTCAAGGCTTCCCTTGTTGTTCAGTTTTTGCCAAGTCTCAGAAAAATAAAAATTACGAGGTCACTCTACTCAAAGAGTGGGTTTCCACTTCTGTTTACCAACTTGTGCTTCTCATATCTCCCTGGAAACTAGGAATCAACTTGGCCCTAGATCACAGGTGATAAAACCCTACTTCCTATGGGTACATCCTAGGCAAGCACCCATGAAGCCTCCTTTAGAAATACTGTGTCATTTCAGATTGTATCTAATGTTCCTGGAGTTAAAATATAAGCAATGAATATGCCTTGCTTTGGGGTATCTAGCACTGATTACCTTCTTACAGCATCATAGTTACTCTCTTTAGAAACCCTTTCCTCAATCTCAATCCATGTCATGGGACTTATCCTACTCTTAGCTCTAGGAATTTGTGAAATCTGACAAATCAGAATGTCACATCCTCTGGTCACAGTTATTGATAATTGGCTCAAGGAGAGTCACAGGATCCAGTACAGACCAATGAATATCAAGAGCAAGAGTTTTTCTGGAACTTTTAGGAACAATGCTCTTTTACTGTATTTGTTAAGCTTACGGGGTATAAGGTGTGCTATCTTGCCTCCCAGTGGCTAAAGCCAACAGAGACAAAAGCAGAGTGAAACAATAGTGAGAAATATCATCCAGATGTATTGTTATAGCCTGCAATGTCTGGTATAGTAGCCACTAGGCACATGTGGCTATTGAGTACTTGAGAGGTGGCTAGTCTAAATTGAGATGTGTGGTAAGCATAAAATTACACTGGGTTTCAAAGATTTAGTATGAATAAAAGAATCTAAATTTATCATTAATTTTATATTGATTACATGTTGGAATGATATGTTGGATATATTGTGCTAAATAAAACATTAGAAAAATTAATTTTATCTACTTTTTTCTTTTTTATATGCCAAATAAAATATTTAAAATTATACATGTGTTTCACATTTGTGGCTTGCATTGTATTTATATTGAATAGCATTGGTTTGAGCACTTAGATCCAGCCATGCACGCCTAAAGTTATAAAACTCTGAACTAATATAGGCCAGTAAATACACATTTTTGCTTGTGCTATTTCTTTATATCAGGGGTTGAATTTTTGATACTGTCCACCAAAAGAGTTCTAATTAATATATTAGCTAAGGCCAGGTGTGGTGCCTCACGCCTGTAATCCCAGTACTTTGGGAGGCTGAGACAGGCAGATCACGTGAGGTCAGGAGTTCAAGACCAGCCTGGCCAAAAATACAAAAATTAGCTGGGCATGGTCGCAGGCACCTGTAATCCCAGCTGCTCGGGAGGCTGAGGCAGGAGAATCAATTGAACCCGGGAGGTGGAGGTTGCAGTGAGCCAAGATTGCCCCATTGCACTCCAGCCTGGGCACCAAGAGCAAAACTCCATCTCAAAAAAAATATATATACATATGTGTTTATATATATATATATAGTAAAAGAATTAGTTCAGCAAATATGTCATCCCAAACCTATTTTTCCCCCAGGCGGAAATTGGAGAAGATGCTAAAAAAAAAAACAGTCTGAAAACCTTATTCCTTTGGAGCCAATAGGAGCATTTTGATTAGGCAATATTGCTTAAGGGTAGGGGGAAAAATCACTTTATTTTATTATGTCAGTGTCAGAAACCTAACTGAATCCAGTTATTAAAGTATCCCTGGTTGTCTATATTGACCAAATAGATGTATAATATTAATACTTGTTTTCAGCCATTTCTTTGATGACTTGCATTATGGGTGAGCATTCCAGTCTAAAAGAATTTCCTCTCTGGCTTGGGCTGATTCCTAAAATGAACCCTTCATAATAGAATGTTGAAGCATGGAGTTCTTATAATCTACAAACTGCTCATTAGAGCTTTGCAAAAACATGCAGTTTCCACTTGTCAGCACAAAAGAATTATTTTCGTTTTCGTTCTTTTTTTTTTTTTTTTTTTGAGATGGAGTCTCACTGTGACCCAGGCTGGAGTGCAGTGGCATTATCTCGGCTCACTGCAACCTCCACCTCCTGGGTTCAAGTGATTCTCCTGCCTCAGCCTCCTGAGTAGCTGGGATTACAAGCATGCACCACCGCGCCTGGCTAATTTTTTGCATTTTTAGTAGAGATGAGGTTTCACCATGTTGGCCAGGCTGGTCTCAAACTCCTGACTCAGGTGATCCACCCACCTTGGCCTCCCAAAGTGCTGGTCTTACAGGCGTGAGCCACCATGTCCAGCCGGAAAATCTTATTACTAACAAAGTTTTCCTCCAGGATAATCAAAGGGATAATAAACTCAATATTTCATTTTAGTCATCTTCATCATCTCTCCTGAATTCCAAAGAAATTTTTGAGTGTCCAAATTTAAAGACATGCAATGTTTTGTGTGAAATGTGCATCTTATAGTTAATTGGTAATTTTTTTTTTAAGTTTAGAGTTATCACTTCAAAAAGATAAGTTTTCCTGAAGGCAGAAACACCTTTCTAACTAATGCTTGATACCCCAAATCGCTACTACTATCACTACTACTCCTACTACCACTGCTACCAGTTACTGTTTATTAAATGCCAGGAACTGTGTGTGGTAGTTTACATATGATACTTTTCCTCTTTGAAACAATACTAGATGTATTGTCTCCAGGATACTAAAGAAGAAATGAGGTTCTTTGAGGCAGGGTGGCTTAACCAAGATCACACAGCCAGGATTCAAAATCCAGGTCTGATGTCAGAGCTTGGGCTCTTTCCACTGAGTTTTATGTTTTTCTTTACTCAATTGTGGGGCAATCTTTACTTAATTTGAGGAACCAATAACTAGCCCCTTTTCTCACCTGACTTCTGAATAAATAGGAAAACAAGATATAGGAGTAAGGCAGTGGGAGCCAAAAGAAATCAACTTTATTATGGGTAAAGGTTAGGTTGGAGGGCTAAAGTCTAAGCAAGTGGGCTTTGTAATACTGAGTCCAGAATTATTCAGACATACCTACCTAGTTGCAGGCAGTGCTGGAACTAGGCAGGCCCCACCTCTCACCCCAAGCACTGGCAGTACCTGTCCCTACAGGAGCAGAAAGAAAAACCCATGCTGCCTCTCTTCAGCTATTTCCCAAGAGGAAGAAGCTACACTGCTCATGCCCAGTTTCTTTTTTTCGAACTAACTGATGACCCCAGGGTGGAACAAGTGCAGTGTTGTCAGAAGATCAGGAGCTCTGTACTGATACATACACTAATGGGCTCCTGTCAAATGGAAGAAACATCAAGAACAGGAAAGAAGTTTCTTTAATAACACTAATAGCATACTCACAGGTTAAATACATCTATTTGTCTACATAGAAGGTCTCAACTGATGGATTTATAGCTCTTTCTAATATTCTTGATAAAAATTTATTTTTCCCATTGCCTTATCAAGCTTAAGAAATTGCCCTGACTATACTCAGAGTTTTAATAGTGTCATCATTTTATCATTACAAAGCAATTATACTAAGCACCTACCTGTATGTAACCTTGGATGGATACTTTAATCTGTCATTGTACCACTGCTATGATTTCAAGAGAAGACATTTATTTTAATAGATTATGAAACATGAGAGTATAGATG
The DNA here is from genome assembly GCF_000951045.1 of Mandrillus leucophaeus. Lineage (NCBI taxonomy): Eukaryota > Metazoa > Chordata > Mammalia > Primates > Cercopithecidae > Mandrillus > Mandrillus leucophaeus. Next base: position 1,269,202 of record NW_012103599.1, read on the forward strand.
AGCTCAATGCTAATGAAAGCTCCCAAAGGCCTTTATCTGTCTTATTCAACACTGCTCCCAAGATTAGTGCCTGGCACATAAAGGGTCTCAGTAAAGATTTGTTGGATAAATTAATACATGTATTAATAAAATTAATAAAGTTCTTCAAATTCTACATTTATTCTGGTGCTCCATATCTTCATTTCTTTTTCTTTTTTCTTTTGAGACGGAGCCTTGCCCTGTCACCCAGGCTGACGTACAGTGGCTCAATCCTGGCTCACTGCAACCTCCACCTCCCAGGTTCAAGCAATTCTGCCTGCCTCAGCCTCCTGAGTAGCTGGGATAACAGGAGCATGCCACCATGCCTGGCTAATTTTCGTGTATATATATGTACTTTTTTTTTCAGTAGAGACAAGGTTTCACCATCTTGGCCAGGCTGGTCTTGAACTCCTGACCTCAGGTGATCTGCCCGCCTTGGCCTCTCAAAGTGCTGGGATTCCAGGCATGAGCCACCATGCCTGGGCCCTGGTGCTCCATATCTAAGTTAGTGTTTACAAGAGGGCCTTAACTATTTTCAAAGGAATATGTTCTGGAAGACTTTTCCAGTGGGAAAAGCTTCAGTACTGTACGGATGCCTCAAAGGGGAAAGTCAAGGATAGAAGAGGCAGCATACTGCTTGCTCCTTTTCCAAATGGATATTTGCATAAATTCTCCTTGCCTTAGAATCTTCTCCTCTCCACACAGTTGCCCCCTCCTTTCCTTTCTTTTTATTCTTCTGCTGTTCCCTCCCCTCCCCTTCCCTTCTTGTTCTTCCCCACCAAGAAACGGATAGCTGTTACACAAGAAAAAAAAACAATTTAGAGAGCCCTATCTGTATTAGAGGAGTTTGGGATTCTCTGGACTGGGGAGCTAGAGTGGGTTAGAGAAGACTGAAGTCCCCAGTTTTTGAGACCAGTCATGGTATATCTCAGCATACAGCTTGCTCATGAAAAGATAAGCAATCATTTTTAAGTCCTCAGTGGCTCCTATAAGAAACACAGGGAAAATTACAAAATAGGCAAAATTTGGTGACTCTCGTTTACCATCATATCTGCTTCTTTCCTTCTGCTCCTCCAAGGATTCACAGTTGTTACTGCTATTCACCTGTCCCAAATCACCCATCTTTATTCCATCTTGTCTTTCCCAAAGCACCACACTATAAGATACTCCCTTCTTCTAATGTACTTCCATGTTAGTCAACATATTAGATAGAAAGTGCAGGCCGGGCGTGGTGGCTCACACCTGTAATCCCAGCACTTTGGGAGGCCAAGGTGGGTGGATCACCTGAGGTCAGGAGTTCGAGAGCAGCCTGGCCAACATGGTGAAACCCCGTCTCTACTAAAATACAAAAATTAGCCAGGTGTGGTGGCACGTGCCTGTAATCCCACCTACTCAGGAAGCTGAGGCAGGAGAATCACTTAAAGCCGGGAGAGAGAGAGAGAGAAAAGAAGGAAGGAAGGAAGAAAGAAAATGCAGGAACATGTTCTAACTAGCTTAAGCAGAAAGGAAATTTATTTATTCATTATTTATGTATTTATTTATTTATTGAGACAGAATCTCATTCTGTCACCCAGGATGGAGTGCAGTGGTGTGATCTCAGCTCACTGCAACCTCTGCCTCCTGGGTTTAAGTGATTCTCCCTCCTCAGTCTCCTGAGTAGCTGGGATTATAGGTGTCCACCATCACGCCCAGCTAATTTTTATGTTTTTAGTAGAAACGGGGTTTCACCATGTTTGCCAGGTTGGTCTTGAACTCCTGACCTCAAACGATCTGCCCACCTCGGCCTCCCAAAGTGCTGGGATTACAGGCATGAGCCACTGCACCTGGCCAGGAATTTATTGAACATCATTAAGTAATTCACGGACTTTCCTGGAAGGTGTAAAAACCAGGCTTGTAGGAGCCCAAATTACATCTCAAAACACTGGGAAACCATTACTGCCTCCACTACATTAATGTGAGATACGAACACTTCTAATAGAACCTCTGGTACTGCTTCCTGGGAATCTAGATGCACTTCCTAGACTGAGTTCCACCTGCTTCTTTATCTCTCTAGCCTTCCCTTCAAAGCCTGGTGCAAATGTATCTGATTAGAGGAGTCTAACTGCACAGGAGACTGAGAAAGTGAAATTTGGCTTCCATTCAGTAGAGAAATCATCAAATATAACAAGAATATTCAAAGGTGCTGGGCAGCCAATAAGAATAACAAAGGTGTACTTCTTTACCTCAGCCTCTCAACTCCTACTGATCTGAGCCAGGTTTTCAGCAGATTAAAGTAATTCACACCGAAGTGTGGGTGACTGATGGTTTCAACTCTACGTTGAACATCGATGCTTTAAAAGAGGAGCTTATTAGCCCAAATAAACCCCCAGTTGTTAAAATGTTTATATGGTGGAAAACACTTTTAAAATAAGGGAAAATCTAGTATTTCTCTTATTTCTTAAAAATGAGACCAGGTGCGGTGGCTCATGGCTGTAATCCCAGCATTTTGGGAGGCTGAAGCGGGAGGATCACTTGAGCTAGCCAGTCCTAGACCAACCTGGGCAACATAGTGAGACCTCATCTCTACAAAAAAAATCAAGAAAATTAGCTGGGCGTGATGGCATGCACCTGTAGTCCCAGTAACTGAGTAGGCAGAGGCAGGAGGATCACTTGAGCCCAGGAGATCAAGGCTGCAAATGAGCTGAGATTGCTGCTGCACTCCAGCCTGGGTGACACAGTGAGACTCTGTCTCAAAAAAAAAAAGTTCCTTTTTTTTTTTTGTTATGAGACAGACTCTTATTCTGTCACCCAGGCTGGAGCGCAATGGCGCCATCTCGGCTCACTGCAACCTCTGCCTCCTGGGTTCAAGCAATTCTCCTGCCTCAGCCTCCTGAGTAGCTGGAATTACAGGAGCATGCCACCACGCCCAGCTAATTTTTGTATTTTTAGTAGAGACCAGGTTTCACCATGTTGGTCAGGCTGATCTGTAACTCCTGACCTCATGATCCACCCGCCTTGGCCTCCCAAAGTGCTGGGATTACAGGCGTGAGCCACCTCACCCGGCCAAAAGTTTCTTTAAAAAAAAAAAAAAACAAACTTTACTGAAGTTTGGTTAACATACAAAAAACTGCACATAATTAATGTATACAACTTGATAAATCTTTTATTTCTTTATTAAATACACATTTTATTGAGCTTATAATGTGCCATACAATAGATTAGGTATTGAGGAAACCTGGTCCATTCCCTAAAAATTCAATAACCTCATAAGGGACAGAGAAAATTTAATATATATAAAGCTTGTGTATGTGTGTGTGTGTGCATACACAATTCATAAAGGGTCCTTTATGTTATGCTTAAGAATGTGGACGCCTTGGTAGCTTACATTTGCATACTATCCACACCCGCTTTTTTTCTCCTTTGTAAGAAATAGGCTCTGAACTCCATGGGGTGCAATAACAGCAAGGAATCATTGATAGGAGGGCCAGCACTCCTCCAGAAATATTCAGAACTGTAAACAAGAATCCTCAAACTGGGAGGGCCTGTGGTTCCTTTATGAACTATGTGTCAGTCCTGCAAACCTCACAGCCTGAATTACCACTGAGCGTCATCTGAATACAGGCTGCCCTTGAAGTCCCTAATTTCATTGCATTGACAGAGGCTTTAGTGAGTCTATTACTGGAAAAGGAAGCATTTGTGCCTCAGGTACAGGAAATCACCAAACAATTAACTTCCATGGACTCATGCAGCCTGGGCCAAATGCCTCAGTGTGCTTGTCTTTGTTTCATGTCAGATTATTGAGGAAATGTTTCGCAGGCCAGAATCTTGGCTTTACTGTGTTGTTTTGTCAATGAAGTCAGCTGTGAGACCTTAACCAGTGATAACTATCTATAGTAAAATCTGAATATAGCACTCAGAGGTCTACCACAAGGAAGGGAGGTTTTCAGAGGGGGCAGAAAGTTTTCTCTAAAATACATGGTAATTTGGGTATTCAGAGGTGGGAAGGGCCACTTAGATGAGAGAGAAACTAGTGTGGAAAGAAAGGGAAAGGGAAACAGTTATTATATGTCATAGCCAGGGAAGGCTAACCCCTCAGAGGCAGAGAAGCTGGTGTGTATTAGACACAAGGTCAGCCTTATGGGTAGGCAGAGCCAGTTGAAGGGCACTAGAAAGATTTCCCTGACCCAGAAAATGCCTCAGAGGAAGTGTCAGAAAAGGCCCCTGGAGGAAAAACAGAAAAGCACAAAATGAAGTGATAGGACAGCAAAGATGAGCTTCCTTCCCGAATATCACAATATTTTCCAAGAAACCATTTTGGATAACTTATTTTGCTCATTGAAAAAACTGTATTCATACTATGGGGCAATGTCACATATTAAGAAATTGGCATCTAATTATCACTATTATAGTTGTTATATTTAATGAAGAAGGCGATAGGAGCTAAGGGCACAGGTTTGACATTAGACAGACCCAGGTATAAATCCTGGTTTTACCACATACTAACTGTGTGACTTTAGACAAGCTAGTTAATTTCTCTGGTATCACTTTTGTCATCTGAAAAATGGGAATAATCATTCATTCATCCCAAAATATTTGCTGAGCAGGTACTACATAAAAGGACAAATAAGATCCCTACCTTCCAGAAGCTTGTATGTTAGGAGTATGGAGGGAGAGAAAGACAATAAATAAGTAAATAAAAAGATGATTTTTAGATTGTGATAAATACTGTAGAGGACATATAGTTTTCAGTGTGTGCACTCTGGAATTAGACTGCCTGGGTTCAAATCTTGGTTATGCTATTTACTAGCTGTGTGGTCTTTGCAAGTGACTCAATCTCTGTGCCTCGGTTTCCCCATCTGTAAATGGGCATATTAATAGCATCTACTTTATAACCTCATGGGATTATTATGAGGATTAAATAAATGAATCCATGTAAAGTGCTTAGAACTGCATATGCCACATAGTAATTGCATAAGAGCTATATACTAATACTATGAAGAAAATAAATTGGAAGATATGATGATAAGTTGGGAGAGTGCTATTTAAGACAGGGTAGTCAGTGAAGGACTTCCTGAGGCTGTAATATTAAAGTGACACTGAAAGAATGAGAAAGAGCCAGTCATTATTAGAGTATTCAGGAAGAGCAAAACCTAAGTGCAAAGGTTCTAAGGCAGAAAGACATTTCGCATATTTGAAAAAGAGAAATGAGACCTGTGTGGTAAAACATAGCAAGCAAGAGAGAAAGCTGCATCATAATTATTTTCTACTTCTGCATAACAAATTACAACAAATTTAACATCCTCTTAGTAGCTCACAGTTCTGTAAGTCAGAAGTCTAGGTGGGAATGAGTGTGGTGGCTCATGCTTTAATCTCAACACTTTGGGAGGCTGAGGTGGGAGGATCGCTTAAGCCCAGGAATTTGAACCCAGTCCGGGCAACATGGTGCAACCCCATCTCTACAAAAAAATTTTTTTTCTTAATTAGCCTGGCCTGGTGGTACACGCGTGTAGTCCCAGTTACTTCAGAGGCTGAGGTGGGACGATCACTTGAGCCCAGGAGGTTGAGGCTGCAGTGAGCCACGTTCCTGCCACTGCATTCTGGCCTGGACAACAGAGCGAGACCGTGTCTCAAAAAAAAGAAAAAAAACTTTGGGAGGCCAAGGCGGGTGGATCACGAGGTCAGGAGATCGAGACCATCCTGGCTAACACGGTGAAACCCCGTCTCTACTGAAAACACAAAAAATTAGCCGGGCATGGTGGCGGGCACCTGTAGTCCCAGCTACTTAGGAGGCTGAGGCAGGAAAATGGTGTGAATCTGGGAGGCGGAGCTTGCAGTGAGCCGAGATTGCACCTCTGCATTCCAGCCTGGGCGACAGAGCGAGACTCCGTCTCAAAAAAAAAAAAAGAAAAAAAGAATAAATCTAGTGGCTGGACCTGGTGGCTCATGCCTGTAATCCCAGCACTTTGGGAGACCAAGACAGGATTGCTTGAACTCTGGAGTTCGAGATCAGTCTGAGCAACACAGTGAGACCCTGTCTCTACTAAAAACGCACACACAAAAATTAGCTGGGCATGGTGACACACACCTGTGGTCCCAGCTACTCAAGGGGCTGAGACAGGAGGATCGCTTGAGACAGGAGGTTGAGGCTGCAGAGAGCCCTGATCATGCCACTGCACTCCAGCCTGGGTGACAGAGTAAGACCTTGTCTAAAAAAAAAAAAAAAGAAAGAAGAAGAAGGAGAAGGAGAAGGAGAAATCTAGATGGGCTTGGTTGAGCTCTCTGCTTAGGGCTTCACGAGGCTGAACTCAAGAAGTTAGCCAAGCTGAGCTGTTATGATTCAGATTCACTGTATGAGATAATAAATAATAATGTTTTAAGCTTTTAATAAATGACTTACGTTTTAAACCTCTCAGTTTGTGGTAGTATTGTTACACAGCAATAGATAATGAATACAACTTAAGTGTAGGAAATATCACATTTCATTATTTTCTAGATTAAATTAAATCCCCCGAGGCCATTACAGTTGATAATTTAATCAATTATTTTTAGAGTGCTCTAAGGCTTACATTATTCAGGAAAACCGATGTGGGGGAAGAGTGTATACTGAGTCCTGAATCCACTGATTTGCTGGTAAAACACACATTGTCCAAATCTATATAGTCTATTCAAAGGTGGCTGCCTCTATTGAAGACAACATCTACTGCCTTTGTGCCAGACTTGGCAACTGAGACCTTCATTCCAGAGGGAAGGCTGGAAGCTTAGCACTCAGTCCCCAGGTACACACAAGGCCATGCCTATCAAAATTCCTGCTATTTCCAGGCCACCATGAGGGAGCAGAGTATAGATCCCCACAGCTGGAGGAGCTACCACTGCCCTTCTTCCTACTCTGGAAATCTTTCTCTGCTCCAGCTTCTTCCGTCTTAACGTCAGTCCAGCAAATCTCCAAGACCCTAGATTTCAAAAGCGGCATTCTCTTAACTAAGGAATCCTAGACCTTAACAAACAGAACACCAAGTCCTAAGCTGTTCTATCCTGCCAAAGGGAGGAAAAATGCTCTCTTATGTTTGGGATGATTCTGTAGCAACTAGAAGTCATTTAATTTGCCACAGAGTCAACCAGGGCAAAATGAAAACACATGTTCAATCACAAAGTGTTCATTATCGTGAAAGATTTCATTTCCTCAAGAAATGCAGGATTCCTCGTAACTCTAAGTGCTACAGGAGACTTTTCTTTCCTTGTTTTTTAATTTTATTTTATTTTATTTTATGTTATGTTATTTTTGAGACGGAGTTTCTCTCTTGTTGCCCAGGCTGGAGTGCAATGGTGCGATCTCTGCTCACTGCAACCTCCGCCTCCTGGGTTCAGGTGATTCTCCTACCTCAGCCTCCTGAATACCTGGGAATAAGTAAAGAGAGGTTTTGCCATGTTGGCCAGCCTGATCTCAAACTCCTGACCTCAAGTGATCCACCTGCCTCAGCCTCCCATAGTGCTGGGATTACAGGCATGAGCCACCACGCCCGGCTTAGAAGCTTTTAAAAAAAAATCTACCACTATAGTCTTGGCTGTTAGGTTTCTGAGGTTATTTTATTTTTTCCCATTGAAATGCACTGGACAACATTCCAAATTACCTACTAAACCAAATCCAAGTTCTTCCACCACAGAGATATGAATTTATTTTTACAGCAGTTACCAAAAAAAATTCCCTCCCTTTTTTTTTCTTTTGCCATTTTCTCTGATAATGCTGTATTATTCCTCCCACTCAACAGCCAAGAAAGACAACCCAACTACTTCCTCCTCCAACATACAGGAAAGAATAGAAACAATTCTATCAGCTCCAGCTGGGGCAGCACAAATGCCAGGAAGCTTTTCTTAGACTTTTGAATCCTACGTGACTCTCACTTTAGGTGCTTTCCAAAATTTTGGTTTCATTTTTCTTGAATTCTGTTCTGCAGAAACTCTCAATTGTCTAACACTGGTGGCATTTAGCAATCTTTGCCAAGTTTAATTCCAATCCAGTTGCTTGGAAGAGTTCAGTGACCCTAGAAGAAGGTTTTGTAAACCTCCTTGTTTTGTGCAATGGGAATTTGTTCAGCAAGTAGGAGTCAGGATCCCTCCCTATCTCTCAGCAAAATAGGTTGTTTTACTTCTTTTTATTTCAAAATATACTGGGGTTTGTTTTAACACAAATTTTGAGTCCCACTATTGCTAATGATCAGTTGTATGCTTTAGGCAAATTCACAAAACTTTCTAAACCTTGGTATCTTCATTTGTAATGTTAGGATAATTCCTTCTTTATATAGTTTTTGACAGGAGCTACTGGATTTAAACCTGGGTTTTATAATGAGCATAGTGTGTGCTCATTAAATGGTAGACATTTGTTCTTCTTTATCTGATTCTTCCCAACTCTGGTTTGCTGTCGTTTATCTTAAGTAAAAATCTTGTAGCCACGAAGCAAGTAACCAGCTCCCCTGTCCAACGTTAGTGTCAGAAAATGCTGGTGCCTCTGACAAATAGAAAATCTAATGAATAGGGTACTGTTTTAGGAAGGAGATCTGGCTTCCCCCCTGGGCTTACTGCAACAAGTGACTTAACTTACAAAGCAATCATGAAAATTAGCATGTGACTGCCTGCCTTGTGCCTCAAGAAATAAACTCTCTCACTCTTTTTCTTGGATGGATATTGCATTGTCATAGGATTATTTTCAGCATTAGGAGGCTCTGATACAAGTTCAGTTCAGGTCAGCAAACTTTTTTTTTCAGGGCTTCATCTCTATCAGGACTGTGCTTGTTATCAGATATAAAAATGAAGAAGGCAAAATTCCTGAGCTTTCATTCACTCACTCAATAAATATTTATAGAGTGCCTACTAGGTAATAAAACTGTGAGTCTTGGGGAATCAAACAGAAAAAGTGACTGCCCTCGTGGACTTTATAATATAGAGAAGATTAGAGACAGTGTTGCACTGCTAAATGTTTAACAACCAGCTCTCCAAAAAGAAAAAAAAAAAAGAAAGAAAGAAAATCCAATTCTTTTATTTTCTTTCTTTCCTTTTTTTCTTTTGAAATAGGGTCTCACTCTGTTACCCAGGCTGGAGGGCAGTGGCATGATCTCGGTTCACTGCAACCTCCGCCTCCCGGGTTCAAGTGATTCTCCTGCCTCAGTCTCCCAAGTAGCTAGGATTAGAGGTGCCCACCACCAGGCCCAGCTAATTTTTTTATTTTCAGTAGAGACGGAGTTTCACCATGTTGGCCAGGCTGGTCTTGATCTCTTGACCTCGTGATCCGCCTACCTCGGCCTCCCAAAGTGCTGAGATTACAGGCATGAGCCACCACACACGGCCATTCTTTTCTAATTCTGTCTGTTTGTGGCCTCTTTTTTTTCTTTTTGAAAATGTTTAGGAACTTTTTTTGTCCCTAGTAAATAGCATTTCCCATCAGGTGCTTTGGTGTGGGTCTTTTAAAATCTATTATGCTGAGCACAGCAGGCTCTCTCACTCTAGAAAGTCAATACAGTCGTGGAAAATTTTCCTGCATTTGATTATCTCCTCCCCTCTCTTTTCTCTATTCTTTCTTTCTGAAATTCTTATTATTTAGATGCTGAACTAAGTCTTTTTCTTATCTTTTCTATTTTCTGTCTCTTTTTCATTTTCTTTTCTTTTCTTTTTTTTCTTTGACACAAAGTCTCATTCTGTTGCCCAGACTGGAGTGCAGTGGTGCGATCTCAGCTTACTGCAACCTCTGTCTCCCAGGTTCAAGCTATTCTCATGCCTCAGTCTGCTGAGTAGCTGGGATTATAGGCATGCACCACCACGCCTGGCTTATTTTTGTATTTTTAGTAGAGACACGATTTCACCATGTTAGCCAGGCTGATCTCGAACTCCTGACCTCAGGTGATCCACCTGCCTCGGCCTTCCAAGGTACTGGGATTACAAGCGTGAGTCACCGCACCCAGCTTTCATTTTCATTTTTGTATTTTGGCTCTACTTTCTCAGATATCCTCCAATTTTATTTTCTAATTCCCCATTCCTGAGCTTTTGGGGTGATTCACAGCATGAATCAGCTTGTTACTACCCTCCTCCTCTTCAAGTTTAGATTTGAGTTTTCTCTAGATAGAAATATTTGTTCTTACTTATTCCCCTGCTTCCATTCTTCAAATTTTGTTATGATGTCTCCCCTCCCTTTCTGTTGGTCCTTTTTGGCTTGTACCTTGTATGGGGTCACATTACTGGGATTTCAGGAAGAACCAGTGGTGAAGGCACATGTTTAATCTACCATGCATAATCAGGTCCTTTGTTTCTTACCATTTTCATTCCTACTATAATAGTCATACTTCTCAAGGCAGCATAGATACCACTGAGTTACAGGCAAAAGATCAAGTGCAAAAAAGTGATGTAGGACAGGCAAGCACCAAAGTGAGCTTAGCCAGCGAGAGTTCTTGGCCTTGCCCAGGGAAGAATTCAAGGGCAATCCAGAGAAAGAAGAAAACAGCTTTGTTGAACAGGTAGTGTTACAGCTCAGTGAGTGCTCCTGCAGAACAGGGCTTAGAGTAGCAGCTTGGGGTAGTTTTGCAGTCATATTTATACCACTTTTAATTGTATGCAGATTAAGGGGTAGTTTATGCAGAAAAGGGGTAGTCACTTTTGAATGGTTGGTACCATGGAAAGGGGTGATAACAACACAGGTGTTGCCATGGCGACAGTAAACTGACAAGGCACCCTGGTGGGTGGGTCTGATTGAAAACTGCTTTCTCCTTGGCAACACCAGGAAGAAAGTGTGGAAAAGTGTCTTAGCTAGTCCTCAGTCTAGTCCACTATTCAAGTCCCGCCCCTGGAATCAAGTCCCGCCTCCTACCTCAAAAGTACAGAAGAAAAAAAGCACAAATATTAATATTTCAAGATATTATAACATTTCCAACAGTGCTGAAGCCAGCTCACACTGGCTCATAAGAATAGATGGTTTATTTTCAGAAATTTTATGAGGCAGTGGTTAACCATTATTAAAAATTAAATAAACTTAGAATGTTTATTATAACTTATAATGAAATAAATTATATTAAAAATAAAGGTAATACTCAAAACTCATCACTTCCTAATTATTTTAGTGAATCCTACTATTATCTGTCTTCTTGAGGTTCTTTACATCTATTGTTTCTGTCTCACAGAAATATTATACAATGGTGTTCCATATATTTATTTATAAATAAATAAATTAAATAAAACAAAACCACTTATTATTTTGATTGTCAAAAAACATTTACCTCTAAACTTTTTTTTTTTTTTTTTGATACAGAGTCTCGCTCTGTCACCTAGACTGGAGTGCAATGGCCGGATCTCGGCTCATTGCAACCTCTGCCTCCCAGGTTCAAGCAATTCTCCTGCCTCAGCCTCCCGAGTAGCTGGAACCACAGGCGTGTGCCACCATGCCTGGCTAATTTTTTGTATTTTTAGTAGAGACGGGGTTTCACCGTGTTAGCCAGGATGGCCTCCATCTCCTAACCTTGAGATCCGCCCGCCTCGGGCTCCCAAAGTGCTGAAATTACAGGTGTGAGCCACTGCACCCAGACTGCCTCTAAACTTTCAACCTATGCATGCCAAGGTTCAAAACCTTCCTGAAACATTTGGTTATTATTCTACATCCTTCACTAAACCCTTCCACACCACATCCATCCAAGCTGGGCTTAATGCCCTTCCTACACATTCTTAGCATATCGTTCCTACCTACCACCTTTGTGTTAAAATGATCTGCTTATTGGCTTCTCTTTGGCTAAACTGTAAGCTTCTGTATGGAAAACTTCAGATGAGACTGAATTTCCCTATTATAATTGTCCACGATTCCCTATAGTTTTGCTTTATAATACTTACGCGTGTGATTATATTTGTAACAGGAATGGCAATTAACGCTCTCTAGTCTTACATAACCATTAAGGCTGAGGCTTTCTTTCACACCCCATCAGTTTCCTCACAGCATTCCTTTTATTTTCAAAAGACTGTGAAAAAAAAAATGTTGAACGTTTCTTGCTCTTTTATTTAAAACAATGGTTTATATTTGTGCAGAGTTTTTAAAGTTACATAATTTTATAAATCTTATAATGAAAAAAGCAGTACACTGTTTCTCCTTATCTACCCCCAATTCCCAGTACTCAAAGGCAACATTTAAAAGATTTTATTAATTGTTTCTTCTGATACTTGCCTCCGTCTTCCTAAATAACATTCTTGTATTGCTGCTATTTGGAGATTGTTCAGTTTCGTATATTTTGGCTTCCTCCTATGGAAGATGAAGATTAAGCTCTCTTCTAATGTTCCCCACACCACACCTCATCATAAACATATTCACATACATTCTTTTCCTCCTCCATTTCTCCCTATATAATTACAGCATTGCACAACTTTTGGTTAATCCAACATGACCATGCATTGCACAATGACTACATTTCCTCTCTTGTACAACTTTTTTTTTACTTTCCCGGAATTAATAATTGCCTCTATTGTTTGCTTACTTTTCTATGTACCTATAACTAATTCATCCTCAAACATTCCTCAAGAATTATAAATTTCTTTCACAATGTTGAAATACATTGGTTGTTTCTTATTTTTATTCATTTTGTGACAACATCCTTCTTGGAGGTCTCTGTTAACCCTGCCCCCAACATGAACAGATTGCTTTCTAGAAATGTTTTGTAGGTGTCACTCTGGGATCTCCTGCATGCTCATCCTGAGAAGTAGGTTCTCCTGCTTGTGTTGGAGTCCCTATTTTCTGGATCCTCTATTTTTCTTTTATGTTTGGCCTTCTTGCTTTGTGCTTCCATTCTCCAGTAATTCCTGAGAAAGAGTACATGTTGGGTATAATTTTAAGAACGCAGACATCTGCAAATGTCTTTCTTCTACACTTGAATTAAAGCTTGGCTAAATACAGAATTCTAGTTTGAAACCATTTTCCTTGGAATACTGAAGATATTGCTCCATTGTCTTCTTGCATGAAACATTGCAAACTGATGATATGTGAAAGAAAGCCTTAGCCATAATGGTTATGTAAGACTAGAGAGCATTAATTGCCATTCCTGTTACAAATATAATCATACGCATAAGTATTATAAAGCAAAACTATAGGGAATTGTAGACAATTATAATAGGGGAATTCAGTCTCATCTGGGGTTTGTGGAGGCTTTCTTTCCATACAGAAGCTTACAGTTTAGCCAAAGGGAAGCGGATAAGCCAATCATTTTAATGCAAAGGTGGTAGGTAGGAATGATATGCTCGGGCGCGGTGGCTCAAGCCTGTAATCCCAGCACTTTGGGAGGCCGAGGCGGGCGGATCACGAGGTCAGGAGATCGAGACCATCCTGGCTAACACGGTGAAACCCCGTCTCCACTAAAAAAATACAAAAAAAAAACTAGCCGGGCGAAGTGGCGGGCGCCTGTAGTCCCAGCTACTCGGGAGGCTGAGGCAGGAGAATGGCGTAAACCCGGGAGGCGGAGCTTGCAGTGAGCTGAGATCCGGCCACTGCACTCCAGCCTGGGCGACGGAGCGAGACTCCGACTCAAAAAAAAAAAAAAGAAAGAAAAAAAAGAATGCGTAGAAGGGGCACTGAGCCCAGGCCGAATGGATGTGGTGTGGAAGGGGTTAGTGAAGGATATAGAACAATAATCAATTGTTTCAGAAAGGTTTTGAACCTTGGCATGCATAGGTTGAAAGTTTTGAGACAAATGTTTTTGACTATCAGGATAATATCTGAGTTTGCATTTTTTATTTTATTTATTTTTGAGACAGAGTTTTGCTCTTGGTCGCCCAGGCTGGAGTGCGATGGCGCAATGCTGCAACCTTTGGCTCACTGCAACCTCCGCCACCCGGGTTCAAGAAATTCTTCTGCCTCAGCCTCCCGAGAAGCTGTGATTACAGGGGCCCGCAACCATGCCCGGCTAATTTATTTGTATTTTTAGTAGAGAAAGGTTTCATCATGTTGGCCAGTCTGGTCTTGAACTCCTGACCTTAGGTGATCCACCCGCCTCAGCCTCCCAAAGTGCTGGGATTACAGGCATGAGCCACCACGCCCGGCCTTATTTATTTGTTTTTGAGACAGGATCTTGTTCTGTCACCCAGGTTGGAATGCAGTGGTATGATCTTGGCTCTCTGCAGCTTCTGCCTCCTAGGCTCAAGGGATCCTCCCACCTCAGCCTTCTGAGTACCTGGGACCACAAGTACGTGCCACCATGCCCAGATAATTTTTTCAATTTTTTGTAGAGACGGGGTCTCTCTTTGTTACCCAGGCTGGACTCAAACTCCTGGGCTCAAGCTATCCAGCTGCCTTGACCTCCCAAAGTGCTGGGATTACAGGCATGAACCACTATGCCTGGTGATTTTAATATTTTAATAATCTCTTTATAGATTTGGTAAAGAGAAGGGAAAACAGGCCAAATAATAGCAATTTTTTGTTTGTTTTTTGAGAGGGAGCCTAACTTTGTCACCCAGACTAGAGTGCAATGGTGCCATCTCTGCTCACTGCAACCTTTGCCTCCCAGGTTCAAGTGATTCTCCTGCCTCAGCCTCTTGAGTAGCTGGGATTACAGGCGCCTGCCACCACACCCAGCTAATTTTTGTATTTTTAGTAGAGACAGGGTTTCACCATGTTGGTCAGGCTGGTCTCGAACTCCTGACCTCAAGTGATCCCCCTGCCTCGGCCTCCCAGAGTGCTGGGATTACAGACGTGAGCCACCGCTCCCTGCCTAATAGTAATGTTTTAAAACAACAGGTGTGGAAAAATCTCTATTTACTCAGGCCTGAGAATATTTCTTGCAAGTCATATTCCTTTTTTTGCCTTGGAGATATAAGAGATTAGGAGAAATCGGGGGTATCAAATACCCTAATACTCTTTTCCTAGGGGAAAAATAAAAACTTTAAAGAAAGTATTGCAACTTCACTCACTTACATTTCTTTCAATGGGAATATTGTTCATCAATAAATGCTCGGTGCTTTAAATTTACAATTACCATATTTGCAGAAACTTGAAAAATCATCCCAATTAAATGAAAAAATGTATGGGAGGATTCTCTTTCTTTTGACCTTACAACTCAAAGTATATTCGAAGTAACTTCTTACGGCAGTCAAAACTTTTAACCAAAAATTCATACCTGCAGTCTCATAAGTTTAACAAAATGGCCACATTCCAAGCTTTATTTTCTTAATAACCCCGCCTGTTTAAATGACTCCCATTGAACCAACAGCTTACAGTTGCTGGGCAATAAAAAGGCAAGCAAAAGGACCTCCAGCCCTGCTGTTTTAGCTATTACCCAGCACTCTCAGAGTTTGCTGCAGTCTGGTTTTTCGATCGAATTCATTATCCAGTAGCTTCTGGCCTTTGTCTCCTCTTTCTGGCCATGCATGCCATTGCCTCCCGAATTTGATGACAAAATTTTCTTTCTTCACTTTGACCCTTGGCCCAGAATCTCACTCTCCCAGCCCCATGGAAAGATGGGAAAAAGATTTCAGTCTGCTGATCAAATTTATTTGAAGACATTCTTTAGAGTCTGAAAAAATATATTTCATTAGCAGTTCTCTAGGTAGTGGAATTTTTAGTGATGTTTACTCTTTTTTCCTTGTTCTAATTTTCCTCTAATAAACATAGAAAAAAAGCAGGGGTAACCCACCAAATTTGGATAAAGGGCTTCTGGTTTTCATATTCTCTTCAACCAGAACAGTTTAACTTTTCTCCATTTATTTATTTAAGTATTTATTCATATTTGAGACAGATTGGGGTGCAGTGGCACGATCTCAGCTCACTGCAACCTCCACCTCCTGGGTACAAAATGATTCTCCTGCCTCAACCTCCTGAGTACCTGGGATTACAGGCGTCCACCACCACACCCAGCTAATTTTTGTATTTTTTGTAGAGACGGGGTTTCACCATGTTGGTCAGGCTGGACTCGAACTCCTGACCTCAGGTGATCTGCCTGCCTCGGCCTCCCAAAGTGCTGGAATTACAGCACTTGAGCCACCACACCTGGCCCCAATTTGATTTTTAATATCCACAACACTCATATCTCTTTTGATCCTACTGTAATATCACATTATCCTACCTGAAGATGAATTGGTAGTCATCTTTTCTAAATTAAAAATTGAGGCCAGGTGCAGTGGCTCACGCCTGTAATCCTAGCACTTTGGGAGGATGAGGTGGGTGGATCACTTGAGATCAGGAGTGAGAGACCAGCTTGGCCAATGTGGTGAAACCCCATCTCTACTAAAAATGCAAGAAAATTAGTCAGACATGGTGGTGCATGTAATCCTAGCTACTTGGGAGGCTGAGGCACGAGAATCCCTTCAACCCAGGAGGCAGAGGTTGCAGTGAGCCACGATCATGCCACTGCACTCCAGCCTGGCTGACAGAATGAGACCCTGTCTCAGAAAAAAAAAAAAAAAGAGAGAGAGAGAGAGAGATTTGTAATCTAGCAAAATATGTTATTTACTTATTTTCTTTCCAACTTTTATTTTGGGCCCAAGGGGGTACCTCTGCAGGTTTGTTTCATGAGTAAATTATGTGTCATGGGGGTTTGTTTTACAGATGATTTTGTCACTGAGGTAATCAGCATAATGCGTGATGTCTGGTTTTTTAATCCTTATCCTCCTCTTATCTCCACCCTCAGGTAGGCCCCAGTGTCTGTTCCCTTCTTTGTGTCCATGTGTACTCATTGTTTAACTCCCACTTATAAGTGAGAATATGCAGTATTTGGTTTTCTGTCCCTGCATTAATTTGTTTAGAGATCTTTTATTTAAATACATGAATTCATTTTCTAGGAAAAGTCTTCCAGAGATATGAAAGTCAAAATTCAATAAAGGAATGACCTTTGTTATGGAAAAACAAAGAAAGAAAGAAATCAGGTCTTTTTTGGAATATCTGGGACATTGAATTGTTAAGCATAACATGTGTCTCCCTAGGGACATAGGTCACTTTCAGTATTTGCCAAAGCATTAGGTCAGCCAGACACTGGGAAACATCTCAGAGCTTAATAACTGAGCTGCCTCAATGTGTTTTGATAAAAGTTTAAAATCTCTGGCCCCAATTTATTGAACGTGTGTCTTTGACAATACAACATTTATTTCTTAGGCTATTAGTGAAAGATTAACCATCTACTCAGTGATTGTTATTGTGCCTGTATGTGTGCAGTACAAACAGTTATGCAGCAAAGCTGCAAAGATTAGAGACCTTTAAAAGGATCTGGGGAAATAGGAAGAGTCTATAATCTTAATAGGAAAGGAATGGATTATGCAACCAACTAAAAGTGTGTCAATATTCTCTGCTTCACAAACAAATTGGAAACCAGTGGTAAACTTTAGATCAGAAACAGAAACTCAAAAAATGAAAGAACTGGCCGGGCACAGTGGCTCAGGCCTGTAATGCCAGCACTTTGGGAGGCCGAGGCAGGTGGATCACCTGAGGTCGGGAGTTTGAGACCAGCCTGACGAACATGGAGAAACCCTGTCTCTACTAAAAATACAAAAAATTAGCCAGGCATGGTGGCGGATGCCTGTAATCCCAGCTACTCGGGAGGCTGAGGCAGGAGAATCGCATGAACCCGGGAGGTGGAGGTTGTGGTGAGCCTATACTGCGCCATTGCACTCCAGCCTGGGCAACAAGAGCGAAACTCTGCAAGAAAGAGAGAAAGAAAAAAGAAAAAAAAAAGAAAGAACCTAGAAACTCAGAGGTCAACTAAGGAGACAGGCATTTTTATAAAAGGAGTCGAGGCCGGGCGCAGTGGCTCATGCCTGTAATCCCAGCTCTTTGGGAGGCCAAGGCAGGTGGATCATGAGGTCAGGAGATCAAGACCATCCTGGCTAACCCAGTGAAATCCCGTCTCTACTAAAAATACAAAAAAATTAGCCGGGCGTGGTGGCGGGTGCCTGTAGTCCCAGTTGCTGGGACTAAAATAAAAAAATAAAAGGAGTTGAAACAAATTTGTGGTAGAGAAACAGAAAATACAGATAAGTTAAAAGAAAAAAGAATAAAAGTCACTAACATGTCATGTTAAGTATTTTAGTAGACAAATTTATCATAATTTGCACAACAATTTTCTGGTTTGCTTCTGATTTTTGAGTTTTATAAACATTAAAACAATAAATATTCTTATAACTAAAGTATCTGGAATCCTTCATTAGCCACTGAAGATAAACTCTGAGAAGTGGAATTGTAGGGTATATTGATTAAGATTCTTTGGTTGCAAATGACAGAAACCCAGCTGGAACTGGCTTAAGGAAAAAAAGACTTGATTGATTCGCGTTCATTCAATGATTTTTTTTTTTTCTGAGACAGAGTCTTGCTCTGTTGCCCAGGCTGAAGTGCAGTGGCCTGATCTCAGCTCACTGCAACCTCCGCCTCCCAGGTTCAAGTGATTCTCCTGCCTCAGCCTCCCAAGTAGCTGGGATTACAGGTGTGCGCCACCATGCCTGGCTAATTTTTGTATTTTTAGTAGAGACGGCGTTTCACTATGTTGGCCAGGCTGGTCTGGATCTCCTGATCTCGTGATTCACCCACCTCAGCCTCCCAAAGTGCTGGGATTACGGGTGTGAGCCACCACACCCAGCCTCAGTGATTTTTTTTTTTTTTTTTTTAACTATTAGAGTTTTTATTCATTTGAAACTATGGATACATTTATTTCCCAAATCAGAACACAGGTCTGCCCAAAATAAACTGTAATGAATGTTGAAGGCTTTTTTAGAGCTCTCACCTCAGATCTGTCCTCATACACATACACTGATCAATACTTAGCTGAACAATGAAGGAAGACCCTCTGCAGATCTCTGGAGCTGTCCTCTGCAGCAGTCTCCTCCCAGGTCCATTTCCTCCACTCACAGACTGTGAGGCTCCACTTGGGTGACCCCTCTTTGCAATATAATATGGAATCTCTCTAGGCAGGAAAGTGGGGTGATCACTCTCTCTCTCTAGGGATCATTGCCCTCTACCTCCTGATATCCAATGTCGGAAAACCATTGTGTCATATATTTGGTCTGTTTTTAAAAATTATCTCAGATGGGAGAATAAATCTGGCCCTTGTCACTCCATCATGGCCCAAAGTGAAGTCTCTATCTCAACAATTATTTCTGGATGGCCTATTATGTCCTAGGCCCTTGGGATCCCTGCTTTTGTGGAGCATATGATCAAACCGCAGAAAGGTCAGAAGTAGAGCTGGCTCCAGAGACATCTGGATCCAGGAACATAAATGCTACCATATTTCATGATTTCTGGCTCTCTCTCTCTTACTTTCTCTCTCTCTCTCTCTCTCACCCCCTCTCCCCCTTTACATATCTGTGTCTCTGAATCTTTCTGCATGCTATGTTAAAACATCTATAGATGAGCTAAATTAGTGAAGAGTACACAGCCAAAGCAACTTGGAATTGAATTCTTTCAAGCTTAGTCATTTTAGGAGCGAGGGAATTTCTTTTGCTCGCCGTCAGTTTAAAAACTTTCAAGAAAGGAATCATAAGCCCACTCCTTGGACGTGTCATTGCACCTAGGGAAGTGAGTAACTTAAATTGACCCAGGCTGGATCCTGCCTATTTTCGTGGCCAGGGATCTGGAATCTCTTACCAGAAAAAGCCACAGGGGAATGATCAACTGAGCAGCCATTCCTATATGTGTCTTCAATTCTGGGTATACTAATTTGTGACACTTAAAAAAAAACCCAAAAAATTACTTGGAAGTAATTTCTAACTTCAATACATTGACCAATAGTTTGTATTAAGGGTCAGATGTTTGCCTAGTGTAGTATTCATATATAAATATGCTAAGATAGAAATAACCTTAATATTTGAATGAATATGGTACAGATAAGCAGTATATTATGGAATTAAACATATAAGGGCCCAAAAGAACAAGAGAGAACTCTTAATGGGTAAAGGAACCATTTAGACATTTAGTTTAGAAAACTGCAAAAAGAGCTGGGCACAGTGGCCCAGCACTTTGGGAAGATGAGGTAGGCGGGTCACCTGAGGTCAGGAGTTCGAGACCAGCCTGAGCAATACGGTGAAACCCTGTCTCTACTGAAAAAAATCACCCGGGCGTGGTGGTGGGCGCCTGTAGTCCCAGCTAATCGGGAGGCTGAGACAGGAGAATTGCTTGAACCCGGGAGGCAGAGCTTGCAGTGAGCCGAGATCACGCTACTGCATTCCAGCCTGGGCAACAGGGTGAGACTCTGTCTCAAAAAAAAACAAGCAAACAAACAATCCAGAAAGAAACCTATGG
>NW_012103599.1:1291172-1292349 GCF_000951045.1 Mandrillus leucophaeus
GGAGTTTTATCATGTTGGCCAGGCTGGTCTCAAACTCCTGACCTCAGGTGATCCACCTGTCTCAACCTCCCAAGTGCTGGGATTACAGGCATGACCCACTGTGTCCAGCCTTCTTTATTTTGTATTCTGTTTCCTTTTCTCTTTATGGAGCTAACTTCTATTTTTCCTTTGGTTAAAATATCACTTTCTCAAGTACAGTTTCCCTAATCTTACAATTTAGGTTATCCTCTCCTGCTATACAATCCCGTAATTACCTTTTGTAATACAAAAGATGTTACAATGTGATAGCTTGCATTTGTAATTATTTGCTTAGAATCTGCCTTCCTTTTTAAGAATATATACTCCCTGGGGCCTGGGCTTCCTATCATACTTGCAGCTATATTCCCAGAGTCCAGCACAGGTCTGGGACCAAATGAATAAAAGATCAAGAATGAACATGGAGCTCAGAATCATAGTGGAAGCAAAAAGCATATTTTAAGAAGGAATGAGTATTCTACAAGCCTAGCTTAAATGTCAACCTAGAGTTACCTGATGTTAAAAAAAAACTAAGTAATCAACCTGGGCAAGATGACAAGACCTAACCTCTACAAAATTGTTTTGAAAAACTTGGCAAAGGGGACTATGGGATCATGGTGGACGGGAGGCAGGACTAGATTGTAGCTCCAGACAGAGCAGCATGCAGAGGCTTGGACTTTGAATTTTAGCTCCAGATTGACTGCAAGAACAAACCAGCAATCCTAAGAGTACCCACAGACTCTCTAAAAGAAGCAGACTGCTCCTGCAGGACCTGGGAGACACCCCAAATACTGTGAATGCCTCAACTGCAGAAGTGGGAAAGGGAGACCCTCCTCTCCTGAACACACCCCCCACCCCACTGCAGAAGCTGAAGATCTGTGTGCCGGAGAAGTTTCCACCCTATCTTTAGCCTCCTCAAACAAAACAATTATCAGCCACGAATTTTGTATCCAGTTAAACTAAGCATCATACATGAAGGAAAGATACCGTCATTTTCAGACAAATGCTGAGAGAATTCACCATTACCAAGCCATTACTACCAGAACTACCAAAAGGAGCTCTAAATTTTGAAACAAATCCTGGAAACACATCAAAACAGAACCTCTTTAAAGCATAAATCACACAGGACCTATAAAACAAAAATACAAGTTAAAAAGCAAAA
>NW_012103599.1:1296034-1297788 GCF_000951045.1 Mandrillus leucophaeus
TTTTTTTTGAGAAGGAGTCTTGCTCTGTCGCCCAAGCTGGAGTGCAATGACGCGATCTCTGCTCACTGCAAGCTCTGCGTCCCGGGTTCCCGCTATTCTCCTGCCTCAGTCTCCTGAGTAGCTGGGACTACAGGTGCCCGCCACCATGCCTGGCTAATTTTTTGTATTTTTAGTAGAGACGGGGTTTCACTGTGTTAGCCAGGATTGTCTTGATCTCCTGACCTCGTGATCTGCCCGCTTCGGCCTCCCAAAGTGCTGGGATTACAGGCGTGAGCCACTGCGCCCGGCCCTAGTCCCCTCAATTTTTTATACTTCTCAGCCAGTTATCAAGTCATGTCCATTTTACCTCTTAAGCATCACATGAATTTATCCACTTCTTTCAGCCTTCACTGACCTCTCCTTGTCCAGGCCTTTCTCATCTTTCATTTGTATTACTGCAAAGAATTCTAACTGGCTCCCTGACTCAAGTCTTGCTCCCTAAAATGGATGCATGTGTTTGCTGCCCAGCATCTATTTCTGCTCCCTTTGGTAGCAGTACTCAAAATTTCCTTTGGAAAAACACCACTTTCCCTTCTCAACCATCTAATTTGGGTGAGATTTAACCTCACCCTCAGTTCCAAGAGTGGGTTCTGGTTAGCTTGGGTACTTAGTGAATTCCTGTTGATTTCCTCCTGAATTAGTATTATCTATTCCCTTCACCATCCTTATTATTTTAGGCCAATGAGATCCCATGAAATATTTGTTGGGGGCTCCTGGGAGGAAGTTTCTCCCTCCAAGAGAGGCATGAATAAAGAAATATGGAAAGCTGCTGCACCCATCTTGGGATCAAGAGGGTAGCCAACCTTAAGATAAAGTAGACCATGCAAAAGTCAAACAAGAGACATGGAAAGATGTCATGACATTGTTCATTCTACCTCTGAACTTACAGTTATATAAACCAAGAAACTCAATTGTTAAAGCCACTTTCAGTTAGGTTTTTTTATAATTTATAACCAAAAACATCCTAACTGTACTCTCTTTTAAATCATTTTCCATTGTGAATTCAAAACTGATCATGTCATTTCCACTTCAAAGAGAGGTAGATAGAAAATTGCTAGACTATGATGAAGAGCCCAGAGAAATACCTTATAATATCATGAAGATAATGGCACCTGTAAAGCATTTAGAACAGTACTTGTCACATCAGTAAGTAAGCAGTTAGAATAAGGCACGGCATTCAATAAACACTTGACCAAGTCTTATTCTCAGTTTTAAACATTACAAAGACTTGCCTGTGCCCTTAAGATAAAGTCTGAAAAAAACCTGGCCTATGACTCTGACTCCCTTCATGGTGACAAGATGACTGGCAAGAGTTTCTAGGACGTTTCCTAAACTTGGAGTTTGTCTACCACTTTAGACTCTCACTTTGCTATTTCTTTACTTTGTATTTTTTTTTCTTTTTTCTTCTTTTGCGACGGAGTTTCACTGTTGTCACCCAGGCTGAAATGCAATGGTGCGATCTCGGCTCACTGCAACCTCTGCCATCTGGGTTCAAGCAATTCTCCTGCCTCAGCCTCCCAAGTAGCTGGAATTACAGGTGCCCACCACCACGCCCAACTAATTTTTGTGTGTGTGTGTGTGTGTGTTGTTTTTTTTTTTTGGTAGAGACGGGGTTTCACTATGTTGGCCAGGCTGGTCTCAAACTCCTGACCTCAGGTGATCCACCTGTCTCAACCTCCCAAGTGCTGGGATTACAGGCATGACCCACTGTGTCC
>NW_012103599.1:1298603-1304242 GCF_000951045.1 Mandrillus leucophaeus
GCCACGAATTTTGTATCCAGTTAAACTAAGCATCATACATGAAGGAAAGATACCGTCATTTTCAGACAAATGCTGAGAGAATTCACCATTACCAAGCCATTACTACCAGAACTACCAAAAGGAGCTCTAAATTTTGAAACAAATCCTGGAAACACATCAAAACAGAACCTCTTTAAAGCATAAATCACACAGGACCTATAAAACAAAAATACAAGTTAAAAAGCAAAAAACAAAAAACAAAGAAAACCAAAGTACACAGGTGACAAACAGCATGATGACGGTACCTCACATTTCAATGCTAACATTGACTGTAAATAGCCTAAATGCTCCATTTAAAAGATATAGAACCACAGAACGGAAAAGAAGTCACCAACCAACTATCTGCTGCCTTCAGGAGACTCACCTAACACATAAGGACTCACATAAGGTAAAGGGGTGGAGAAAAGCAATTCATGCAAATGGATATCAAAAGTGAGCAGGAGTAGGTTTTTAATACATCAGCCAAGACAAACTTTAAAGCAACAACAGTTAAAAGAGATAAAGAAGGACCTTATATAATGGTAAAAGGCCTTGTCCAACAGGAAAATATCACAATCCTAAACATATATGCACCTAACACTGGAGCTCCCAAAATTATAAAACAATTACTAATAGACCTAAGAAATGAGATAGACAGCAACTCAATAATAGTGGGAGACTTCAATACTCCACTGACAGCACTAGACAGGTCATCAAGACAGAAAGTCAACAAAGAAACAATGGATTTAAACTATGTCTTGGAACAAATGGACTTAACAGACATATACAGAACATTTCATCCAATAATCACAGAATACACATTCTATTCAACAGCACATAGAACTTTCTCCAAGATAGACCACATAATAGGCCTCAATACATTTAAGAAAATTGAAATTATATTAGGCACTCTCTCAGACCACAGTGGAATAAAACTGGAGATCAACTGAACCTTCTATACCACGTAAATACATGGAAATTAAATAACCCGCTCCTGAATGAGCATTGGGTCAAAAATGAAATCAAGATGAAAATTTAAAAATTCTTCAAACTAAATAACAATAATGATACAACCTATCAAAACCTCTGGGATCCAGCTAAGGTGGTGTTAAGAGGAAAGTTCATAGCCCTAAATGCCTACATCAGACAGTCTGAAAGAGCACAAACAGATGATCTAAGGTCACACCTCAAGGAACAAGAAAAACAAGAACAAACCAAACCCAAACCCAGCAGAAAAAAGGAAGTAACCAAGATCAGAGCAGAACTAAATGAAATTGAAACAACAACAACAACAACAACAACAACAAAAAACACAAAAGATAAATGAAACAGAAAGTTGGTTCTTTGAAAAGACAAATAAAATTGATAGACCATTAGCAAGATTAACTAAGAAAAGAAGAGAGAAAATCCAAATAACCTCACTAAGAAACAAAACAGGAGATATTACAACTGACACCACTGAAATACAAAAGATCATTCAAAACTACTATGAACACCTTTACGCACATAAACTAGAAAACCTGGAAGAGATGGATAAATTCCTGGAAAAATATAACCCTCCTAGCTTAAATCAGGAAGAATTAGATACTCTGAATAAACCAATAACAAGCAGCAAGATTGAAATAGTAATTAAAAAATTACCAACAAAAAAAGTCCAGGACCAGAAGGATTCACAGCAGAATTCTACCAGACATTCAAAGAAAAATTGATACCAATCCTTTTAACATTATTCCACAAGATAGAGAAAGAAGGAACCCTCCCTAATTCATTCTATGAAGTCAGCATTACCCTAATACCAAAACCAGGAAAGGATACAACCAAAAAAGAAAACTACAGACCAATATCCTTGATGAACATAGGTGCTAAAATAATTCTAGCTAACCGAATCCAACAATATATCAAAAAGATAATCCACCATGATCAAGTGGGTTTCATACCAGGGATGCAGGCATGGTTTAACATACATGAGTCAATAAATGTGATACACCACATAAACAGAATTAAAAACAAAAATCACATGATCATCTCAATAGATGCAGAAAAAGCATTAAACAAAATCCAATGTCGCTTTATAATTAAAACTCTCAGCAAAATTGGCATACAAGGGACATACCTTAATGTAATAAAAGCCATCTATGACAAACCCACAGCCAACATAATAATGAATGGGCAAAGTTGAAAACATTCCCTCTGAGAATGGGAACAGGACAAGGATGCCCATTCTCACCACTCCTCTTCAACATAGTACTGGAAGTCCTAGCCAGAGCAATCAGACAAGAGAAAGAACAAAGAGCACCCAAATCGGTGAAAAGGAAGTCAAACTGTCACTGTTTGCTGATGATATGATCGTTTACCTTGAGAACCCTAAGGACTCCTCCAGAAAGCCCCTAGAACTGATAAAAGAATTCAGCAAAGTTTCCAGATACAAGATTGATGTACACAAATCAGTAGCTGTTCTATACACCAACAGCGAACAAGCTGAGAATCAAATCAAGAAATCAACTCCTTTTACAATAGCTGCAAACAAACAAACAAACAAAAATATATATATACACACACACACACAGGAATATACCTAATAAAGGAATCAAAAGACCTCTACAAGGAAAACTACAAAACACTGCTGAAAGAAATCATAGACAACACAAACAAATGGAAACACATTCCATGCTCATGGATGGGTAGAATCAATATTGTCAAAATGACCATACTGCCAAAAGCAATCTACAAATTCAACACAATCCCCATCAAAATACCACCATCATTCTTCACAGAGTTAGAAAAAACAATTCTAAAATTCATATGGAACCAAAAAAAGAGCCCCCATAGCCATAGCAAGACTAAGCAAAAGGAATAAATCTGGAGGCATCACACTACCTGATTTCAAACCATACTATAAGGCCATAGTCACCAAAACAGCGTGGTACTGGTATAAAAATAGGCACATAGACCAATGGAACAGACTAGAGAACCCAGAGATAAACCCAAATACTTACAGCCAACTGATACTCGACAAAGCAAACAAAATCATAAAGTGGGGAAAGAACACCCTTTTCAACAAATGGTGCTGGGATAATTGGCTAGCCACATATAGGAGAATGAAACTGCATCCTCATTTCTCACTTTATACAAAAATCAACTCAAGGTGGATTAAGGACTTAAACCTAAGACATGAAACTATAAAAATTCTACACGATACCATTGGAAAAATCCTTCTAGATATTGGCTTAGGCAAGGATTTCATGACCAAGAACTCAAAATCAAATACAATAAAAACAAAGATAAATAGCTGGGATCTAATTAATCTAAAGAGCTTTTGCACTGCAAAAGCAACAGTTAGCATAGTAAACAGACAACCCACAGAGTGGGAGAAAATCTTCAAAATCTATACCTGACAAAGGACTAATGTCCAGAACCTACAATGAACTCAAACAAATCAATAAGAAAAAAACAATCCCATCAAAAAGTGGACTAAGGACAAGAATAGACAATTCTCGAAAGAAGATATACAAATGGCCAACAAACATATGAAAAAGTGCTCAACATCACTAATGATCAGGGAAATCCAAATCAAAACCACAATGCGATACTACCTCACTCTTGCAAGAATGTCCATAATCAAAAAATTAAAAAATAGTAGATGTTGGCATGGATGCTGTGAACAGAGAACACTGCTACACTGCTTGTAGGAATGTAAACTAGTACAGCCACTATAGAAAACAGTGTGGAAATTCCTTAAAGAACTAAAAGTAGAACTACCATTTGATCCGGTAATCCCACTACTGGGTATCAACCCAGAGAAAAATAAGTCATTATTCGAAAAAGATACTTGCACACACGTTTATAGCAGCACAATTCACAAGTCACAAAATCGTGGAACCAAACTAATTGCCCATCAATCAATGAGTGGATAAGGAAGCTGTGGTGTGTGTGTGTGTATACATATATATATGATGGAAAAAACATACATATTATATATGTGATGGAATATATACATTACATATGATGGAAAATATATATTATATATGATGGAATATATATATGATGGAATACTACTCAGCCATAAAAAAGAATGAATTGACAGTATTTACAGTGATTGGGATGAGACTGGAGACTATTATTCTAAGTGAAGTAACTCAGAAATGGAAAACCAAACATCATAAGTTTTCACTGATATGTGAGAGTTAAGCTATGAGGACACAAAGGCATAATAAGAATGATACAATGGACTTTGGGCATTTGAGGGGAAGAGTGTGAAGGGGGTGAGGGATAAAAAAACTACAAATATGGTGCAGTGTGTACTGCTCGGGTGATGGGGTGCACTGAAATCTTACAAATCACCACTAAAGAACTTATTCATGTAACCAAATACCACCTGCACCCCAGTAACTTAAGGAAAAAATTTAAAAATAAAAAAAAATGAATAAATAATTTTTAAAAATTGGCCAAGTATGGTGGTGTATGCCTGTGGTCCCAGCTACTTAGAAGGCTGAGGCAGGAGGATGACTTGAGCCCAGGAGATCAATGCCACCGTGAGCCATGTTTGTGCCACTGCACTCCAGCCTGGGCAACAGAATGCATTTCTGTCTAATAAATACATAAGTAAATAAATAAATAAATCTAAGTATCGTGGGTTAAATTCCACTTTAAGTAGGACTAAGAGAGGAGATGTGACTCTGAGAGCCCAAATGTTATGTCTTTCAAGTCTATTTTTTTCATAAGTCAATTTTTGACTACCCTTTCTTTACTTATTGTGTCCTGTGAACTCTTTCATGTCCATACCCATTCATTGCCTATAATCTTGGCACTTTCTTATTCATTAATTCAACAAATATTTATTCACTATCACCTTTATGCATTTCTATAGATGCTAGAGATAGGATGAATAAAAGTATGGCAAAAACAGCAATTACTTTTGTGCCAATCTAATATGATTTTATAAGAAATTTATAATTTTGTTAGAGAATAGATGTATGAACAAAGAAATTATAATACGAACATTGTGATAAGTGCAGGAAGTAGGAAGTAGTGATTACTGCTTTCTTCAAACATAAGGTATTGTTAGTCAGGAGTCTTTCAGTTGTAAGTGCCAGAAACCCAATTCCAAACAGCCGAAGCAGAAAATGAAATCTACCGGCTTACATCCCTAGGAATTCCAGGAATAGAATTGTGCTAAGGGAATCAGATAATGTTGCTGAGTCTTCATATCTTTTTCTGGGTTTATTTCTTGCTTTTGGGACCTTGCTTTTTTCTTCTGAAGATGGACTCTGAAGTGAATTCTACAGTGCACTACACAGATGCCTCTTTTAGAATCGAAGCACTGGTTTCCTTCAGGTTTTGGGAGTGTTGGCTGCCGATGGCTCATAGTTGAGTCTCTTTCTGAGACAAAGGGAGGTGTCTCACTCAAGTTTATCCCTCCTCCCTCAGAACACCTTGAATCCAAAGACTATCAATGAGGGACACAAAGGGCTGGCCTCTTGCTTTGATTCAAGACGTACCTAAAAGGCCATCCAGCTTAGAGTTACCCATGGGATCAATTCAGGAATCTGAGGAACTTGCCATCTGACTCTTGGCAGAACTGTTCTGTGGAAAAGAGAGTTGAGTTTACTTTATTTTTTTTT
>NW_012103599.1:1306147-1327022 GCF_000951045.1 Mandrillus leucophaeus
ATATTATATATGTGATGGAATATATACATTACATATGATGGAAAATATATATTATATATGATGGAATATATATATGATGGAATACTACTCAGCCATAAAAAAGAATGAATTGACAGTATTTACAGTGATTGGGATGAGACTGGAGACTATTATTCTAAGTGAAGTAACTCAGAAATGGAAAACCAAACATCATAAGTTTTCACTGATATGTGAGAGTTAAGCTATGAGGACACAAAGGCATAATAAGAATGATACAATGGACTTTGGGCATTTGAGGGGAAGAGTGTGAAGGGGGTGAGGGATAAAAAAACTACAAATATGGTGCAGTGTGTACTGCTCGGGTGATGGGGTGCACTGAAATCTTACAAATCACCACTAAAGAACTTATTCATGTAACCAAATACCACCTGCACCCCAGTAACTTAAGGAAAAAATTTAAAAATAAAAAAAAATGAATAAATAATTTTTAAAAATTGGCCAAGTATGGTGGTGTATGCCTGTGGTCCCAGCTACTTAGAAGGCTGAGGCAGGAGGATGACTTGAGCCCAGGAGATCAATGCCACCGTGAGCCATGTTTGTGCCACTGCACTCCAGCCTGGGCAACAGAATGCATTTCTGTCTAATAAATACATAAGTAAATAAATAAATAAATCTAAGTATCGTGGGTTAAATTCCACTTTAAGTAGGACTAAGAGAGGAGATGTGACTCTGAGAGCCCAAATGTTATGTCTTTCAAGTCTATTTTTTTCATAAGTCAATTTTTGACTACCCTTTCTTTACTTATTGTGTCCTGTGAACTCTTTCATGTCCATACCCATTCATTGCCTATAATCTTGGCACTTTCTTATTCATTAATTCAACAAATATTTATTCACTATCACCTTTATGCATTTCTATAGATGCTAGAGATAGGATGAATAAAAGTATGGCAAAAACAGCAATTACTTTTGTGCCAATCTAATATGATTTTATAAGAAATTTATAATTTTGTTAGAGAATAGATGTATGAACAAAGAAATTATAATACGAACATTGTGATAAGTGCAGGAAGTAGGAAGTAGTGATTACTGCTTTCTTCAAACATAAGGTATTGTTAGTCAGGAGTCTTTCAGTTGTAAGTGCCAGAAACCCAATTCCAAACAGCCGAAGCAGAAAATGAAATCTACCGGCTTACATCCCTAGGAATTCCAGGAATAGAATTGTGCTAAGGGAATCAGATAATGTTGCTGAGTCTTCATATCTTTTTCTGGGTTTATTTCTTGCTTTTGGGACCTTGCTTTTTTCTTCTGAAGATGGACTCTGAAGTGAATTCTACAGTGCACTACACAGATGCCTCTTTTAGAATCGAAGCACTGGTTTCCTTCAGGTTTTGGGAGTGTTGGCTGCCGATGGCTCATAGTTGAGTCTCTTTCTGAGACAAAGGGAGGTGTCTCACTCAAGTTTATCCCTCCTCCCTCAGAACACCTTGAATCCAAAGACTATCAATGAGGGACACAAAGGGCTGGCCTCTTGCTTTGATTCAAGACGTACCTAAAAGGCCATCCAGCTTAGAGTTACCCATGGGATCAATTCAGGAATCTGAGGAACTTGCCATCTGACTCTTGGCAGAACTGTTCTGTGGAAAAGAGAGTTGAGTTTACTTTATTTTTTTTTTATTCTGGAGATACAGGGATGAAATGGAGAGAAGTAAAGAAGAGAAAATATGAAGTGAAACCAAACTACTGTCCCAACTGGTGAAACACTAAGCACCTTGTCCTGTGACTCCTCTCTGGAACCCTGCAGACTTTTATCAAGTATTTGGCTACAAGCGGGTTTTTTGTGAAACCAGTGGAAGAGTCTGTCCTTCCCCTCTGAACTGGCCTAGGATGGGGTGGAACTGCAGAGCACAGGCATATTTAGGAGTTTAGAGACATAATTCTCAGGAAATAAGTTCTAGAACTTTGCAGAAGCAGTAGGTAGGGCTATGAACTCTATACATTGTAAGGTTTAACTGGCAAACATCTGGATGTATCTGTCACAACAACTAATGTCTTAGAGAATAAGGTATAGCTTCACCAAACATTTGAGGAACTAGTAGTAAAAGTAATCGATGCTAATAAATGACATTATAATAAAATGAAGGCAAAGTGCCACAGGAACAGAAAGGCCTTGAACAGCTAACCGATATATTAAAGAACAAATAGATTTGCCTGGCTGGTGCTGTGTATCTGTAGTCCAAGCTACTTGGAGGCTGAAGCAGGAAGATCACTTTGAACCCAGGAGTTCAAATCTAGCCTGGACGACATAGAGAGATCCTATCTCTAAAATAAAAAAAAGAAAGAAAAGTTAAATTTGTATGTCATTACTAGGCTTTATTATAATACAGAGAAAAACTGAGGGAAGGATTAGACAGGTCTAAAGCTATTAAAAAGAAATGAGATAGCAAGAAAAACTGGAAGTTCATTGTGAAACATTTAAAAAATAAATTATTTTCATCCATCTAGCGTGATGAATAAAAATAATTGACATTCTAGGCTCTAATTAAAACATTTCCAGACCAGGTGTGGTGGCCCACGCCTATAATCCCAGCACTTTGGGAGGACAAGGCAGGCAAATGAGTCAGGAGTTTGAGGCCAGCCTGGGCAATATGGTGAAACCCCGTCTCTACTAAAAATTTAAAAAATTAGCCGGGCATGGGGGCACATACCTGTAATTTCAGCTACTTAGGAGGCTGAGGCGAGAGGATTGCTTGAACCCAGGAGGCAGAGGTTGCAGTGAGCTGAGATTGCGCCACTGCACACCAGCCTAGGTGACAGAGTGAGACTTTGTCTCAAAACAAAACAAAACAAAACAAAACAAAACCCAAAAATGTTTCCTCCTGTTTTATTAATTAAAAACAAAGAAACAAAACCATAGCTGAGGAGGTTTCTCAGCTCAGAGGTTGACTGAGGAGGTTTCTCTGCAAGTGTGTTTACAACTGTGAATGGTAAATCCTACCAGAAGAAAGGCAAATAAATTAGATAACTCCTGGAAAGCACTCTGCCTCATTCTTCAGGAGTTTTTGATGATGTGACTTAATATATTAAAAAGCACAGATCTGAACTCAAAATAAAATAGCAAATTAAGAGAGCCATCTACTGGCAACTCATTGAAATCTATTTAATTTGTTAGGTTTCTATGCCCAATATTCTCTCTAGGGTCAACTTTCTAGACATATTTAATCTGCCCAACCTTCATGTTATACTTTGCATGAAGGAGGATATCTTTAATATAAGCTACAATTTGTAACACAGATACCCAGGTTTAGGAATTATTCTTTGAAATTTAGCCAACTTGACTATTACGCTAAGAATGATGATGACAGTATAAGTGATGTTTAGTAAAGTGATCCTAATAAAAGCCAACAATGTATGTCCAGCACTGATCCATGTACTTTACTTGTATTGATTCTTATAATCTTCGCAAGAACCTTATAAAGGAGGTACTATTATTATTTTCATTTTGCAGATAAGGAAACTGAGCATGGAGAAGTTAGCTATCTTGCCCAAAGTCCAACAGTTAATAAGATTTTCCCTTAAGATCAGACACAAGACATAGATATTGTTCTTGCCACTTCTATTCAACATTGTTCTAGAGGTTCTAATCAGGGCAATTAGTTAAGAAAAAGAAATAAAACACATCCAGATTGGAAAGGAGAAAAGCGAAATTATCTGTTTACAGATGACATCACATATACAGAAAGTAAATCCTAGGTAATCCACAAAAAAGTTTTAGAGTTTATAAATTAGTGTACTCAAGGTGGTATGATACAAGATCAATATGCAACAATCAGTTGTTTTTTCTATTTACTAGGAACAAGTAATTTGAAAATGAAATTAAGAAAACAGTTTCATCCACAATAGCATCAAAAAGAATAAAATACTTAGGAATAACTTTAACACAAGAAATGCAAGATTTCTACACAAAACATAAAAAAATCATTGAAAGAAATTAGAGGTTTAAATAAATAGAAAGGCATCTATGTTCATGGATTGGAAGACTTGATACTGTTAAGATGTTAATACTCTTGAAATTGAGCTACAGATTCAGTGTAATTCCTACGAAAATTTGGGCTGATTTTTTTTTTTTTGTTACAGAAATTAACAAGACTACTCTAAACTTCATAAGGAAATGCAAGAGACCCAGAAGAGTCAAACAATGTTGAAAAAGAACAAAGTTGGAGGACTCACATTTTCCAATTTCAAAACCTACAGCAAAGTTATAGTAGTCAAGACAGTATTGTGCTGGCATAAGGCTAGACATATATATCAACGGAATAGAATTGCAGGTTCAGAAATACATCCATAACTTATGGGCAACTGATTTTCAACAAACATGCCAATGCAATTTAGTGGAGCAAATATAATCTTTTCGACAAATGACACTGGGACAACTGAATATCCATTTGCACAAGAATGAACTCTTACCTCATAGCATATATCAATGGAACTCAAAATGGATCATAGACCTAATTATAAGAACTAAAACTATACTTTTTAAAACCTTTCACCTTGTCTAAAATATACTTTTATAATAACAAATTGGGGAATACGGTTAAACTTACGGTTTTCTGTTATTGAATGTCATCAAATTGATGAATAACAAATTGATTGAATATCAAAGTTGACTGAGCTCAGCTGTTATTAAGTATTATTGCTTGTGTCTGTGTATCCTGTTGACACGCTGGCAATGTTTGGATAAGTAATAAAAGAAAGACATACATAATTTATAAATTATTGCATACTATATTAGTTTGCTAGGGCTGCCATAACAAAGTACCACAAACTGAGTGGCTTAAACAACAGAAATTTATTATCTCATAATTTTAGAGGCCAGAGGTCCATGATCAAGGCATTGACAAGGCCATGCTCCCTCTGAAGGAGCTAGAAAAGATCTGTTTCATGCTTCTACTGGAAAGTATAATTCCGATCGTCACATAGAGTTATCCGTGCATGGTTTGTCTCTGTGTTCAAATTTCCCCTTTTAATAAGGACAGCAGTCATATAGAATTAGCAGTTCACCCTATTCTTATGTTATCTCACTTTACCTTAACTAATGATATCTGCAGTGATTCTGTTTCCAAATAATGTCATATTCTGAGTTACTGGGGTTTAGGATTTCAACATGTAAATTTTAGGAGCAGGGGACACAATTCAACTCATCACACATGCTTATTCCATAGGATTCGTTTTCTTCCCTTAATTTCAACAAAATAATTAAATGTTATTATAATCAATATTTTTACACAAATCGTATTTTATTGTAAAATGACCTGAGGAATTAAAAAATTAAAAAAGTTATAAAATTTGCATAAATGTTATAAAAATGTAAGTTAAAATAAATGTAAAATATAACAATTATTTTTGTATTTTAAGAAGTTATTTTTCTTCTGAAATTGTTAATTTCATTTATTAAAATTTAAAGCAAAATTTTTTATTAACAAAATAAAAATTATTCAAGTAAAATAAAAATGTATTTAATATTTTGAAAATATTTAATTGTATTTAATTTTAATTTTATTTAACTAGTTAAATATTTTTATAAAGATAAAACTATTTGCACTGTTAATGTGCAATGCTTGTCTTGTTGCCAATGTAAAGAATTGTTAAACTACTTCATGAATTATTATGTTTAGATCTACATACATGTATATATGTACATTTAAGAGTAATATGTAATGTTTAATATTGCAAAATCTTTCTTTTCCACTATATTATTTATTTTGCATAACAGGTTACTCCAACTCTTAGTGTTTTGTTTGTTTGTTTGTTTTTTGAGATGAAGTTTCACTTTTGTTGCCCAGGCTGGAGTGCAGTGGCGTGATCTCAGCTCACTGCAACCTCCGCCTCCTGGGTTCAGGTGATTCCCCAGCCTCAGCTTCCTGAGTAGCTGGGATTACAGGCGCCCACCACCACACCTGGCTAATTTTTGTGTTTTTTGTAGAGACTGGTTTTGCAATGTTGGCAGGCTGGTCTCAAACTCCTGACCTCAGGTGATCCACCTGCCTCGGCATCCCAAAGTGCTGGGATTACAGGTGTGAGCCACCATGCCCAGTCTCTTAGTGGTTTTAAAGAACAACATTTATTATCTCACACTTTTCGTGGGTTAGGAATTGCCATGGCTTACTTAGGTGGGTCCTCTGTTTCCTGGTCTCTGAAGGCTGCAGTCAAGGTGCTGGCCAAGGTTTTTGGTTTTTGGTCTCATTTGAAGGCATGACTGGGGAGGAATGTGCTTCCAAGTTTACACAGTGTTTGTTGCCAGGATTCAGTTCTTTGCAGGTTGTTGAACTCAGGGCCTACATTCTTTACTAGCTATTGGTCCCAGGCTACCTTCAGTTGTTTGCCATATGGGTCCATCCAACAATAGCAGCTTGTTTCATCAAAGCATGTGAGCCAGGAAAGCAATAGAGAGTCTGCCAGCAAGATGGAAGTCATAGTACTTTAAAGGGCATAAATACAATGAAGTGAGAATGACTGGAGACCATCTTAGAAGATTGCCTGCCACAGTCACAATACGTAACTCTTGTGAATACCATGCTGCTTCGTGAGTACTTAGGAACCACAAACTGGAATAGGAACAGAAGCAAGAAAGTGGATGCTTTGCTCTAATGGAAAATGATTCGTGGCTATGGAAGAATCTATTGCATTCATGCTGAGAGGAAGAATTTGACAAGTTAATTAATTAGTCTTTTTTCTTACCTAAGCATTTTGCTACTCAAGTCCTCTCCATACTCTGAAGCAGTATTTATCTTTGATATTGCCACCAGGAAAACCCACAAACTATTAAAGCATTTGAACACAGTTGCCTTTGGTAGGGCAAGAAATAGGGAGAAGCATTTCTCTGGGGCCTGAACAATGTTACAATGTTAGTCCTGAGAATAGAAGTTTAAGATGAAGGGTTGCACTGAGCCAGTGCTGAGCACCAGTTAGACAATGATGAAGGCACTCATGTTTTTTGTTTTGTTTTGTTTTTTGTGTGTGTTTGTGTGAAAGAGAGAAAGAGAGGGTATATTATATGTAAGACTCTCTGAGGCATGAGGATACAGAGTAGCAGTTCTTTTTGCTCAGGGGTAGTGGCAGAACTGCTAAGGCACCTGGAACCCAGTAGGGACTAAATATTATTATACTCCTTGGCTTGTCTAACATGTCTCAACTTTTAGGTGATTTGAACTCAGATCAGTCTGACTCCAAAACTCAAATTTTCTCTTTCTTTCCTTCTTTTACTTCCTTTCATTCTTTTGAAAGTTACTATTTTCTAATTATATATATGTACACACACACACACACACATATACATACAGATTATAAATGGTTTGTGAAATGCAGAAAAGCACTGAAAAAGAGTTATTCAAAGTTTCATAATCTAAATGCCAACATTGTTGATATTTTGATCTGTATTTCTTGAAATTTTTTCTTCTAGTTGTAATTTTTCATTTTTTGTTTAACAGAGGTGTGACTATTTTACAAGTATAATTTTTTATTCAGTTGTTTTCACTTACTATTACAACATAAGGCACATTTCCATGTTATCATGAACTATTCATAAACATTATTTTTTAACAAACCCATGCTCTTTTTTCTACATTACACTGCTTTCCACGGGAAGACAGTAAGTCAAATATTGCTCATAAACATTCCTTCTGTTAGTCTAAATTTCAACCTGGCCCAATTTCAGATTCCTCTGAATCTAAAAATAACTTTTTTTCTCTCTCTCTCTCTCTCTGTCTTGATAGAGGATGAACTATTTTTGGTATTTGGAGACTTAGGAATTCAGTGGGCTTGGAAGAAAAGGAAAGGGTCAAACTGGGCCATTTGTTACTTTAACCAAAAGCCGGGTCTCAAACTTTGACTTGGGGCAAGGTTCAGAAGGAAGCTACTAACTTAATATTGACTCTTGATATCATAAGAACTCTACTTTTAAAATATAATTATAAAAAACTCTTAGCTTTATATATATTTATGTATATTTTGTGTGTGTGTTTAAGTGTGTGTGCATATATATATATATATATGTTTTTGTTTTTGTTTTTTTTTTGAGTCAGGGTCTGACTCAGTCGCCCAGGCTGGAGTGCAGTGGGGTGATCTCAGCTCACTGCAGTCTCCGCCTCCCGGTTCAAGCAATTCTCATGCCTCAGCCTCCCAAATAGCTGGGACTACAGGTGTGCACCACCATGCTCACCTAAATTTTTGTATTTTTAGTAGAGAAAGGATTTTGCCATGTTGGCCAGGCTGGTCTCAATCTCCTGACCCCAAGTGATCCACCTGCCTCAGCCTCCCAAAGTGCTGGGATTACAGGCATGAGCCACTACAGCTGGCCTGCTTTATATATTTTATAAAAAGGCAGCCAGAAAGAACTCTTGACTTTTTGGCTTCTCTACAGAAGCAAAAAAGTTGGGCAGGATTATGTTTATTTAGTGCCAGTACTTAAAGTTTATTTTTTTTGAGGCGGAGTTTCACTCTTGTTGCCCAGGCTAGAGTGCAATGGCATGATTTGTGCTCACCACAACCTCTGCCTCCTGGGTTCAAGCGATTCTCCTGCCTCAGCCTCCCGAGTAGCACGCACTACCATGCCTGGCTAACTTTTTTGTATTTTTAGTAGAGACGAGGTTTCTGCATGTTGGTCAGGCTGGTCTCGAACTCCTGACCTCAGGTCATCTGCCCACCTCGGCCCTCCAAAGTGCTGGGATTACAGGCATGAGCCACCGCCATGCTACATCACTGAATGACAAATAGCAGTTTTTAAAATGAATCCATTCTAGAGCCAGACGCGGTGGCTCTACCCTATAGTCCCAGCACTTTGGGAGGCCCAGGTAAGGGTGGATGATCTG
This sequence comes from Mandrillus leucophaeus, assembly GCF_000951045.1. Lineage (NCBI taxonomy): Eukaryota > Metazoa > Chordata > Mammalia > Primates > Cercopithecidae > Mandrillus > Mandrillus leucophaeus. The sequence goes on from NW_012103599.1 coordinate 1,314,993, forward strand.
AGGTCAGGAGTTCAAGACCAGCCTGGCCAACATAGTGAAACCCTGTCTCTACTGAAAATACAAAAAAAAAAAAAAAAAAAAATTAGCCAGGCGTGGTGGCGGATACCTGTAATCCCAGCTACTTGGGAGCCTGAGGCAGGAGAATCGCTTGAACCCGGGAGGCGGAGGTTGCAGTGAGGTGAGATCACATCACTGCACTCCAGCTTGGGCAGCAAGAGTGAAACTCCGTCTCAGAAAAAAACAAAACAAAAACAACAGCAACAAAAAGGATTCTAGCTTTTAAAATGTTGTCTTTGTGGCATGGCCAGTCAAAAACTCAATTAACTAGAGTTCTATGTGAACACCACATTGGCTTGCCTTTGAAGAGCTTGAAATTTACTCAGAGAGGTAAGCATGTACATAATAAATGATAAAACAAGGAAGAATGTGAGCAGCATTTAATAAACACACAAAGTTGGCCAGGTGCAGTGGCCCATGCCTGTAATCCCTGCACTTTGGGAGGCTAAGGCGGGCAGATCACTTGTGGTCAGAAGTCTGAGACCAGCCTGGCCAACATGGCAAAACCTCATTTCTACTAAAAATACAAAAATTAGCTGGGCGTGATGGTGGGCGCCTGAAATTTCAGCTACTTGGGAGGCTGAGGCAGGAGAATCCCTTGAACCTGGGAGGTGGAGGTTGCACTGAGCTGAGATTGCGCCATTGCACCCCAGCCTGGGCAACAGAGCAAGACTCGGTCTCAAAAAAAACCAAACAAACAAACAAACAAAAAAACCCGAAGTCTTACTGTGGCATCATAGAATAATAAATTCTGAATGATGAGGGTTTTGTATCAGAGTTAGAAATTTGAGCTGGGCTGGCTGGGAGCGGTGGCTCACACTTGTAATCCCAGCACTTTGGAAGGCCAAGGTGGGCAGATCATGAGGTCAGGTGATTGAGACCATCCTGGCTAACATGGTGAAACCCCGTCTCTACTAAAAATACAAAAAATTTACCGGGCGTGGTGGCGGGCGCCTGTAGTCCCAGCTACTCAGGAGGCTGAGGCAGGAGAATGGTGTGAACCCAGGAGGCGGAATCCACAGTGAGCAGAGATCTTGCCACTGCACTCCAGCCTGGGCAACAAAGTGAGACTCTGTCTTTAAAAAAAAAAAAAAGAAATTTGGACTGGGCTAAGTGTGTATACATATATAGATATGTGTGTGTGTGTATGTGCGTGTGTATATATATATATACACTGATTTTTTTTAAAAACACAGGTTTATTGAAAAGAATTAAAAATATAAGGAAGTTTATGTATTATAACCAAGATAATGACACTTAAGAGCTTGAAGTATAATCTTAAGTTTTTATAAATATACTTACAAAAGATATTGCTATTACAAACATCTGTTAATTTAATGAATATGTATGTAATGCTTACAATGTCTTAGGCACTGTTTTACAGGCTTGAGTTACATCAGTGAAGATGTAAATAGATGAAAATAGACAAACAGAGAAATAAGTAAATTATGTGGAATGCTAGAAGGTGATAAGTCCTATAGGGATAGAGAGAAGAAAAACAGAGGACTGAAAGGAGGATCAAGACTCCTGAGGAATGGATTACAATTTATTTTTATTTTTGAAACAGGGTCTCACTCTGTTGTTCAGGCTGGAAAGCAAGTGGTGTGATTACAGCTCCCTGCAGCCTCTACCTCTCAGGCTCAAGCAATCTTCCCACCTCAGCCTCCTGAGTAGCTGGCACTACAGGCATGCCACCTTGCTCAGCTAATTTTTGTATTTTTAATAGAAATGGGGTTTCACCATGTTGCCCAGGCTGGTCCTGAGCTCCTGGGCTCAAATGATCCGCCTTCCTCGGCCTCCCAAAGTGCTGGGATTACAGACCTGAGCCACCATGCCTGGCCACCTGTGCATTTTCCTAGTCAGGAAAGTCTTTAGTATTTGGAAGTTGACAGGGTCGCTGTGGCAGATAAAAATTTTTTGATATTCTAATTTTCACTTAAAAGTTCAAAATTGTATCATCTGCAAGAAATACTGTGGTGTTTTCCTTGAAGTAACAGGAGCACTTCATTCATTTTTGAAAAAATTTCTGCCAGATGCCAAAGTCTGAGTAAACATAATTTGTCTGTTACTTTTTCACATAAAAATTGCGTTCCAAGAAAAAATTGTCTAGTTTACCTGGCAACTTGAAAAATCACACAAGTGCTTTCCCTCAAGATAATCATCCTGCTTTGGTGTGCAGTAGAAGTGCTTTATTTGTACTTCCCATTTTGTCACCCAAAAACCTTTTACTTAAGACTTGAAATTCAATAAAATTAATAAGTTTTACTGCTTTATCAGTGACATTAATAAATGAAAGTGGCATTTTTTACTTTGAGTGCATGGCAATGAATAGTAACAATGGCCACTAGCACAGTTTGGTGCCACTGCCTCGATTCCAGTAAGTTTCCAATGCTTTTACCCACCATTGCTTTTGCAGCATCAGTGCAAACATCAACATAGTAAAAACGACACAATGCCTTAGCATTATTATGAAAACAGTTTTGACTATGGATCTCTTGAAAGGGTCTTGGAAACTCCAGAAGTCTGCAGGGCACACTTTGAATACTGTTGCTTCAATCTCTCAGTCATTGACATCTCAGCAAATACCTAATGTAGCATAGCCTCAGCTGTACATGTTGTCCTTATTTTCCAGGTGAGGAAAATGAAAATGAGGGATGTTCATTAATTTGCCCAGGATCCCATAGGCATAAAGGAAAGAAGTAGATTTTGCATCTAGAATTGTCTAAATCCAAATCCCAGCCTCTCCTTCTACTTTATATTTCCTGGATAATAATGCTTAAATGCCTTACCTCTTATTTTTCTCTTTTGCAGAATATACTGATTTTATTGAAGTATTTGTTGTACATCTTCTCTCCTCTCTTGGGTGGTCAGGGTATATTTGGACTCTCAATAGTGTATTTTCCTAGTTATAAAAGTACTAGATTCAGGACAACTGGCTTTGGTGAAAAAAAAAGAAAAAAAATTGTAATAAATAAATAAAAGTAATAGAGGTAATATTTGGAATAAGACAATGCCCAAACTCTTTTGCTAAAACATATATAGAAATGCTAAGTGAGGCCGGGCCTGGTGGCTCAAGCCTGTAATCTCAGCACTTTGGGAGGCCGAGACGGGCGGATCACGAGGTCAGGAGATTGAGACCATCCTGCCTAACACAGTGAAACCCCGTCTCTAATAAAAAATACAAAAAAATAGCCGGGCAAGGTGGCGGGCGCCTGTAGTCCCAGCTACTCGGGAGGTTGAGGCAGGAGAATGGCGCAAACCCGGGAGGCGGAGCTTGCAGTGAGCCGAGATCCGGCCACTGCACTCCAGCCTGGGCAACAGCACGAGACTCCCTCTCAAAAAAAAAAAAAAAAAAAAAAAAAAAATACTGTTTTGAAGGCTGGGTGCAGTGGCTCACACCTGTAATCCCAGCATTTTGGGCAGCCGAGACTGACTCCAAAAAAAAAAAAAAAAAAAAAGAAATGCTAAGTGAAAAGTAGGCAAGCAAGCAAGCAAGCCTGAGATAAAGATATCTATCTTATTCTGGAACCAGAGTAGAGAGAAAAGAGGTAGTGGCTTGCCCTTGAGAATTTGTCATTTGAGCCACTCTCATTCAGATCTCAGGTCTGGAGTTATGCTCCATACATGGCAGTGATCCTCAAGCTGAGCAATTAATGTAAAATGTGTCTGAACTGTAGTCCCAGCACTTTGGGAGGCTGAGGTGTGCAGATCACTTGAGGTCAGGAGTTTGAGACCAGCCCGGCCAACGTAGCAAAACTCCGTCTCTACTAAGCATACAAAAATTAGCTGGGCATGGTGGCGTGGGCCTGTAATCCCAGGTGCTTGGGAGGCTGAGGCAGGAGAATTGCTTGAATCCAGGAGGCGAAGGTTGCAGTGAGCCGAGATTATGGCACTGCACTACAGCCTGGGTGATACAGCAAGACTGTCTCAAAAATAACTAACTAAATAAAATAAGTAAATAAATAAGTAAACAAAATAAAATGGATCTGAGAACTGAAACACCTTTCCCCCACACAGCTTAGATAGTGATACCAAAGTTACCTGCCTGCCCTCTCCCCACGGTTCACTGCTTGCTTAACACAATTTTATTATCTTATTGTATACATGATCTTGTTTTGTGTGTTTTTGTTTAAATCCCTCCTCTTTAATGTGTATTGTTGATTCATTAACACTGACCTCACTACTAACAGCACTCTAACTCATGCCTGAATAAAGCTCATCTAATAGTGTTTTCCCTGTAAGGCACATCACAGCCTCTTTTTCTTCTTTAACTGTATTTCCCCCCCCAGCTTCACTGAGGTAGAACTGACAAGTAAAAATGTATATATTTAAGGTGTACAATGACAACACATCCTCCTGCACTGAGTTAACACTAGACAGCACTTTAGCACTATGTTTGGCGGCCATTTTAAACAGCAAAATCACCAACGAAAAGCACAAGAATGTGAATAATGTAGCACTAAATATACTGAGAAAGGACACTTGTTTACGGTATGCGAGCTGAAAGAAGGTGGAGCCTAGCCTTGTTTGATGTCAGCTGGAAATGTGCACATGGGACTCAAATTTTTTCACAGCTCGGCACAAGTGAATGTCTGCAGATAACTGGGAAACAGACATGTGTATTGATTTTGGGGTAGCAAACAAATTTTAGCAAGTAGGTGAACCTGCAGATATGGACTCTTTTGAATAATGAGATTCAATTGTAATTGCGAAACTTTTCTGAAGGAACACACCTTAAACTCAGGCCACTACTAGATGCTTATTTTGCTTGAGATGTGGTCAAAATCCCTAGTTACAGGAGGAAACAACTTATCATGAATGAGATAGCAAATACAAGAACTTAGAAATCAAAGAACATCTGGAAATACAACTATTCAATAGGGACTATTAAATAAAAATGTTAAAAGTGATTTTTAAAATTTAAAAATGGTGAAAAAAACAAGACATTATTTCAAAAGACTAAGCAGATTTGAAGAAGACTAGATAAAATTTCTAGATATAAAAAATAGAGTCAATTAAATAACAAACTCAATGGAAAGTTAAACAGTGGACTAAATAGTTGAAAAAAGAATTAGTGCCTGGTAAATTTACTAATGTTTCCACCTTACACATATCCCTGGAGCCAGCCAGCTCTTTCTACAGTATTGGAAGGATAAAGAGATGCTTAAGACCTGAACAGTTCCTAAGGAAATGATCATTAAAATTAGATACTACTTCAGACCCATGAGAGTGGCAAAATTTAAGACTGATGTTAATACTTCAGTGTTGGAGAAAGAATAGGGAAACAGATACTCTTACATCAATGGATACAATATAAATTAATCAAAGTTTCTTAAGCGTCAGATGACAATATGTATAAGAGTCTAAAAATCAGATGACGTTCCCTAAGTACAGCACTTGTAGAAATTTATTCTAGGGAAATAAACAATTATAGTAAAGCATACATAAACAAAGACATACAGGATAGCAGTGTTTATTAAATCACAAATTTGGAAACTACTTAAATCATTAATACAGGGAATATCTTCTACAGATATTGCCAATTCTAATCAATGCAGAAATCAAAACAGAAAAATCACAAAGTAAACATAAACTGAAAGTCATAATGCTATAATCCTTATATATATGTGTGTGTATACATATATATAATATATTTTATAGCAAACATACAATATTATAGCTTAATTATTTTAATTGGCAATATGTTTTGGACATTTTCCACATTAATAACTGTGCTTCTACAATATGATTGTAATTGCTTGCATTGTATTCTATTGGTGTGTTATAATTTATTTAGTCATTCGCCTGTATTAATGATTTTAGTGGAGACGAAGTTTCACCATGTTGGCCAGGCTGGTCTCGAACTCCTGACCTCAAGTGATCACCTGCCTCAGCCTCCCAAAGTGCTGGCTTACAGGTATGAGCCACCGGGCCCGGCCCAAGATAACCCTTTTTAATACTATTGTTTTCAATAAAAATAAAAAATTAGTTTTTTTCAACCAATCTTTATTCTTTGCAAAAGACTGAAACTTTACTGAGCTATGATACTCTTACTTCATAAAGATAACAGCCTTGTGTGTAGACTTACATGGAATTTCTTGTTAGCATTATTGATCCTATTTAAAATAAAATCATCTAAAATGCTAACATTAACATCTATTGTTTTAAAACAGAGAATCATAATAAGAAGCATTAATTAAATGATTATAAGTAAGCTAATGACTGCAGTTTTCCTTTCTCAATATTGAAACAAATAGATTGCCTAGACCATCATCTACTTTTCTGCAATAGCATTTTCTTATTTTAGAGACTCACAGCTGTTCTGTTGTGTCATAAACCCAAATACCTATAGATTAATATTAATTTACTTCAGAATAATAGTAGATATTATGTATTGCCTATGTAGCTGTGTGTGCTTGAAGCTTTTACATACATTATGTCATTTTATTCTTTTAGTACCTCTTCTTCCAGGTGTCACATTCAGATCCAAAATGTCCAGCATAAGATGGACTTTATTTTTTGGTGCAGTTTTTTTTAAAAATGCACATAACATGATTACATGTAACGTGAAATTCATTATTTCTTTTAATTTTAATTTTTTATTTTTAATTCTTGTGGGTACCTAGTAGCTGTATATATTTATGGGGTATATGGGATATTTTGATACAGGTATACAATGTGTAATATTCACATCAGGGGAAATGGGGTATCCATCACCTTAAGCATTTATTCCTTAGTTACAAATAATCCAATTATACTCTTCTAGTTATTTTTAAATGTACAATTAGGCTGGCCATGGTAACTCACTCCTGTAATCCCAGCACTTTGGGAGGCCGAGGTAGGCAGATCACTAGAGGTCAGGAGTTTAAGACCAGTCTGGCCAACATGGTGAAAACCCATCTCTACTAAAAACACAAAAAATAGCCAAGTATCGTGTAATCCCAGCTACTCGGGAGGCTGAGGTGAGAGATTGCTTGAACCTGGGAGGCAGAGGGTGCAGTGAACTGAGATCGTGCCACTGCACTCCAGCCTGGGCGACAAAGCAAGACTTCGTTTCAGAAAAAAAAAAAAAATTAAATTATTATTGACTATATAGTCACCTGCTGTACTATCAAATACTACTTCTTATTCATTCTTTCTAACTATTTTTTCGTACCTGTCAATCATCCCCAGTTTCTTCTCAACCTCCTATTTTTTTTTTTTTTTTTGAGACGGAGTCTCGCTCTGTTGCCCAGGTTGGAGTGCAGTGGCACCATCTCGGCTCACTGCAAGCTCCGCCTCCTGGGTTCACGCCGTTCTCCTGCCTCAGCCTCTGAGTAGCTGGGACTACAGGCGCCCGCCACCACGCCCAGCTAATTTTTTGTATTTTTAGTAGAGACGAGGTTTCACCGTGTTAGCCAGGATGGTCTCGATCTCCTGACCTCGTGATCCGCCCGCCTCGGCCTCCCAAAGTGCTGGGATTACAGGCGTGAGCCACCGCGCCCGGCTCAATCTCCTATTACCCTTCCTAGCTTCTGGTAACCATCATTCTACTCTCTATCTCCATGAGTTCAATTGTTTTACTTTTTAGCTCCCACAACCAGGTGAGAACATGCAAAGTTTGTCTTTCTGTCCCTGGCTTATTCACTTAACATAATGATCTCAGGTTCCATCCATGTTGTTGCAAATAACAGGATCTCTTTCCTTTTTTAATGGCTGAATAGTATTCCATTGTATATATGTACCACATTTTCTTTATCCATTCATCTGTTGATGAAGGTTGCTTCCAAATCTTGGCTGTAGTGAATAGTTCTGCAATAAACATGGCAGTGCAGATATCTCTTTGATATACTGATTTCCATTTTTTGTGGTATATACCTAAGAGTGGGATTACTGGATTGTATGGGAGCTCTACTTTTAGTTTTTTTGAGGAATCTCCAAGCTGTTCTCCATAGGGGTTGTATTAAATTACATTCCCACCAACAGTGTACAAGGGTTTCCTTTTCTCCATATCCTCACCAGCTTTTGTTATTGCCTATCTTTTGGATAAAAGCCATTTTAACTGGGATAAGATGATATCTCATTGTAGTTTTGATTTGCATTTATCCAATGATCATTGAATTTGAGCATCTTTTCATCTGCCTGTTTGGCATTTGTATGTCTCCTTCTGAGAAATATCTATTCAGATATTTTGCCTGTTTTTCAATCGGATTATTATATTTTTTCCTACAGGGTTGTTTGAGCTCCTTACATATTCTAGTTATTTTAAAATGTACAATTAGATTATTCATTTTTTTGTGTATCCATTGTATGCTTTTAAATTTGAAGTTACCAAGAGGCTTGCAAACAGTATCTTATAAGTCATTATTTTAAACTGATGACAACTTAACACTGATTGCATAAACCAACAAACTGACAGGCAAGCAAAAAGAAAACTAATAAAAACTCTATACTTCATCTTTCTGCTTTTTATAAGTTTTTGTTGTTTCTATTGTATTTATTGTACTGTCTGTGTCTTGAAAAGTTGTTGTAGCTGTTGTTATTATTATTATTTTTGAGATGGAGTTTCGCTCTGTTGCCCAGGCTGGAGTGCAATGGCCCGGTCTCAGCTCACTGCAACCTTCGCCTCCCGGGTTCAAGCAATTCTCTTGTTTCAGCCTCCCAACTAGCTAGGATTACAGGCACCTGCTACTACGCCCAGCTAATTTTTGTATTTTTAGTAGAGACAGGGTTTCACCATGTTGGTCAGGGTGGTCTTGAACTCCTGACATCAGGTAATCCACCTGCCTCGGCCTCCCAAAGTGTTGGGATTAGAGGCTTGAGCCACTGCCCCTGGCCTGTAGCTATTATTTATGATTGGTTAATCTTTTCATCTTATGCTTAAGATATGAGTAGTTTACACACCACAATTATTATAGTTTTATAATATATGATATACAGTATATTATTTACAGTATTTTAGTATATACTGTATTATATTGTATTATAATATACAGTATTATAATATTCTGTGCCTGTGTACTTAATATTACCAGTTAGTTTTGTACATTCAGATGATTTCTTATTGCTCATTAATGTTATTTTCTTTCAGAATGAAGTTTCTTGCAGAGTGAAGAACTCCACTCTGAAAGTTTCCTATAGGACAGATCTGATGATGGGACTATAGGACTCCATTTAGCGTTTCTTACAGGACAGGTCTGATGTTGATGAAATCTCTCAGCTTTTGTTCATCTGGGAAAGTCTTCATTTGTCCCTCATGTTTGAAGCATATTTGCATCAGATATACTATTCAAGGGAATTCTATACTATTCTTTCAGCAGTTTAAATATGTCATGCCATTGTCTCCTGGCCTATAAGGTTTCCACTGAAAAGCGTACTGCCAGAAGTATTGGAACTCCATTGTATGTTATTCTTTTTTTTCTCTTGCTGCTTTTAGAATTCTTTCTTTATCATTGACCTTTGGGAGTTTGATTATTAAATGCCTTGAGGTAGTCTGTTTTGGATTAAATCTCTTTGGTGTTCTATAACCTTCTTATACTTGAATATTGAGAGCTTTTTCTGGGTTTAGGAAGTTCTCTGTTATTGTCCCTTTGAATAGACTTTTTCCCCCAATCTGTCCACCTCCTCTTTAGGGCCAATAACTCTTAGATTTGTCCTTTTGAGGCTATTTTCTAGATCTTGTAGGCTGTGCTTCATTCTTTTTCTTTTATCCCTTCTGACTGTATTTTCACAACTAATGAGCTGTCTTCAAGCTCACTAATGCCTTCTTCTACTTGATCAATTCTGCTACTGAGACTCTGATGCATTCTTCAGTATGTCAGTTATGTTTTTCAACTCCAGAATTTGATTCTTTCTAGTCATTTCAATTTCTTTGTTAAATGTATGTGATAGGATTATGAATTCCTTCTCTGTTATGTTGGATTTGAGTTTCCTCAAAACAGCTATTTTGAATTCTCTGTCTGAAAGGTCACACATCTCTGTCTCTCTGGAATTCGCCCTGGGTGCCTTATTTAGTTCATTTGGTGAGGTAATGTTTTCCTGGATGGTCTTGATTCTTGTAGATGTTTGTCATTATCTGGGCATTGAAGAGTTAGGTATTTATTAGAGTCTTTGCAGTTTGGGCTTATCTGTACCAGTCCTTTTTGGGATGGCTTTCCAGGTATTTAAAAGAACTTGTGTGTTGTAATCACTGTAGCCATATCTGCATTAGGTGGTACCCCAAGCCCGGTAATGCTGTGGTTCTTGCAGACTCATAGATGTGCCACCTTGGTGGTCTCGGATAGGATCTGGAAGAATTCTCTGGATTACCAGGCAGGGACTCCTCTTCTCTTTCCTTACCTTCTCCCAAACAAATAGGGTATTTCTCTTTGTGCTGAGATGCCTGGAGCTGGGGAAAGGATGACATAGTACCCCTGTGGCCACCACAGCTAGGACTATGCTGGGTCAGAACTGAAACCAGCACAGCAAAGGGTCTTGCCTAAAACATGCTGTAACAACTATCTGGATGCTGCCTATGTCTGGTCACAACCCTAGGTTCTACAATCAGCAGGTGGTGAAGCCAGATAGTCTGGTGTCATTCCCTTCAGGGCAGCTAGTTCCACCATACACAGGTCCAGAAATGCTTTCTGGGAGCTAGGACCCAGAACTGGAAACCTTAAAAATCTACCTGGTACTCTATTCTGCTGCAGCTAAACTGACACTGAAACCACAAGACAAAGTCTTTTCCATTTTTCCCTCCCTTTTCTTGAGGCAGAGGAGTCTCTAGGCATGTCCACCACCACCACAGGCCCATGGGAGTAATCCAGGGTACTCCCAATGTTCCCTTAAGGTTCAAGGGCTCTTCGGTCAGCTTGTAGTGAGTGCTGCCAGGCCTAGGACTCACCCTTCAGGACAACGGGCCACTTTCTGGCCCAGGATAGGCCCAAAAATGCTGTCCACAAGCCAAGGCCTGGAATCAGGGACCCCAAATGCCCACTTAGTATTCTTCCCCGCTGTGGCCAAACTGTTACCTAAGGTGCAAGCAAAGCCCAGTCTATTCTTCCCTCTCCTTTTCTCAAGCAGAAGTAGTCTCTCCTCATAGTGTGTCTAGAATTGGTGGGTTCTTGGTCTCATTGACTTCAAGAATGAAGCCGCAGACTCTTGCGGTGAGTGTTACAGTTCTTAAAGATGGTGTGTCTGGAGTTTGTTCCTTCCTTCAGACGTTCAGATGTGTCTGGAGCTTCTTCCTTCTGGTGGGTTCCTGGTCTTGCTGTCAGGAGTGAAGCTGCAGACCTTCGTGGTGAGTGTTACAGCTCATAAAAGCAGCGTGGACCCTAAGAGTGAGTAGCAGCAAGGTTTATTGCAAAAAGTGAAAGAACAAAGCTTCCACAGTGTGGAAGCTCAGCTTACCTGAGCCAGTTACTGCTGGCTGGCTCGGGCACCGATTTCATGCCCTTATCTGGCCCCACCCACATCCTGCTGATTGGTCCATTTTACAGAGAGCTGGTTGGTCCACTCTACAGAGTGCTGATTGGACCATTTTGACAGGGTGTTGATTGGTGCCTTTACAATTCTTGAGCTAGACACAGAGTGCTAAACAGAAAAGTTCTACAAGTCCCCACTAGGTTAGCTAGACACAGAGTTAGCTAGATACAGAGTACCAATTGGTGTATTTACAAACCTTCAGCTAGACACAGAGTACTGATTGGTGTATTTACAAACCCTAAGCTAGACACAGAGTGCTGATTGGTGTATTTACCTTCCTCTAGTTAGACATAAAAGTTCTCCAAGTCCCCACCTTATTAGCTAGATACAGAGTGCTGATTGGTGCACATACAATCCTCCGGCTAGATACAAAAGTTCTCCAAGTTCCCCATCTGGCTCAGGAGCCCAGCTGGCTTCACCTAGTGGATCCTGCACCCAGGCTGCCGGCGGAGCTGCCCGCCAATCCCAAGCCTCGCCTGCACTCCTCAGCCCTTGGGCGGCTGATGGGACCCGGCGCCAAGGAGCAGGGGG
>NW_012103599.1:1327452-1355244 GCF_000951045.1 Mandrillus leucophaeus
CGCGCGTCTCCCTCTACGCCTCAGGCGGCTCCGGCCTCGGCCAGCCCAGAGAGAGGCTCCCACAGTGCTGTGGTGGGCTGAAGGACTCCTCAAGCGTCGCCAGAGTGGACGCGGAGGCCGAGGAGGTGCTGAGAGTGAAGGCTGCTAGCACATTGTCACCTCCCAACAGCCACCAGAAATTAACCATTTCAATCATTTCAAACTATACAGCTAATTGGTATTTAGTGAATTCTCAGTGTTGCACAATCATCACCATTATCTACTTCCATATTGTTCTCATCACCCCAAAAAGAAACTCCATGACCACTATGCAGTCGTTCTTCATTTGCCCCTCCTCCAGGCGCCAGAAAACATGAATCTGCTTTCTAGCTCTATGGATTTGCCGATTCTGTATATTTCGTATACATCGGATCTTACAATATGTTGCCTTTTGTAGCTGTCTTCTTTTCCTTAGCTTCTTTCCCTTAGCTGTCTTCTTTCCCTTTAAAGGTTCACTCATGTTGTATCTGTACTTTATCCCTTTTTATAGCCGAATAATATTATTTGTGTAGGTAAATGACATTTTGTTTATCCATTCATCTGTTGATGGACATTTGGGTTATTTCACTTTTCAGATATTGTGAATAATGCTGCAATGAACATTGGCATACAAGAATCTATTTGAGTCCCTGTTTTCAATCCTTTTGGGAATATGTTTAGAAGTGAAATTGTTAGGCTATATGGTAACTCTACTGAGGTAACTCTTTTTGAGAAATGTCCAAACTGCACCATTAAACATTCTTATCAGCAATGTATGAGGGTTCTAATTTCGTCTTATCCTTGCCAACACTTCCTATTTTTCAGTTTTTTATTATAGCCATCCTAATACGTTCTAACTGCATTTTCTTTGATTCTGTACTTTTCTATTTGGCATCTATACAGGGTCAATGTTATTTTAACTCTATTTTCCTATGTTCTGTATTCATGATGTTCTGGTATTTGAGAGCCTTACTGACTCTGGGAGAGATTAGCCTTCTCAGACTAACTAATTCCTAAAGATAATAACAACTTGCCTAGGAGCATGCCTTTCACACAAACCAACCAATCCAGCATCTATTCACCGTATCACCCATCTCCTTATCTAATTGTCACACGCAAGCCAATATTCCCTTGTCCTGAATGTCCCAGAGCCCTGCAGGTACCAGGCAACTGGAGATAACCCCTATAGCCCATAGCCTCCTGGAATTATTCAAACTAGCCAATCCTAAACTGTTTACTCTGCCTTGCTTTGTCTTTACTATGGAAACTCCAAAAAGACTCTGACCTAGATTTTCCCCCTTGCTCTTGTCTTCTGCTACCTGGTCCAAACCTAGTACTTCTCACGTTGCCCTCAGGGACAGGCAGGGACCACCCTCCCCTCTGGGACTTGTGAGTATGATACACTTCCTTTGAAGCCTTGTCCTCTTCTTCTGTGGTTGCACCAACTTTCCCACAACATATTCAACATCTATATTCTTAGAACAAGAGTGGTATCTTGTTGTGGTTTTGATTTTTATTTCCCTGTTGATTAGTGATGTTGAGCATCTTTTCATGTGCTTATTGGCCATCTATATGTCTTATTTGGAGAAATGTCTATTTAAGTCCTTTGCCTGTTTTCTAATTGAGTTGCTATCTTTTTGTTGTTGAGCTGTAAGAGTTCTTTATGCTGAATATTAGATCCTTATCAGATACATAATTTGCACATTTTTTTTCCCATTCTGTGGGTTGTCTTTTCATTGTCCTTTGATGCGTGAACATTTTCAGTTTGAGGAAGTCCAATTTATTTATTTTTTCTTCTTTCTATTTTTTTTTTTTTTTTTTGAGACAGGGTCTTGCACTGTCACCGAGACTGGAGTGCAGTGTTGATCATAGCTCACTGCAGACTCAAACTCCTGGGCTCAGGCCATCATCCTGCCTCAGCCTCCCGAGTAGCTGGAACTACAGGCATATACCAGCATGCCCAGCTAATTTAAAAAAAAATTTTGTAGAGAGAGAGTCTTGCTATGTTGCCCAGGTTAATCTCAAACTCCTGGGCTCAAGTGGTCTTCCCACCTTGGCCTCCCAGAGTGTGAGGATTACAGATGTGAGCCACCATGCCTGGCCTATGTATTTTTTCTTTCTTGGTTATTTTGGTATCATACCTAAGAAGCCATTATCAAATTGAGGCCATGAAGATTTACTTGTATGTTTTCTTCTAAAAGTTCTATCATTTTAACTCTTGTATTTATGTATTTGATCTATTTTAATTCAATTTTTGTATATTGTGTGAGATAGGAGTCCAACTTCATTTGTCCCATCACCATTTGTTGAAGAGAACATTCTTTTGTCATTGCATGGTTTTGGCATGCACTGCTTTTTTTCTTCCAATTTTTTGTTTGTTTTTTATTATTTTAGAGACGAGCTCTTGCTTTGTCACCCAGGCTTCAGTGCAGTAGTGCAATCATAGCTTACTGCAGCCTTGGACTCCTGGACTCAAGTGATCCTCCTGCCTCAGCCTCCCAAGTAGCTGTGACTACAGGCTTGTATTACTAGGCCCAGCTAATTTTAAAATTTTCTGTAGAGATGAGGTCTCATTCTATTGCCCAGGCTGGTCTTGAAGTCCTGGCCTCAAGTGATCCTCCCACTTTGGCCTCCCAAAGGGCTGGAATTACAGGTGTGAGCCATTGCACCCAGTTAATTTGTGTATGTGCGTGTGTGTGTGTGTGTGTGTGTGTGTGTAGTAAAATACACATAACATCAAGTTTACTGTTGTAATCATTTTTTTTTTTTTTGAGATGGAGTTTTGTTCTGTCGCCAAGGCTGGAGTGCAGTGGCACGATCTCGGCTCACTGCAACCTCCGCCTCCTGGGTTCAATTGATTCTCCTGCCTCAGCCTCCCAAGTAGCTGGGACTACAGGTGCCCACCACACGCCTGGCTAATTTTTGTATTTTTATTAGAGATGGGGTTTCACCATATTGGCCAGGCTGGTCTCAAACTCCTGAACTTGAGATCCACCTGCCTTGGCCTCCCAATGCTGCAATCATTTCTAAGTGTATAGTTCAGTAGCATTTAAGTACATTCATATGCAGCCATCACTACTATCCATTTCTAGAACTCTTTTCATCATACAAATTGGAAACTCTGTACCCATTAAACACTAACTCCTCATTCTCTACTCCCTCCAGCCCCTGACAACCACCATTCTACTTTCTGTCTCTATAAATTTTACTATGCTAGGTACCTCATACAGGTGGAATCATGCAGTATTTGTCATTTCATAGCTGGCTTATTTCACTTAACAAAATGCTCAAAGTTTATCCATGTTGTACCATTCATCAGGCTAGGGTGAACCTCAGATTAATATAGGATTTCTGTTTTGAAGCCACGACTGGTGAATAATACTTCATATTCTGTCCTCTTGATCATCATCTTTCTTTTTGTTTGTCACCTGTGCCTTTCCTATGATCCAGTCTCCCAATATTTTTTTCCTTTTAAATCTCTCCATTCCTTATTTGATGTTCTAATTTGCTCCATCCTCATTTTCCTCAGAATTCTTACTTTGCTTTCTGGTCTTAATGAATGCCAACTTTCCCTGAAAATGTTGTTCCCCTGCAACCTTGAATTTATGCTTTTTGTGTTTTTTGGTCTCATTCATTCAGAATACTGGGTCAATGGTTGAGTTCAGCTCTCTTTTCATTCTCCAGTGCTGCATGTGAACCAGTACTCCACTGCTCTTATGTTAAAATCCCATTCCTTTAAAGGACTCCATGACATTTGTGTATGTCATTCTCCACTCTACCTGTGTTATCACCTATTGACTTCCTGGTTACTAGCTCATATCCCCATCTACATGGCTTACAATCTTATCTATGCTCATGGTTTCAGTTGTCCTCTAAAGTGGATGACTTACGAGGCTATATATTCAGTTCAAATCTTCCCCTTGAGCTCTGTATCTAACTATCTCTTGGGCATAGCTATATGGACAACTCTTAAGCATTTGTAACTCAATATGTGGAAAATTGAAAAGCCAGAAATGTGGGAGTCTCCCTTGATTCTTTCTTTCACTCACACTTCCTCTTGATTCTATTATCTTAATATTTCTGGTCAGTATTTCACTCTTCTCTTATCCCTGCTGTTGGGGCTTGGAAGATAACACCCCAAACAATGACACTTTGGCATGCTGAGTACTTTGAAGAACGCTGGAAGGGTTCAGAAGCAAAATCTCTTTCTGACCTTCTCCTGCTCTTCTTTCTCCTGCTTGCCTTTCTCCCCAAGGGAGGCCATAGAAACTAGAATTGCTTTTCCCCAAGGCAGGTCATAGGAACTAGACCTCCTCTCCCCGACAGTCTGCCATAAAATCTGGAAATACTACTCTAATCTTTCCCCACCTTTCAGTGTAGGAGCTGGCCTGAAAGGAATTCTCTGACCTACCTTGACTGAAAGTAAATCATAAGAGCCACATTCCAGAAGGAGTCCTGACCTGTACCCAGGAGGGAAGAATGTCACATAAAGAGGGCAGGAAGAATCTGAACAGTCAGGCTCTACTGGGTTTCCCCACTCAGTTACTACTAGATCATTTCCTTTTTGTCTAATTGCATTTCTCCATAGCTGTCCACTCTTCATCAAATCTAAGCATAAAAAGGGGAAGTTTTCCCTGGGTTTTTGGGTCTTCATTTCAGAAGGGTCCCATGTCACATAAAACTTTGATTAAATCAATTTGTAATGCTTTTCTTTTGTTAACCTGTCTTTTGTTACAGGAGTGTTGGCCATGACTCCTATGGCGGCGAGGAAAGATATAATACCTTTCGGCCCCTAGACTACTTTATTTCAGATCTCTCATTGTAAAAAACTGAATTATGAAAACAATCTCCTAATTGGTCTTGCCAGCCCAATCCATTCTTCATACAGCACATAATAGATTAAAATGCAATCTAGTTATGTCACTTGTAAATTGTTCTCTTTATATTTCGGTTAAAGTCTAAGATCCTTATCATAGTATACAGTCTTTTTTTAATTTATTTTTTATTTTTTTGAGATGTAGTCTCCCTCTGTCACCCAGGTGGGAGTGCAGTGGTGCAGTCTCAGCTCACTGCAGCCTCCTCCTCCTTCCAGGTTCAAGCAGTTCTCCTGCCTCAGCCTCCCGAGTAGCTGGGACTTCCAAGCGCCCACCAGCACACCCAGCTAATTTTTGTATTTTTAGCAGAGACGGGGTTTCACCATGTTGGCCAGGCTGGTCTTGAACTCCTGACCTCAGGTGATCCACCCACATTGGCCTCCCAAAGTGCTCGGGTTATGGGTGTGAGCTACCATGCCTGGCCTACAAAGTCTTTTTGTGAAATAGCTCCAGTTTGTCTTTCCAGACTTATATCATACTATTCACCCCACTCTCATGTTCCAGCTATAATAAATTTACAGGTTGTCCTAATCTGGCTGAACCTCCCTCTTCTACAGCTAGTTAATTCTTATTTTTGTCATTTAAATCATCTTGGGAACTTCCTCCTCTAGGATCCTCACTCAATTTGAGAGTAACTGACCTTCTTCATTCTCTTAATATCTTGTCCTTACTTTTATCATAACATTTATCACATTGTATTGAGGGACCATAAGCTCCTTACTGAATTCTGTCTATATTTCCAGCATAGTTGTGGGTGTTTAGAAAATACTAGTTGCTGTGAAGAGATCCCATGCTGCATGAAGGCTAGGGTTTACTTTGTAGCACTTGATGAAGTGTGGCTATGAAAGGAAAAAGAGAAGATAGAATAGACCAGACCAGGTGCGGTGGCTCATGCCTGTAATCCCAGCACTTTGGGAGGCTGAGGCAGGAGGATCTCTTGAGCCCAGGAGTTCAAGACCAGCCTGGGCAACATGGTGAAACCCCATCTCTACAAAACAATACAAAAAATTAGCTGGGTTTAGTGGTGTGTACCTGTAGTCCCGGCTACTCAGGAGGCTGAGGTGGGAGAACCACCTGAGCCTGGGAAGTTGAGGCTACAGTGAGCTGTGATCGTACCACTGCACTCCAGCCTGGGCATTGGGAGTGACTGCATTTAGCAGGAAAGCTGAGTCCACTGAAAGTGCTCTCACAATTATGGTGATTCTATGCATGTTTGTTTGCTGAAGTAAAGGGAACATAGTTGAGAGAGAGAGAAAGAGGTTGAAGATGTAAGACAGGGGATAGAAATAAGGTTACTTGGAAAAGAGGAAGGGTTTTCACCAAGTTTTCTTTTCTTTTCTCTTTTTTTTTTTTTGAGACAGAGTCTCGCTCTGTCGCCCAGGCGGCATTGCAGTGGCACAATCTTGGCTCACTGCAACCTCCGCCTCCCGGGTTCTTTAAAATAATTGTTTAGGCTTTAGAAGTCTACAGGGTATTCATTCCATCAAGGCTGAGTTCAATGTCACTTAACATAATATTCCCAATGAAGGATTCATGGTATACATTTATTTAATAGAATCTTCATCTTTTCCTGGTCCAGGAAGGAGATGGATAAGAAATACACTTGATAGGAGTTAAGAAGTAAAAGTTTCCTAACAAAAATCTGGAGCTGCCTCACAATCAATGCTATTAGAATGGTTGGTATACTTTCAAAGTATATGCCTGGAATACGATGACATTTTATTTCTAAAATAAAATGACTCTTAACATAAATGTTACCTATATATTATAAATGTGTTTTATATATATAAGTACACACACACATATATACACCAAGTACACACACACATATACACATACTAAGCAGTATGTGTTTGTGTGTGTATACATATATACACATATATATATAAATTGTTGCTTTCATAATTATTGAATGTGACATTCTGATTAATTATTCTGGTTTTAATAGTTATTTTATTATACAACTTGAATTACTAATAAAAAATAAAACACTAGTGTTAGAAACTGTTTACATTAAAACTACACAGTATTCATGGAAAGGGAGTTTCAGGGCCTCAGTCATCACTGCGAATTTTTTTTTTATTTTTGAGACAGAGTCATGCTCTGTTGCCCAGGTTGAAGTGCGGTGGCATAATCTCGGATCACTCTGCCTCCCGGGTTCAAGGGATTCTTCTGCCTCCGTCTCCTGAGTAGCTGAGATTATAGGCGCACGCCACCACACCTGGCTATTTTTTCTTGTATTTTTAGTAGAGATGGGGTTTCACCACGTTGTCCAGGCTGGTCTCGAACTCCTGATCTCAAGTTATCTGCCTGCCTCGGCCTCCCAAAGTACTGAGGTTACAGGCATGAGCCACTGCGCCTGGCCTAGTCATCACTGTGAACTTCCACAAACACTTAATGAGAGTCAGTTACTCTGCACAAAGTACTGTATATAGAGCTGGGAGGGACACAGATGTTTAAGATGCAGATCCTGCCTTTAAGAAGGTATATTAGCTATTATAAGTTTCAATGAACCAAATGTGTGATTATTATTAAAAGTCAGCGTTATACATATTGTACTTTGTTTTCTATTCTGATAAAGCTTACGTATGCTTTTAATTTCCCTTTAAATCTTAACTAATTTTCAAAACTATCAGTGTTTCATAAACAGCTTATAGTGCCCAGACAGAGTGGCTTGCCCTTAGTAGCACTCATCCTACTTTTGTTGAACTAAAATGAACCGCTTCTCCAGTTTTAACTCTTGCATGGTTGGCAATTGGCTGAATTGGAATGTGAAGACACATTTAGAGGACAGAATGTTCTCTCTGAGTGCTGCAGCTGTAAGAATCTCTTTAAAAAACATAAAGTCTATTACATAAATTATGTACTCTTTAAACTCTCATGTTCATTTACACAATTGATCATGGAAACGACTTTAGAAATATGTGTATCAAATATTTAGCATATTTTTAAAGCTTCCTTAATAACATCACTAATAAGTGGATGCAATTTTGTGTTTATTTACAGCAAACACCTATGAATATCAGATCACCTAATTATAGTTTATCAACATTACCTTTGAATCATTCCAATGGAAATGTCCTCTCTCACTGCATTCATATTGCTTCGGTGCATGAGCATGGAAAACAGCAGATTATTTTCCATTCTCATAGATTTTAAATATTTACTTGCTAGCGCTGCATAATTTAACGCACTAGAGTTGGAAAGCAGTTTGTATGATAGCTGATGCCATGTCAGTGTTGCAGAATATAATTTCCTCCTGTGACTTCTGTGTGAAGTCGTAAAAAGGAAAGGTACTTTACTCCTTTTTTTCTAACCAATTAAAATTTGTTGTGGTAAATCTACAGAAAACCCAAGTCTGTAGTATACACACAATTTACTTTTGTATAATTATATAGTTATCTTAAGAATCCAAGCATTGTTTCTCATGGCCTGTTAATGCACAATACCAAAAATAAAATATACGCATTCTTGTAATCCAGGTCTTTATGAAAGTTACAAAAAGACATCTAAACAGCTTGTTAGATGCATGCTCTCTCTCCTAAAAAAAATCAGAACAAAGTTTGGGGATTTCGAAACATGAAACCACAGGCAATGGAATCATGCAAGAAAACTACTTTGTTTTCTCACTCTAATAAGTGTGCCATTTGTGATTTTATCATACCCTTTACTTGTTGTTTTGTTATTTAGTTGTCCAAGTACATGAATAAAAAATAAATAGATCCAGCTACCTGTTTTTGTGAGAATAAAAAAATAATTTAAACCACCAAATCCATTACAAAATTGAAAAAAATTCAAGTTTAATTTTTAACTTTTCAACTCTTCATTCTTGAAAGTTTTCATTCCCATGTGGTTTCATAGGCCGGTGGTATAGACTTCATAGTTTTTAGTATAATTTCCTATGTAATTCAGAAGCATGTCTGGTAGTTCTTGCTCCAACAAAATCTGCGGTACTGTAAAACGGCATAGGATTACATTTTACAGTAACAGTATTTCTCTTGACATCATTTAGGAGTGAAGATAAAAATTTCCATTTTATTTATTTATTTTTACTTTTATTTTATTTTTTGAGACAGGGTTTTGCTCTGTCGCCCAGTCTGGAGTGCAGATGGGCGATCTCGGCTCACTGAAAACTCCGCCTCCCAGGTTCAAGTGATTCTCCTGCCTCAGCCTCCCGAATAGTTGGGACTACAGGCGCCCGCCACCACGCCCCGCTAATTTTTATATTTTTAGTAGAGACTATAAAATACACTAAAATATGCTAAAAAATATACTAAAAATATACTAAATATACTAAAAAAAATTTTAGTATATTTTTATATTTTTAGTAGAGAAATATAAATATAAAATTTATATTTTATATTTATATTTTTAGTTTCATTCTGTTGGCCAGGCTGTTCTCGAATTCCTGGGCTCAAGTGATCCGCCCACCTAAGCCTCCCAAAGTGCTGGGATTACAGCTACCGCGCCTGGTAATCCCAGCAATTTACACGTTATAAAAAGCATCTTCAGACCGTCCTTTTTTCTTTCTTTCTTTCTTTTTTTTTTTTTAAACAAAGCCTCGCTCTGTCGTCCAGGCTGGAGTGCAGTGGCGGAATCTCTGCTCACTGCAACCTTTGCCTCCCGGATTCAAGCAATTCTCCTGCTTCAGGCTCCCGAATAGCTGGAATTACAGGCGCCCGCCGCCACGCCCGGCTAATTTTTTAACTTTTTAAATAGAGACGGGTTTTCACCATGTTGGCCAGGTTGGTCTCGAACTCCTAATCTCAAGCGATCCACCCGCCTTGACCTCCCAAAGTGCTGGGATTACAGACGCGAGCCACCGCCCCCGGCTGTCTTGTGTTTTGATGCTTGAAAATAACCTGAATATGGAAAATAAGTGCACATCTCCCTTGATGTTTTATAAGTAACCTACAGTCCTAATTATGGCTTGGTTTCGAGTTCCTTCACAACAGGATAAGAAGGCATCCCGGCTTTTTTTTTTTTTTTTTTTCTTTTTTTTTTAAATCAAAGTGAGGCTTGGTTAGGCTCTTATCTTGGTCCCGAAAGCGAAGAAGGAGGGCCGCAATGCATGCTGGATCTTGCAGTTCCTGCGCCAGAGGCAAGGGCGTGATGCTGCATGGCCTGCTGGTAGTTGAAGTCCAAGTGCTCAACAGGAATTTATGGCAGCAGTAGTGTGGTTTGTCTATCAGAGTGACAATGCCCACAGATGGATACTTTCTCCTGGTTCTTCGCTTAGCTGCACTGGTGGTGGATTAGCGGCTTGGGGTGGCGAACAGGTGGGAAAAAGAGATGGATAAAGTAAGCATAGCAGAGGCCTCTACGCCGCTGCTATCGCTACTGCCAATCACAAGGCTTTCGTATCCCGGAAGTGGCTGATCTGATGGATTTGACGCGGAGGCGGTTCCTCTTACTACGGTGGCCGGGGTGCTAAAAGTACCTGTAGCTGCGGCGCTGAGGTCGGAACGTGTGCGTGTGTGCGGGCTACTTTTGTGGCGGCTGCTGCTAGAGCTGGAACGTTTCCCGAGTTGGTGGCTCCTGCACATTTTTACAGTTCTCCAGTCCTTCTGTTTCGGTGAGGGATCGGCTTGAGGCTAGAGGAGTCGAGAAATTTGGGACTTAGTGTCTCTGGTCGCCGAATGACCGTGTTTCTTGGGGAGTCTGCCTTCAGTGAAGACCCTGTGGCCAGCCATCTGGGTTCTCTGAGGGTTTTGGCGCCTCCCTTGTCTCTCCTTTGTAGTGTCATTTGTCTTCTGACTCTTCCTCGCTCTGTCCTGGGTTCCAGAGATAAACCGTGAGCCTAACTGTGGGCAGCTGTTCCTCCTTTCCTTGTGGTTTTCTTAGATGTTGCAGGCAAGACCCTTTCCCCTGATCTATCGCATCCGTTTGATCCCTCCTCATGCCAGTGCTCTGTCGGCCCTGTTTCTCCTCGTTTAAAAAATAAAAAAAGGGAAATAATAATAACTGGATCCCCACTATCTCTCTGTTCTCATTCCTAGCCTCTTTCTCCCTTTTTGGTGTTTGTTACTGCTTCAAGCCATAACACACTACCTGCATACATTAATGCCTTTCCATCTAAATATTAACGTTCATTCACTTTATTTCGTTCCCGCTCACCGTGAACTCTCCCAACCCTACCCGCATCTAAGGGCTTTTGAGGTTGGAGGTGTAGAATAAATTCTTACATATGATGACTATGTTCATATGTGAGAACCTTCAGCGGTCAACTCAGCATCACTGCTTATTGAGTTTATATATCTTATGATTTCTTTGGCTTACCTTTTCGTTTTGTATTGGTTATTTACCCACATGGGGCTCACTGCTACCCTATAGTTGGAGAAGAATACCTCGTCTTACATCTTTTTATATCCAGATTACTTGGGAGTTTTCTTACATTTTCCTGCTTGGACCATATGTCCTCAGTGGGTTTTTGGCAATGATTTTGTGTCAGTTGATGGCAGAAAGAGACAAGGGAATGATCTTTCTTGCTGGCTTGTGACTTGTAATTAGATTATGAACCATTGAGAGTACCCAGACGGATTGGAAAGGCTTTGAAAGGTAAAGTCTATGTATTTTCTGAGTTTCAAGTTGATAAAGCTCTTCTTTGAACAGGGGAGAGTTTCTAGTTAGTCCAATAATCTGAGGCTATATTGAATTATCAGTTCATTCGCTATAAAATTTTAGAACCGCATGTCAAAAAGTGGCCAATCTAAGGAATTGTGTAATTTAGCAAAAAGTCATTAAAAGCAATTTAATTAATGCTCTTTTTCTTTAAAATAGGATTCAAGTATGTGGAAAAATGCATTTATGGTGATTGGTTATGAATTATTTCTAGACATTTTGATAGTTCTGGTGAACAGCATCGTATTCTGTTCACTAATGTTTTATAAAAAGGCAGAAATTTTCTGACTTTCTGGGGAGCCACGTAACCGAAATGAGTTTGCAGCTTGTTTTCTATTCCAATTATTGCACTAAAGAGGTTCTTACACTAAGATTATCATTCTTTTTTAAGCTATCAAAATGGTCTATACATGTCATTAAAATATAAATATTAAAAATATTGGTACAATGTTAAATTAGGATTATTCCTAATTAATGCACAAAATGCTGAAATGGTTTCAGTCATGCTTAAGATTTGGGGCGAAATATATTTCAGAATAAATTTACTCATATAATTTTTTATTGAAAAAAATGATAAGCTAGCCTTTACTCAATCTCTTAATATTTCTCCTGAGATTTTATTCATTTAATAGGCATTTAGTGACTACTTACTATTTAGCTATTGTCACAAAATCACCAAAACATTTATTAGTAAGAGTATCCTCTTGTCCTCAGCTCTGCATAGATGCTTTTAAAGCATTAGCTCAGTTATTCCAACTAAGTAAGCTATTATTATTTACATTTAACAAATGAAAAAACTGAAGCTTGAAGAATTTAAGGAATTTACTTCAGTTCCTTTCTACTCTTCCCACTACAACAGCTGCAAGGATTTGTGCTGTATCCTGGAATATATAAAGAGAATTAAATCAACACATGCTTACTGAGCAGCTATTACATATCAGACACTCTTCAAGGTGCTCGGAGTATAGCAGTGAACAAGAAAAGTCCCTGCGCTTAGGGAGCTTATACTTTGGCAGAATGTATGAGATGTAAACTTTGCCTTCAGGAAGCAGAAAATATAGTCAATATGTATTAGATTTTATGGGAGTGTTTCAGTATGTTAAAAATGAGAAGAGAGATAACTAGGGAATGTTTCATGAAAATGAGATCTAATCTGGAATTTAAATAGTGCTTAGGGATTGGTAGGTAGAAATTAGGACCCTGTCTCAAAAAAAAAAAAAAAAAAAAGTAAAAATCCGTGATATAGAATAATTGGTGAGCCTTATAAAGCACTTTTTAATTTTTTTGGACTATTTATAAATAAAATTGTAATCTTTGACATGCATTCAATCATTTAGCATTTATTTATTAACTAGACACTCTTCTAGGCCACAGTGGTATAGTAGTGAGTAAATACGGTCTTTACACTCATAGAATTTACTGTCTAACAGAGGAGGCAGACATAGTCAAAGAAATTTAAAGTTACAACTGTAGTAAGTGCTGTTAAAAAAGGACTCGATGTTACACAGAGGAAGAACTGATTACAGAGGGGATAAGAGTGGGGATGGGGAGAGGCCAGTTAGAAGATTGTTGGAGTAGCCCAGTTGAGAGATGATATTTTGGACAAGGTGGTGGTGGTAAGAGGGAGAGAAGTGGATGGATTCCAGAGGTGTTCAGGAGGCGGAATTGGGTGATGGATTAGATATGGAAGGTGAGGTAGAGGAAGATATTGGCTAATCTTAGGTTTTTGGCTTATATAACTGGAAGGATTGTTGCACCATTCACTGAGGTAGAGAACGTTGAAAGAGGACCAGATCTGGGAAACATGCTTTGTTTATTAGTATTTTTTATTGTGGTAGCAGTGTTTAAGGTTAATTTCTTAGTTACTTTTTACCCTTTTGTCATTGTTTTAGTTTTGTATATTTGCGTAATGCTATGCCTAAAATAATGTTTTTTTGGTATCATTTTTTCTTGATTGAGCAGGGGTGGAGTTCTACATGAAAGCATCTGGAAATACATTGGTCTCTGTTTTGAATCTATCTGTAATATATTAAACCATATATATGAATAAGTAACTGAATAATGCAGTTACATGTCATCTTTATTTTCACTTGAGATTTGGCAGTAAACTGGCATCTGGTTAAATTCTAACTTCATTCATTTGGTACATATATAAATATAAATGCACTAGGGAAAAAATACATGCTTTTGATTTTTCTCTGAAATGCTTCATTCATGTAATTTTTGATAGATATTGAACCCAAACAGTAGTGATTTATAGTTTATTGTTTAAATTGTACATTTCTTAGTAAAGTGATAGAGTGTATACAGCAAAGAGACTTTGGTGTCAGACTGCCTGGATTCACAGTCTCTATTTGCTATATACTAGTAGTATGACCTTGAAGAAGTTATACAGCTTTTCTAGGCCTTTTTTTTTTTTTTAATTTATAAGATGAGGATAATAATAGTGCCAGCCTTATAGAATTGTTGTGAGAATTAAATGAGATGATATATGTACATAGGTTAATAAAATACTTGGTACAGATTTTAAGTGTTTATTATCATTATTATTATAGGGATACTGGGTCCAAGATCATCTTGACTCCTGTGACACCATTTTAATTTTAGGATACCTTGTAACTAATAAAACTCAATTGGAGAAAAAAAATTTATTTGGTATTTAGATTTGGAGAAAATATATAAAATAGTTTTGCTTATTCATTATTGTCCCAGATAAACCAGCACATAACTAATCTTTCACAGAATTCTGAGATTATGTGTAGTTTACAGCTGTGATGGGAAACTTAGGGCGATTAGTTTGTGATTACTTATTGTTTGTTAGGATTATTACTTTTATTTTTAGCCAAACCTTTTCGAAGTTTGAACTCACTTTTAGCTCTTATGAGTAGGGTGAAGAGTAGTTAGGCTTTATGAAGTCTGATCAGCTGCTCTAAAATCAACCTAACTTCAACCTTTTTTCCTTATTTTTTTCTTTTTGCTTTCAAACCTATGAAAACATTGAAATGGTAGGATGACAAATACCTGTATATCCTTTTACCTAGATTGTTAACATTGTGCCTCTTTTACTCTCATTCCTTGCTGTTAGACAAGTGCTCTTTCTCTCTCTATAAATACACACACACACATACACACACACACTCTTTTTCTTCCTGAACTATTTGAAAGTAAGGTGGAAACATCACACTTTACTCCCAAATAATTCATCATGCATCTCCTAAGAACTAGCACATTATTTTACATAACTATAATGCCATTAGCATATCCAAATAATTTAACCTTGATATGATAATATTGTCTAATGTACAGTCCATATTCAACAATTAGATTTTTCCAAATATCCCAGTAATGTCATTGTAGCATTACAAAAATACTGAATCCAATTAAAAATATTAATTGTATTTAGTACTTGTATGTCTGTTTTATCTAGAACAATCTTTACCTTTTCTTTCTTTTTTTGTCTTCAGGTAGAATGCATCACAAAATTGATTTATCTGATTTTTTCCTCACAATTAGTTTCAGATTGAAGAGTTGTGGGTTTTTTTGTTTGTTTATTTTTTACTATTACATGGGTGATATTTTGAACTTTCCATTTAATCATATTACGATTAACATAATGATGGTTTATTCCATGATTGGTGACTTAGTTTGATCACTTAGTTTAGCCAGAGTTTTATATTCTGAAAGTACATTTTCCCTTTTGTATTTAATAATCTGTAGGGGTGATAAATTGAGGTCATGTGGATATTCTGTTTTGCAGGTTTTGTTTTCCTATCCAGTGATTTTAGTGGTCATTGATAAAAGCATTGGTGGTTGCCAAATAGTGATTTCCCACTTCTGTCATTCCTACATACATTTCCTGGTTCTCTTCTCTAAATAAGAGCTTTCTCTTCTCTTTTATTTTAGTATCACTATGTACCCAAGGATCCTTTCTTTCAAAAGCTATGCAGTGTGCTATAATTTGCTACCATCATTCCTTTCGATGATTAAATTATCTCAAATGTGGTCAGTAGTAGATCCTTCAAGCTAGTTCCCATGACCTTTGGATATGTCCACATTGGTGTTTGAGCACTTTCTTACTCATATTTGCACAATGAGATGTTCCAGCCTCACCTTGTAAATTTGCTGCTCAATACATGGAATAAGCCATTTTACCACAGAATCCTGGTTTATTTTAGTGGACAATGATACTTAGAAACCAAGATCTGGGCCGGGCGTGGTGGCTCACGCCTGTAATCCCAGCACTTTGGGAGGCCGAGGCGGGCGAATCATGAGGTCAGAAGATCGAGACCATCCTGGCTAACACGGTGAAACCCGTCTCTGTTAAAAAATACAAAAAAAATTAGCCGGGCGTGATGGCGGGTGCCTGTAGTCCCAGCCACTCGGGAGGCTGAGGCAGGAGAATGGCGGGAACCCGGGAGGCAGAGCATGTAGTGAGCGGAGTTCGCGCCACTGCACTCCAGCCTAGGAGACAGAGTGAGACTCCGTCTCAAAAAAAAAAAAAAAGAGAAAAAACAAGATCTGGGTATTTAATATGCTCTTTGCTACTGGGGTGTCATTGGTTCTAGACCCTTTAAATGGACACACATATACACATTTTTTTTCTTTTTGAGACAGTCTTGCCCTTGTTGCCCAGGCTGGAATGCAAAGGCAGATCTGGGCTCACCGCACCCTCTGCCTCCGGGTTCAAGTGATTCTCCTGCCTCAGCCTCTCGAGTAGCTGGGATCACAGATATGCACCACCACACCCAGCTAATTTTGTATTTTTATTAGAGACAGGGTTTCTCCATGTTGGTCAGGGCTGGTCTCTTACTCCCGACCTCCGATACTCCGCCCACCTCAGCTTCCCAAAGTGCTGGTATTAAAGGCATGAGCCACTGCACCAGGCCAACATATACATTTTTTAAGAAATCATGAGTTCATAGGATACCTTCAATTCAAATTCAACACTGCAGAGTTCTCATCACTTCCTTCCGATTCCTGTTTATATCTCTGTTTTCCCAAAGAGAGAATTCTGATTCTCAATTATATCACTATTTTTACTCATCTGACCTGACACATAAAATAGTTTTGGAATTACTAGACTGACTGATACTGCTTCCAGCAGCAGATTTACCAAGTAAAGATTTTTTTTTTTTTTTGCCATTTTATGTTCTTAGAATATATCCCACTAAAGGTATACATAGTCAAAATAGGTGTTCAAAGTTATTTGAATTATTTTTTCTGTGTGATTATGTTATGAATGTAAAATATAGTTAGGTTTCTACTAAATTACTTTTTAATAGACTCTTTGTAAAATCAGTTATCTGTAAAACTACTAAAGTGACATAATTTAAAACTTTATCATAATATATAGTTATAGGGAACTCTGAAACATTTATATCAGCTGGAGAATATTCAGTTTGAAGACTTGTAAGGCTCTAAACTTGTAGCTCTATTTTTTCAGTTGTAATATTATTTAAAATTAGGAATGCAAGAAAAGTGACATCGAGTGATTCCATTTGTAAGCCAAAACAATTGTGTTTGTGAACATTTTAAACAATGCTCTTCTTTTAACTGCTGATACAATTCAAGCATTAATCTTTAACAATAGACATAATTGTTAGGGGTACTTTAATTCCCAAGTAGTAGGTCTAATGTTTTCCTGTATTTATAACCAGAATGGAAAGATTTATGTTTTTCTTTAAGTCCTTCTTCTTTGTATTTGAAGAATGCTTGTTGTATTTTACCCTGTGATATTATTCATGTGTGAATATTCTCTTTGGAAAGGAGGAAAATACGTCTCTTAATAGTTGATACTTTATATCTCTATTGTGAGATATAACCACATTCAGCCTTATGGTTAGTTATAACCATCTTGCTTATTAGAATGGAAGATTAAGGAGGGCAGGAGCTAGGTTTCATGGCCCCTTGTATCTCCCTCAGTGCCTTGTAGGAGTAACCACATAAATACTTGATGAATAAATGTGATATTTTGTGTTTATATTACATGTAGTACTACCTTCAGTAATATGAATGCATCTTTTTCTTGGCAAGAGTAACTAATATAATGGGCCTTGGAAATGGTCTTATCTATTGTCATAGTCTGTCTTTTGTTGCTTATAACAGAATAACCGAAACTGGGTAATTTATATAAAAAAGGAATTTATTCCTTATAGTTATGAAAGCTGAAAAGTCCAGGGTTGAGGAGCTGCATCTTGTGAGGACCTTCTTGCTGGTGGGGACTCTGCAGAATCCTGAGGTGGTGCAGAGCATCACATGGTGAAGGAGCTAAACACACTAGCTCAAGTCTCACTTTCTCTTCTTATAAAGCCACCAGTCCCACTCCTCTGATAACCTGTTAATCCATTAATCCATGAGTGAATTAACTTATTTATGAGGGCAGAACCCCCATTATCCAGTCACCTCTTAAAGGCACCATGATAACATTCATATTTACTTATTACATACCTCAAAATCACTGTATCTCAAACTGAATTTCCTATCTTCACCTTAGTCTTCTCTACTTGGGTTCTGTTTCAGTTAATGGAACCATTATCCTCCCAGACATTAGACCTGAAATCTCATAGTCACTTTAGTCTCCTGTCTTGTATGTGGGCATATACACATCCATATATTTGTGTGATGTTGCTAGGTCTACCGTGTCAACTTGTTACTTTTATCTACTCTTTTTTTTTTTTTTTTTTAAGATAGAGTCTCGCTCTGTCGCCCAGGCTGTCGTACAGTGGCACAATCTCGGCTCACTGCAACCTCTGCCTCCAGGGTTCAAGCAGTTCTCTGCCTCAGCCTCCTGAGTAGCTGGGATTATAGGCACTTGCCACCACGTCTGGCTGATTTTTGTATTTTTATTAGAGGTGGGGTTTCACCATCTTGGCCAGGCTGGTCTTGAACTCTTGACCTCGTGATCCACCTGCCTCAGCCTCCCAAAGTGCTGGGATTACAGGCATGAGCCACCATGCCCTGCCTTATCTACTCATTTCTAATCCTCTCACCAGTACCCTGATTGAGGTTCTCATTACCACTCATAGACAGTCTTTTGATCAGTTGAAGGAATTGGGACATTTAATGTAGAAAAGAGAAGACTGGGGGCTAGGAAGGTTAGGAGGTATGTCTTTAAACATCAGATGGGCTCTCCAATGGAAGGATTAGTTTCAGAGGTTACAACCAGGACCAGTTAGTGAAAATAATGTGTAGACAGAAACTTGGTTCCACATAATATCATTGTAGCAAATCTAGTTGTTTAAAATTAGCAGGTATCATGTAGTTACTATGGATACTCTAAGACAGTTATGGATGCTCTAGAACGGATAGGAAAATACACAGTTTAAAACATTATCAGGCTTTTACATTTATAGCGTATTTTGAGTTTAGTGCAATATTCATTCAGTGCTGACCTCCCTTTTCTAGAAGCAAGTGTTCAGTCAGAGGCTGAGGGACTGCAGTTGGCAAAGATGTTGTTGTATAGGAGATCTTGTTACTGTACAGGTGGTTGAACCCAATTAGTAGCTGGTTATTAGTGAGTCTGAACCAGAGAGCAGATCACAGCTCTCAGGATGGTAGTGATTTTTTTTTTTTTTTTGAAATGGAGTCTCGCTCTGTCACCCAGGCTGGAGTGCAGTGGTGTGATCTCGGCTCACTGCAAGCTCCACCTCCTGGGTTTATGCCATTCTCCTGCCTTAACCTCCTGAGTAACTGGGACTACAGGCGCCCGCCACCACTCCGAGCTAATTTTTTGTGTTTTTAGTAGATGGGGTTTCACTGTGTTAGCCAGGATGGTCTCGATCTCCTGACCTCGTGATTCACCCGCCTTGGACTCCCAAAGTGCTGGGATTACAGGCGTGAGCCACTGCGCCCGGCTGTGATTTTTTGTATTCTTTTAAATTTACAGGTTTTCTTTCACTACTCCTCTCCACCCAAGTACTATTGATTAGGAAAGATTAGTGATAGCTTGTATTGTGTGAGACGATGGTCCACAACTACTGTTAATATTAATACTTACTAGTGCCAGGCGCAGTGGCTCATGCCTATAGTCCTAGAACTTTGAGAGGCTGAGGCGGGCAGATCGCTTGAGGTCAGGAGTTTGAGATCAGCCTGGGCCACATGGCAAAATCCCATCTCTACAAAGAGTAGAAAAAAGTAGCCAGGTGTGGTGGTGCCTGCCTATAGTCCCAGCTACTAGGGAACTGAGGTAGGAGGATTACTTGAGCCTGAGAGGTCAGGGCATTTGGCACTGCACTCCAGCCTAGGCAACAGAGTGAGAGCTTGTCTCAAAAAGCAAACAAACAAACAAAACAAAACAGAAAAACAAAAAAAACCCCAAAAAACCAACACACACACAAAACACCAAAAAACAAAAAAAGTATTAGTTATTAGATGCTTTGTAAATTCTCTTTCAGTTCTGAGATTCTTATATCCTTCATTTCTTGTAGGGGTTAATTACACTTTGTTGATTAAATGATCTGCCTCTTTACCTTTTATATAAAGATAGCAGTCTCAATATAAGACTCTGTAAGTCTCTGTATAAGACTCTATATAAGTCTCTATATTAACTCATGGTGTTACCTCTTATATAAAGACTACTATCTCTGTATAAGAGGTTAACACCATGAGTTAATATTAAGAGCTTGGAAAGTTGGGTTTTGAAGTATGGAGGCTCCAAGTATTCGTAGTTACTTTTGACTTATCAGAGGTTACCAAGAACCTGACATAATTAAAATGTGTTTATCAAACAACTGTATGGTAAATATTATGTTCTTCTTAGAGATAAGATCAAGGCTTAAGGCTATCTTAAAAATAGCCTAGATGTATTAATAATTCTTATTTTGGTCTTCAAGTACATGATTGAGGTCATTTAAACACCTTACATCTTATTTAAGTTGGTTATGATGATGACTTTGCACAGTCTGTGAACATGCAATATGCAGTGCTGCACAAGTGGAGGTTTTTGCCACAAGCCAGGTGTGAGGAACTTGGTAGAAGTCATGTGTGACCATAAATGTGTGTCTGCTTAATACTTAGTTTCTTTCATGTATATTTTACTCATTAGATTTAAGAGAAGAATGCATTGGTATTTTATTTAAGTTGTCATTATAAAGTAGCGGGGCATTGATTCAGTGTTTTTTATTGGAGGATGTGATCCTGAGGAGTCCTAAGAATGTCTATAAGATTTTTCTTGAGGCAAAACTATCTTATTAGTCTCTCTGCTATCAGCCCTTTATTCTTCTTTTCAAAACCATTTTCTGAACTTGCATGTCCTGCCTTTATTGTTCCTTTTTTCAGTCTTTTTGTCATTATCTCTTACTGCTGTGTACCTTGCCTACCCCTTAGCTCTGAAAGGGGACATTGCACATAAATATTATTACTATCGCTCTCCCCTTCATATTTGCCACTTTTTAAAAAGATAAGGAAAAGAATTTACAAACTGACCGTTTATAGAGTACAGGTTCAGTGCATGAAGATAGAAGATTGGCAGGTATAGGTGAAGAGAAGGAATAGAAATGGACACAATAATTGATGTTTCTGTAAACAAAGAAGAGGGAGAGAAGAAATGAGAGCAAAGATGGTAGCCCATTGTATTAGAGACCTTCAAGATCAGATAAGGGATTGATATTTGTTACTAAAAATGCAAGCAGTTAGAAAAGGTTACATATAATAGATAAAAGAGTAGACTTCACGGTTCATTTTATTTGATGATATAGCTAAAAGCACATAAAAAATTCTAAATCAATATCTATATTTCATTTAACAGCAGAATACTATTTGAGGAAGATGCCCAAGCATTCACAAATTCCAGAGGTCTGCAGTATTTTTACCCATTGCACCATATGACTGAGATGTATTCCATAGACTTTGTCCCTAAAGTTCTGCCAGGAGCATTTACTTGGCCTTAAATCCTCAGTGGATAAAGTAGTCTACTTATTGCTAGACGGGAAAGGCTGATTACCTTCACCTGCCCTTCTTATACATTGATTTGAGTACTCTTTACAGTTATCAGTTTACAATTTTTTGACTATCTTAATGCATGGTTATTGGTTAGAAAAGTGACTCTAAAAATGACATCTGGGTCTCAATCGATAATTTTCATATCAAATGTTGTAGCTCTGCTCTCCAAAAGAATTCTGCTTAGTCTTCACTGTGCTTTTTGTATCATTAACAGTAAAGTTAGGAATAAACCTCATCTGTTAGCTTTATCTTCGTTTACTGAGATATGATAAAATACAGTTTTCTCTTTAATACTATTATCATCTAGTTAAAATGGATTTGTTAGAATGTTAACAATGCACAGAAATATGAAGATGGCAGATGATAAGGTTGTTGTAGTATGTGTTAGTAAAGAACATCTGCTTGAAAAAAGATTTAGTAATTTCTCTAAGCCAGGGATGGTGATGGGTGCCTGTAGTCCCAGCTACTTGGGAGGCTGAGTCAGGAGGATTGCTTGAATGCAGGAGTTTAAGTCTGCAGTGAACTAGGATTGCACCACTGCACAGTCCAGCCTAGGCAACAGAGGGAGACCCCTTGTTGCCTAGGGGTCTCCCTAGGCAGAATATTTAATGATTTCTCATAGTTTTTAAAGAAATAATTCATAAGCACCTTCTAAAAATAGTTTGGAAATTGTGAAGTATATTATTTTGATGCTTTTCCAGACTGAGAATCTAATGACACCACATAGAATAAACAAGAATTTTGGCTATCAGTTAATCACTGGGGCAGTGAAAGCAGATATTTTAACTGCTACAGGGATTGAAATATACTGGGTAATGGCTAAATTATTACTTTTCTTTATGCTTTGTAGACAAATGCATTTTAATTTTTTTTTTTACAAAACCGGGGAAGTGGTTTCCTCATTTGTGTGGTTTTTTTTTTTTGTTTTTTGTTTTTCTCATTTACAGTTAAACTAAAAGTACTGTTTGTCTTGCTTTCCTTAGCTTATCTGATGCAAATATAAATAAAATATTTTAATAGAACAAAGTGTTAATTTATTACTTTTTCTCTTTCCAAATGTTACCCCATTTATTTTAAGGAGAAACAAAAATTATGAATTAACAAGGAATAATCCTCCGAGTTATTTTATTTAGCTAGAGTTGCCATGGGAAATTAAATTGAGGAAGTTAAATTTTCACATGACTAAATAGCTGAATCTGATGTCTTTAAGAATCACAAGAATAAGGTTCTTTATTTTAAAAAGGAGAAAAAAAAATGTCTCAGCATTTTAACTTTGCAGCTGTTTAGGAATTTTGTAATAGGATGTCTTCTCTGTCAATTTTTTAGTCTAGCAGTTTCAGTTGTATTGTTAGAATTTAATATAACCTGGTTACATTTGTAATTTAGTGTATTCAGTTTTTTATTTGAGCAGTTTACTTTTGAATAATTTTGGTATTTTTTAAAAGAGGCTCAGTGTGAACAATTTAAATAATAAAGAGAAATGCAAAGAGGAAAGTCAAAGTAGAGGTTCATTTCTTAGACGCCAACATTATGGGCTGGGTGTGGTGGCTCATGCCTGTAATCCCAGCAGTTTGGGAGGCCAAGGTGGGCGAATCACCTGAGGTCAGGAGTTCGAGACCAGCCTGGCCAACGTGGTGAAACCTTGTCCCTACTTAAAAAGACAAAAATTAGCTGGGCATGGTGGTGCATGCCTGTAATCCCAGGTACTCTGGAGGTTGATGCAGGAGAATTGCTTGAACCTGGGAGGTGGAGGTTGCAGTGAGCTGAGATCGCACCATTTCACTCTGGCCTGGGCAACAGAGCAAGACTGTGTCTCGGGGAAAAAGAAAAAAAAAAGAAACTAACATTATGAACTTCTAGACATTGTTTTATGTATATATGTACATGTGTGGGCATATGTATATACATATAGAATATGTATGTATCAACATGCATAAGTTATATTCATACTGTTCCCTTTTTTTTCTCACTCTATGCCCTCGATATCTTTTTATGGTGATAAATATAGATCTATATCATTGTAATACATATATGCCATAAGTTAGTCATCAGCAGATGATTTTGTGTCTGTTATGTGCTGACTGTGCTCTTCTTTGCCATCAAAGAGTTAATAATTTGAGAAATAATTATGTTATTGTTTATGAGTTAATAATTTGAGAAATAGTTATGTTATTGTTAATTATGCTTGTTTCTTCAGGATTGGCAGTTTTATCTCTTGTGATGATGAAAAAAATTCATTTAATGTACATTTCTTAGGTATAGTAAGGTTGAAAATATTTCGTATGTTTATGGCCTTTTTCTTTTTCCAATTGCCTTTTTTCTGTTTAGGTTTTTCCTTATTGATTTATAAGACCTTTTTGTATATTAAGGACATTAACTTTTTATATATGTAATTGGTATTGAACTTTTTTCCTTATTGTTGGATTGTAACTGAACCTCATGCTGTTTTTCTTCTTTCTTTACAAAGTTTTCATTTTTATTTAATTACATTTTCCTGTCTGATTTCTGGTTTTGTATACCATACTTAGAAAAACTTTTTCTTTTTTTTTGAGATGGAATCTTGCTCTGTTGTCCAGGCTGGAGTGAAGTAGCACAATCTCAGCTCACTGCAACCTCCACCTCCTGGGTTAAAGCAATTCTTCTGCCTCAGTCTCCCAAGTAGCTGAGATTACAGGCGCTTGCCACCACGCCTGGCTAATTTTTTTGTATTTTTAGTAGAGACGAGGTTTCACCATGTTGGCCAGGCTAGTCTTGAACTCCTGACCTCAGGTGATCCACCCGCTTTGGCCTCCCAAAGTGTGGGGATTACAGGCATGAGCCCACCATGCCCAGCCAGAAAGGCCTTTTCTATCCCAAGATTTAAAAAATAATTTAAATCTATGTTTCCTTGGAGTATGTGCACATATTCTTACGTGTTTGCATTTGTATTTAAAAATTTGATTCATCTAGAATTCATCATTTATTGAGGTAGTCATTTAGCTTTATTTTAAAAACTGTCTAGCTTATTATTTTAGCATTATTTATTAAATTAGCCATCTTTTCTCACTCATGTGAAGTATTTTTCCTTTTTGGTACTAAATTCTTAAATATGCTTGGGTTTATATTTGTGCCCTCCATTATGTTTTATTCAGTTTCATCCTGTGCTAATAAGAAAAATAAATTTAAATAGTACTAAACTTTACTGTAGTTTTATAGTGTGTTTTAATATGTGGTAAGGCAACTCTCTTCTTCAATAGGAATCTTTGGTTATCCTTTATAAAGTGTCTCAATTTGTATTACTTTCCAACATGGCTCAAGGGATCATCTTTTAAGATAATCTATGATTTCTCCAAAGTTAAGATTTTTAGAAACAGCCATTTTAATATCTATTTCTTTTTTTTTTTTTGGAGACAGAGTCTCGCTCTGTTGCCCAGGCTGGAGTACAGTGGCATGGTCTCAGCTCACTGCAAGCTCCACCTCACAGGTTCAAGTGATTCTCCTGCCTCAGCCTCCTGAGTAGCTGGGATTATAGGTGTGCACCACCACGCCTGGCTAATTTTTGTATATTTAGTAGAGATGGGGTTTCACCATGTTGGTCAGGCTGGTCTCGAACCCCGGACCTCGTGATCCGCCCACCTCGGCCTCCCAAAGTGCTGGGATTACAGGCGGGAGCCACTGCGCCAGGCTATTTATTTATTTTTGAGACAGGATCTTGTTCTGTCATCCAGGTTGGAGTGCAGTGGCACAATCATTGCTTACTGCAGCCCTAACTTCCTCGGCTCAAGTGATCCCCCAACCTCCCCAGTAGCTGGGAATATAGGCGCACGCCACCATGTCTGGCTAATTTTTAATTTTATAGGGAGAAAAACTCACTACGTTGTCCAGGCTGGTCTTGAAAACTCCTTGGCTCTAGCAGTTCTCCCCTTCAGCCTCCCAAAGTGTGGGGATTACAGGTGTGAGCCACCATGCCTGGCTCCATTTAAATTTTTTTACAGAAATAAAGTGGGTTTCAGTCTTTACAGAAGAATGAAATTTAATTTTAGTCATATGAAAAGTAACTGTGCTGAATTATTTATTAAACTAGCAACAACTTACGTTTAGTTTAACCTTATGATAATAATTTTATTGTTCTCAACTACTCTAACAATGATAATGAAAGTATTTTCATAGAATGGTTAAGGATGTGTTCCAAAGGCATTTCAGTTGTTTCAAGTTTGGAGGTAAAGTTGCTCTGAGTAAATAGTGTAGCTACATAGCAGGAATTTTGACCAAAAATATGAAATGACAACTCAACAATTTATTCCACTCTAAGTGCCTTGAGGTTAGAATATTTGTTTCATTAATTTCTGTATCTATCACAGCATCTTTTCTTAGTTTTTAATTTTAATTTTTGTGGGTACGTAGTAGGTATATATATTTATGGGATACATGAGATATTTTGATACAGGCATGAAATGTGTCATACTTACATCATGAAAAATGGGGTATCCATTCCCTCAAGCATATATCCTTTGTATTACAAACAATTCAGTTATGCTCTTTTATTTTTAAATGTTCAATTAAATTATTATTGACTATAATCCCCCGTTGTGCTATCACTAGGTCATATTCATTCTTTCTATTTTTTTTTGTACTCATTAACCATTCCCACCTCTCCCCAACCCTCTCATTACCCTTCCTAGCCTCTGGTAACCATCCTTCTACTCTCTGCCTCCACGGATTTGTCACAGCATCTTATCTTGCTTATGTATTTACTTAGGAGTCATCTAAGAGACAGACTTCCCCATATTAACATGTCTAATTGTGCACTATCTTCATTTTTTCCCTATCCAGTTTAAGGCATCTTGATTTTCACACTTGCTGTGAACTGTCCAGAGTATTCTGGATGGCTGGTGATGGGAACTGTCTGAACCAAAGTCTTCCCTGTGGCCTTGTTTCTTTCAGACTTAGAAAGAAGATACCTGCATGTACATTCTCTGATTTAAACATTTTGGATCTAGAAGATCAAGCTTGGTGACTTTTTAAAAATAATTTTTTAAAATTCTGCAAATAATAAATGCTTTTCTTTAAGATGTGGGCAATTGTGATATTAAAAAAAAAAAAAACCACGGAGAAACTACTTTTAACATTTTGGTGTACTTCTTTCTTACTTTCTAACTCCCTTCATTCCCCCTCCATTGTCCCTGCCCTTGCCTGTGTCGTATGATACATAAGTTTCAGATTCTGCATAGTGTTTCCCCATTTTCGGAGACATTTTTAATGGATGTATAATCCATCATGTAGATGCACTATATATAATTCACACATTTTATAAACTCTTTTCCTTTTCTTGCTTTTCCAGATTTTGCTAAATTATGTATGCAGTTTTCTTGAGGAAAATTCTTCTTTCCTTTTCTTTATTCTAGTGTCAGTTAAAAAAAATTCTAATTCTGGTGAGAGTGCCGCTAGTGATGTACCTATATTTTATATCAGTTCACTGATTCCTTTAATAAATATTTTTGAGAACCAATTGTGTGCCAGGCAGAATTTAAGGACACTTAGTTACAGTATAGTGCAATGAGTGTGGTGATACAGGAAAACGTAGGATCCTATGAGAACTGAGTGGAGGACCCCTATCTTAGTTTACAGTTTAGAGAGGGTAGTCAGAAAATCTTACCAGTCTTACCAGAGGAAGTGAAACTGAAGCTGAGTTTCAGGGACTCCATGATAGTAAGGTGAGGGTGAGTAGTAAGGCACTTCAGGTAGAGGGAACAGATGCAAAGGCATGAGGTACCAGATAATATACCAAGTTCAGGAAGCTTTGATATTAATATTAAATGTGGTTTCGGCATTTGCTGCAAGTGAAAGAGTAAAAGAGGAAGCCGAGTAAGTAGGCAGAGGTTATTTCTTGAAGGGCCTTAAATATCATCATCCTTAGGTACCAGGAACTATGCCAAGTGCTAGGGGTATAAACAAACAAAAAAAGCAGAGTCCTTGAGGAATGTGTTAATAGCTTTCATTCTCTTTTATATATCAGCAGTTCTCAAATTAATATGCCTAGCCCAGACCTCTCCTTTGAGTTCCAGATCTATATATCCAACTGCCCAGTTGATTGACATCCTGAGAATATATCTAGAGTGTAAGTTCCAAGAGAACAGGTATTTAATTGCCTTTGTTGTCTCAACTGTACCTGCAGTGCCTAGAACAGTGCCTGGCAGTAATTTAATGATTAAAGAAAAGAATGGCCGGGTGCGGTGGCTCATGCCTGTAATCCCAGGACTTTGGGAGGCCAAGGTGGTTGGATCACAAGGTTAGGAGTTCAAGACCAGCCTGCTGGGAGGCGGAGATTGCAGTGAGCTGAGATGTCGCCACTGCACTCCAG
>NW_012103599.1:1355797-1362442 GCF_000951045.1 Mandrillus leucophaeus
ATTGAACATCCTTAATCCAAAAATCAGAAATCTAAAATTTTCCAAGATCTGTAACTTTTTGAGTGCCAACATGATGCTCAAAGGAAATGCTCATTGGAGCATTTTGGATTTTGGATTTTCGGATTAACGATCCTCAACTAGTAAGTATATATAATGCAATGTTAAAAAAAAATAGAAATCCAAACATTTTCAGTTCCAAGCATTTTGGATAAGGGATGCTCAACCTGTAGTAGTAAACTCATTATCTACTCTTGTTCCTTTCCATGTTCTTCTGCATGCTGCTATTGAAGTAAAACAAACAAACCTACTGAATCTGGTTATGATATTCCTGTTTGAAACAAATTGCTTTTAGGATAAAGAACAAATTTTTTAACCTGGTCTATAAGGCCCTTTGTGCTTTGGCATCTGTATAACCCTATAGCCTCATCTCATGCCACTTTTTTAGACTTTTCTGTTTTCTGGTCACATTGACTTTTTAAGTTCTTCCCATAGACCATGCTTTCTCCTGGCTCAGAACTATGATGTATAATTGGTAACTTTTAATACATATTATAAAATGGAATGTCTATTGTTAGAGAAATGAATGTATCAATATTTTTGAGTAGATATTTATAATCCTAAAAGGGTAATGTTCTGTGTAGCATTGTTTTCTTGAAAAGTAAACTGTCTGTGAATTATTGCAAATAAGCACAAGCATTTTCAGTGATAATTTGTTCCTTTTCAGATTATATCACACATCTCAATTTTCCCTGAAGTCAGTAATAAAACAAACACTTATGAGCTACATTTATTCTATTTTAAAGTAAGACAACATTTTCCATTATAAATTTAAGCCATTCTATTTTTTAAGTGCTGCAGTATGGAGATAGGAAGGAAATGTAGGAAATACGTTATTTAAAAAACAAAACAAAGTAATTAGACTTTATGTGAAAGTAGTGACTAATCAATATAAGTGGAAGCTTCCATTCTGAAGATAGTGAAGATTTTTTAAATAATATTTCAAATAACCTTCTCTAATTACAGATAAAACAAATCTTGGATATTCTCACTTGCGCCAGTGCACCAGAGCAGAGCTGTGTTACTAAATTGATTTATTGTATTCAATTGTGAGCAGTTGGGGGAGATTATTGCTTAGTTTTGCATGATAGGTTTATTGTTGTATATTTGGTAGCAAAGGTTTTTTGTAATTAAAATATAGAATATCTTACTCTATAAGATTTCTGTTTGTAAAATGATAAATTGGTTTCCTGTTTATTTCTGACCGTAAAAAGAGAAATTGTTTTGTTCATTTCCAGTTCAAATTGTATTTAATTACTTAAGTAACTTTAACAGGTATGGCTCCATATAACCATATATGTAGTAATTACTTATTTTTCCTTAATTTTTTTAGTCAGTATAAGAGATTAAACTCTACAGAAGAATGCAATCAAGTGATGGCTTTTCCTTTAGAATTTGAATATGGAGGCTACAGGAACAGATGAAGTTGACAAGCTAAAAACTAAATTTATATCTGCTTGGAACAACATGAAATATAGTAAGTATCATGTTTTGAAAATTGTATAAATTCAAAGAAATATTTGGCAATATTTATCATCTTCCCTCTTAAGTCACTGACAATTACTTGAGAATAAATGGCATACTTTACTTTGAATGAAATATTTCTATAAGGAATGTAGTTAAAAATATCTCCTGAAGAAAGAGCCAAGTATCATCATAAACATTGCTTAGAAAGCTTAGAAACTGAAGCATATGATGTGGTCTTTTTTTTTTTTTTTGGAGACATAGTGTTGCTCTGTTGCCCAGGCTGGAGTGCAGTGGTGCAATCTCGGCTAACTGCAATCTCCGCTTCCCAGGTTCAAGTGATTCTCCTGCCTCAGTCTCCTGAGTAGCTGGGACTACAGGTGCGCACCACCACACCCGGCTAATTTTTTTTGTATTCTTAGTAGAGATGGGGTTTCACCATATTGGCCAGGTTGGTCTTGAACTCCTGACCTTGTGATCTGCCCGCCTTGGCCTCCCAAAGTGCTGGGATTACAGGTGTGAGCCACTGCACCTGTTTTTTTTTTTTTTTTTTTTAAGTTGCTAGAGTATGTTACTATCCTCATGGCTTGTGTAATTTTTTTTTTTTAGCGTTCTAAAGCATATAGAATTTGAGGTGATGATAATACCTTGGCTTTTCAGATACAATTTCAGGCAGCCTCATTTCTGTGCCAGGTACTTGGGCAGAACCAGCTTCAACAGGAAAAAAGCTCATATTCATAAAATAAGTGTGAAAACAGATTTCAGTATAACCCCTTGATAATGCAAATTCAGGAAAAACACAATTGGCAGTTTAAATTTTGTACTATAAGAACATTGTGAGAACTTGATAAAGACCATTGTGAGCTATCTGAAAATAAATTAAAATTAAAATTTTTTCTTTCTTTTGCCCTTTAATTGGATAGTTTTTAAAGTGTGTTTAAAATTGTTAACTTT
This sequence comes from Mandrillus leucophaeus, assembly GCF_000951045.1. Taxonomy (NCBI): domain Eukaryota; kingdom Metazoa; phylum Chordata; class Mammalia; order Primates; family Cercopithecidae; genus Mandrillus; species Mandrillus leucophaeus. Next base: position 1,358,273 of record NW_012103599.1, read on the forward strand.
ATTTGAAACTAGCATAAATTGCCTGTATTTCCAGTTCATTGTACAAATACTGTATTTTGCAACTGTTGCCAAAAAATGCACATCCATAAATAATAATTAATGGTTTGAAATTAAATAAAAGAAAATGCTGCTGTACTTTTAGTCTGAAGTCTTTTAATTACAAAACGTTTTCTTTTCTTTTTTTTTGTTAGGTTGGGTGTTGAAAACAAAGACGTATTTTAGTAGAAATTCTCCTGTATTATTGCTTGGAAAATGTTACCATTTTAAATATGAAGGTAAGTGCAAAATTTGTGAACCATTGAAAAATTTTTGTAGAAATCATCATGTAACTTTTTATTATTTTATTTCTAGATTAATCTACTTTTGCAATATTTCTGTTAAGTATTTGTATTTCTTATAGCCCATGATATATTACTTTGTTGTTTGGGTTTCTTGTTAACTACTTGAGGATAAGGATCTTGTCATCTTTTGTTCTATCCCTGTGATTTTGGACTTATAGTATGAGTACTAAGTAAATATTATTTAAATTGAGATGTTAATATACTTTGTCACATTCTTTGATAATTAAAAGTATCACCTTAGTTAATCTAAAAATGATAATTTTTTTCAATTCTGAAGGATGTTTCAGTATCTGAAATTGACTTTACTTGATGGTTTTGAATTTCTACGTATACTAATGCTTTCAGTCATTTTCTTATATTTTCTTTTAATAATTCGTGTCACTCATTGGGTGCCAGGCACCATGCTAGGCTCTTTAGGAAATATCTTTAATTCTCACAACAAACCTACAAGATAGATTGAGGTATTCCCATTTTATGAATGTGAAGGCAGGAAATTTGAGAAGTTAAATAATTTGTCCAAAGTCACGTGGGTATTAAGTGGCAGAGCTGAAATTTAAACCAAGGCTGTGTCTCTAATACTGGCGTTCTTTTAAATATACATGCTTGCTTGGTTTTATGTTTTGTGTGTGAGAAAGAGAGAGAGTGAATATGTGTTACAGTATGTTGTTACCATGGCTTTTCATTTTTGGTTGACCTATTTTGGTATATCATTTATTAGCAATTTTCTAAAACCTTGTAAATGGCTTGTAGTAATAACAACTGACATTTATTGAGCATTTATAATGTGCCAAGTGGTATTCTAAATAATTTACATGCATTAACTCATTGAGTCCTTACAACAATCTTGAAGGATAAGTAGGAATTTGATAGATAAAGAAGGAATGCATTTCAGGTAAATAGAATGGCATGATGAAAGCAAGAGCAGTGAGATATTAAAGGGCATATTTAGGAGACAGAGAGATGTCCAGTTTAGCTATGGTAGAAGATAATTTTGAAAAGGACCAAATTATAGAGGAAGATCTTGAGTGCTGTGCTAAAGAGTTAGGTCATTTTGTTTTTTTTTTGGGCCGAGGACCAACATAGCAATATGTATGGTTGAGAGTATGGGTTTGTATCTATATGTCTGATACATATAAGCATTTTAAGTGATATTATTTACGAATTCAAAAATTAAAGTTATTAGAATTATTCTTAGGATGCATTATGTATATATATTTTGGAAGAAATACTTTGAAAAATCAAGAGATGAAAAGTAAATTATAAAGAAGCTATAAATGAGGGAAATACAAGACTTCTTTTCTGGAGTAGGATTGGGGATATAGGAAAGGAGAAAGGTGTGGGAAGAGGGGATAAGAAAAGAGAGAGAGCCAGAAAGGCGGCCGGAGGCGTTATGTCCATTGAGAGGTTTCCTTGTTATTGTCCCTGATCTTCAGTAAAGTCAGTTAAGCTCATGAAATACTTGATGTAAGAGGAATTTTTCTGGAAAAAGGTTAAATTTGGCATCTGGGATGAAAAACACATTATCATTGCAAGAGCTAAAAGCACATAGGACCATGACCTTAAGCTGTGAAGAATTAGCAGAAACCTTAGGGCTAGCTTTGGACCTCTACATGTCATATCATTTTTGGTTCAAACAAATGCTGGCTAGGACATTGATCATGCCCAGGAGGAACACATCAAAATCATAACTGAATATATGCTTGTGAAATCATAGGAATTATATATATTAGTTTCTGTCCCCTGTTCCTGACTCAGAACTAAAACCCTTATAATATCCTGAGTGGTAGGGGTACTAGGAACATCTTCTGTTCTAGTGTTCGGTCTTTGATCCCAGTTCCTAACACAGTTGGTAACTCTTAGAATTTACTGAGTGATAGTGGTGATGGGAGTGTCTCATAGGAGCTCCTAAATCCCTTGGAATTTCCTGGGTGATTAGAATGCATCTTTTGTTCTAATGAGGTGACTCTGTTGGTTTCTGGATGGCATCTTGTCACCAGAAAGACCAAGCCATGATTAGAAGCTTGGAACTTTCAGCCCTATTCTCAATCCTCTGGTGAAGGGAAGAGGAACTGGAGATTGAGTTGATAATTTATCATGCCTATGTGATGAAGCCTCCATACGAATCCCTAAAGTATGGGATATGGAGAACTTCTGGGTTGGTGAACACATCCACCTCCTGGGAGGTTAACACACTCCAATTTCATGGGAGCAGAAGCTCCTGTGCTTGGGACCCTTCTAGATCTTGCTCTGTGTACCTCTTCATCTGTATTCTTTGTGACATCCTTTATAATAAATGACAAAATATAACCAAGTGTTTCCTTGAGTTCTGTGAGTCATCATAGCGAATTACCAAACCTGAGGAGGGGATAGTAGGAACCGCTGATTTATAGCCAAGTTGGACGGAAGTATGGGTAATCTGGAACCTACTTCTGATGATTGGTATCTGAAGTGGAGATTGATCTTATGGGACAGCCCTTAACCTGTGGGGTGTGTGCTAACTTTAGGTAGTTAGTTCATAATTGAAGTATGGGATTCCTGGTTGGTGTCTGCAGAGTTGGAATATCGGTTGGTGTGGGAAAAACCTTCACACATTTGGTGTCAGAGGTGAAGTGTTGAATATAGACTAAAAGGAAGTGTTTTTCCACTTCATGCTTTAAAAAGATAACTGATGGTAATGTAAAAGAATTGAAAGTCAGCAGGCAGGACATGATGACTTTGATATAGGGCAATGGATCTGGAAAAGAGAGGATGGATTTGAGATATTTTAAGGTAGCATCAACAGCATCTGGCAGATGATTGGATTTGGGGTCTTCGAAGACAGAGAGGAAACAAAGATTTAAATATCTCCATCTTGGATGATAGTGTTGGTAAGCAAAAGTGGTATACTAGAGGAAGCCTGAATTTTAGGGGGAAGATAATTTAAATTCAGGTATGTGTTATTTCAGGTAGGCTGTGTGAAAGTGAAGGATAGACATATTGATTTGTTAAGTCCCCCCCGCCCCCAGCAAGGTGGCATTTAAGGCCAATAGATAAGATCACATTGATGGAAAGTAGAGGTGGAAAATATCTGTCTTTAAGGATATACTGAAGAAGGATCAGTGAATTAAACTGAGAAAGGAAAGGCAATATATAGCACAAAATTCACAATAGTATACTACTGTAGAAACCAAAGGAAAGACATTTGCAGAAAAAGGCTGTTTTACAAAGTGTATAAATGCTTAAAAGAGGTAGAGCAGGAAATAGCCTGAGTAGACAGTGTAGGGCCTGGCAATGAGAAATTACTGATGACTTCTGAGAGAGCATTTTTAAAGTGGTAAGAATACAAAAGTAAAAGCAGTCATATTAATAGCAGCTAGTCTACATTTACTGATGCTGTGATATGTGCTATTTGCTGTGGCTCCATGATATGTGCTAAAACTAAATTGCATTGTTTTATAGAATGAATAGTTATGATACTGGAGTAGAGAAGAATTTATTTTTTATAGTCTGAGACAGTGTCTTGCTCTGTTGCCCAGGCTGGAGTGCAGTGTCACAATCATGGCTCACTGCAGCCTTGACCTCCCTGGGCTCAAATGATCCTCCTACCTCAGCCTCCCAAGTAGCTGGGACCACAGGTGTGTGCCACCACACCCAGTTAATTTTTTATTTTTATTTTTTGTAGAGACAGGGTCTCCCTATGTTGTCCAGGGTTGTCTCAAACTCCTTGGCTCAAGTGGTCCTTCTATCTTGGCCTCCCAAAGAGTTAGGATTACAGGCTTGAGCCACCGTGCCAGCCAAGAAGAACTTGTATAAACTGTAAAACACAGTCTATAGAGGGAAATACTAATCA
>NW_012103599.1:1362862-1365749 GCF_000951045.1 Mandrillus leucophaeus
AATATATTATAAATATATATTTACACATACATTTTATAGTATGTGCAAAGATGTATCAGGAAAGATTACTCTTCAAAACAATAAAGAACCACAAATGAATATGCATTGAATATAAAAACTTGAACAACCCAAGAAAAATGAGCCAAGATCATGAAGAGGTGCTGTCTAATTAGAAACTTGAATGGCCAAATATAAGAAAATGCATATCCTGGTAATAAGGGGAATGCAAATGAAAATGAGATACTATTCTTACTTATCAGATATAATATACAAAAATTTAAAGGTTTGATGATATCAAGTGTTACCAAGGGTATGAAGAAATGGGAACTGAAACACTGCTGGTGGGACGGTAAATTGGTATAACCGGTTTGTGAGAAATTTGCGAGTACCTAGAAAAATAGAGAATATGTATAACTTACGACCCAGCATTTCTAAGACCCTTAAGTATTTACAGAGAAGTTCTCCATATGTGTGGAAAACACATGTACAAGAAATTTATTGTAGCTTTAATAAAAAGTTAGAAACAAGTATTCACAAGAAGAGGATTAGATGAATAAAGTTATTCATTCTTTCCACAAGTATTTATTGAGAGCTTACTATGTGCCAGGCACTGGGGTTACTGCTAAAGGTATGAAACACACAATCTTTACTCTCAAGCAACTTACAGTCCAGCAGATGAGAGACATTAAATAACTAGAAAAATATTCACTTTGGTGAATTTTTAGTTCCTAACACATGTGTAGAGGTTATTGCCCTGCCTTGTCAAGACTTTCTTTGTTGCCTCAACAGAAATATAATATTCTCTTCACCTCATTTAAGATATTTTAATGCTAACATTTTCTTTTTGTCATTACAGACTTATGACTTTTCACATTTACTGTATGTTGGTTGATCTCAACCAATAATCTTTTGATGCTCAAATTGTCGTGACATTGGCCAGTGGAAGGTCCTTTGAGATTTGCTTCTGTATCTTTCAACAAATCCATATTAATCTTATGGAACAACTTGTTTTCTTCCAAACCACATGTTCAGACCCACTTTGTACTTTACAGTATCAGATAGGAAGCTAGCAATTTCCCATTGAGTCCTCATTGTTTTTTTTTTTCTTTAGCAGAAAAAGTGTTAGAGACCATAATCTGAGTGCAAAGGTGCTTTGTGGGCATGATATTGACCCAGGCCATTTCAGTGGACAAGCTAGAACAGATAAATGTTTTCAGTGTTTTTCTTATAAAGGCATGAATTCAAATTAATATTTGAAATGTATTTCTAACTGGATCATATTCCTACTTAAATTCTTGATTCTTTAATATCTCCTTTTCTATCATAGAGAAATTTTCTAGTAGTTACTTTTGCTAAGGATTTCAGTGAAATTACTTTAGCTGGTGTCACTCATCTCCCATTTTCTGTGGTGTTTATCTGATGGATAGTTTCATTCATTTGTTTCAGTTCCCTTTCTATTTGAAAGCATTGACATTCTGATATCTCACAAGTCTAAGTACTTAGAAGGTAGCGGCTTTCAGCCACAGTGGTTTTATATCACTGCTACCCTCTGAGTCATCTACAGTGAATTCATTCATGAGAATTTAATACAAGATTCTTAAACTTGATTCTGTCTCTGTTATTTAATTTCTAGTAATATTAGAACATGGTTGCAAAAATTAGATTATTTTAACAATGCTGAATCTGTCCTGATTTATCAAACTTTTAAACCTATCTTCCTACCTTTCTGAGCTACAAACATATTTCCTTGTATTATGCAGTTTTTCCTTCTCATTATATCATGCTATGTACTGTTATGTCAAGGTGTATAGTACATAAATCCAAATGGCCCTCCTAGTATTATCTAGACCAAATACCAAAAGTAAAAAAAATTGTTGCAATTTGTCTGTGATCTGTCTATGAAGAAAACAATTAAGAATTTATTTTATTTTTAATAAGCCTCATCTTTCCACAGATCGCATGCCATCACCTGGCTAGGATTTTTTCAAGTCTTCTCTTAGGTGACCAGGACATGATGGGCCTAAGAGCTATTAAGGAAAAATTACTTTAGGGTTATCTCTGGTATACCAGTTGTATCTCAGGGACCAAAATGATTTAACATCTGTCATTGTGGATTTGTCTATTTCTTCCTGAATTTCTATCAGTTTTTGCTTCCTTTACAGTAATTCCTACTTAATGTCACAGATAGGTTCTTGGAAACTGCGACATTAAGTGAAATGATATACAGCAGGTCCTCAACATCCTTTTGTTCAACTTCATTTCATTATAACAATGATGAGAAAAAAATTGATTGTATTGTACGTCATTTTGCTTAAAGCCACAGTTTCTGAGAACCTTTTGACAACATTAAGTGAGGACTATTTTGAAGCTCTGTTATTAGGTACATAAACATTTAGAATTATTGTTTCTTAATGAATTGACTCCTTAGTAGTTTTGAAATGACCTTCTTTATTCCTGGTGAATTCTTTGGTCTGAAGTCTATTTTGTCTGATATTAATATAGCCACTTCACAGACACACAACAGAAAAACAAAATTTCAGGCCAGTATCCCTGATCGACATCAATGCGAAAATCCTCAAGAAAATACTGGCAAACCGAATCCAGCTGCACATCAAAAAGCTTATGCACCACGATCAAGTTGGCTTCATCCCTGGGATGCAGCAAGGCTGGTTCAACGTACGCAAATCAATAAACGTGATCCATCACATAAACAGACCCAATGACAAAAACCACATGATTATCTTAATAGATGCAGAAAAGGCCTTTGATAAAATTCAAAACTGCTTCATGGTAAAAACTCTCAATAAACTAGGTATTGATGGAACGTATCTCAAAATAATAAGAACTACTTATGACAAACCCACAGCCAGTATCATACTGAATGGGC
>NW_012103599.1:1370429-1397004 GCF_000951045.1 Mandrillus leucophaeus
ACCATGGAATACTATGCAGCCATAAAAAAGGATGAGTTCATGTCCTTTGCAGGGACATGGATGAAGCTGGAAACCATCATTCTCAGCAGACTAATGCAGGAACAGAAAACCAGACACTGCCTGTTCTCACTCATAAGTGGGAGTTGAACAATGAGAATACATGGAGACTGGGAGGGGAACATCACACACTGGGGCCTTGCGGCGGGTGGGGAACTAGGGAAGGGATAACATTAGGAGAAATACCTAATGTAGGTGATGGGTCGGTGGATGCAGCAAACCACCATGCGTGTGTATACCTATGTAACAAACCTGCACGTTCTACACATGTATTCCTGAACTTAAAGTATAATAATAATAAAAATATAGCCACTTAAGCTTTCTTTTGCTTAAAGTTACATGGTGTATCTTTTTTCATACTTTACACTTTATTTGTATCTTTACATTTAAAATATGTTTCTAATAGGAAATACTAGCTGAGTCATGCTTTTTTATCCAATCTAATAATCTTTGCCTTTTAAATTAAGGTATTTAGGGCCAGGCACGGTGGCTCACGCCTGTAATCCCAACACTTTGGGAGTCCGAGGCAGGTGGATTACTTGAGTCCGGGAGTTTGAGAACAGCTTGGCCAACATGGAGACACCTCATCTCAACTAGAAATACAAGAATTAGACTGGCATTGTGGTGCATACTTACGTGTAATCATAGCTACTCAGGAGGCTAAGGCATAAGAATCGCTTTAATCGTGGAGGCAGCGATTGCAGTGAGCCAAGACTGTGCCACTGCACTCCAGCCTGGGTGACAGAATGAGCCTGTTTCTCAAAAACTAACTAACTAACTAACTAAATAAATAAATAAATAAATAAATGTGTTTAAACCATTTACATTTAATATGATTAGTAATAAAGCTAGGTTTAAATATATCATGCCATTATTTGCTTTCTATTTGTTAAATCTTTTCTTTGTTCTCTTTTCTTCCTGTTCTACCTGCTTTTGGATTGAGTATTTTTATAATTCTCTTTTATCTCTTTTGTTGTCTTATTAGCTATAACTTTTTATTGTTATTTTAGTGGTTTAAAGTTTATAGTATACATCTCGGACTTATCACAGTGTGCCTTCAAGTGATACACCAATTAACATGTAGTAAAGAACCTTACAGTATACTTCACCTTCTCCCTCTTGGTCTTCATGATATTGTTGTCATACATTTTACTTATTTATATATTATACACCCCACACATTTTACTTATTTATATGTTACACACCCCATAGTAAATTGCTATTATTTTGTTTTGAATAGTCAAATATCCTTCAAAAAGGGTATCATGTTTGGTGTTCTTCATTCCTTTGTGTGAATCTGTATTTCCATCTGGACCAGTGGTTTAATCATGGCTCAATGCAGCCTGAACCTCCTGGCTCAAGTGATCCTCCCACTTCAGCCTCCCAAGTATCTGCACCGCACCTGGCTAATTTTTTATTTTTTGTAGAAATGAGGATCTCACTATGTTGCCCAGGTGGGAGTGCAGTGGCACAATCTTGGCTCACTGCAGCCTCTGCCTCCCGAGTTCAAACGATTCCCTTGCCTCAGCCTCTTGAGTAGCTGGGACTACAGGTGCCTGCCACCATGCCTAGCTAATTTTTGTATTTTTAGTAGAGATGGGGTTTCACCATGTTGTCCAGACTTGTCTTGAACTCCTGACCTCACGTGATCCACCTGGCTTGGCCTCCCAAAGTGCTGACATTACAGGCGTGAGCCACTGCAGCCAGCCAGAATCTTCCTGTTTTAGCCTCCCAAAGTGCTAGGGATTATAGGTGTGAGCCACCATGCCTGACTAAGGTTTCTTTTAATGCAGGTTGGCTGGTGATGTCTTCTTCCAGCTTTTGTATGTCTGAAAATATTTATTTTGCCTTTGTTTTTGAAAGATGTTTTTGCTGCGTGTAGGATTCTGAGTTAATGATTTTTTTCTTCCGTACTTTAAAGATGTTGCTGCACTATCTTCTTTTGTTTCCGGTGAGAAATCTAATATCATCCTTGTCTGTGTCCCCTCTTCAAAGAGTTAATTATGTATAGAATATAGGATATTAATAACGAGTATTATTGATAATACCTTATATTAGTTAACTCTACAGTATGTAAAACATTTCAGCATTCAAACTTGATTTTCATAGGCAGAATAAGATTTATCTTTTAAAATTAGAAAAAAGGATTAGAAAGATTGTGATATACTTCACATCTTAAGACAGTAATGATAATGTTTGTTACCATTATAGACATTTCTCTGGTTTTCTTTAGACCATATGTTTATTTTTTAGATGAAGATAAAACCTTACCTGCAGGATCGGGATGTACAATAGAGGATCACGTAATTGCAGGAAATGTAGAAGAATTTCGTAAAGATTTCATTTCTAGAATATGGCTGACCTACAGGGAAGAATTCCCTCAAATAGAAGGCTCAGCTTTGACAACAGACTGTGGGTGGGGCTGCACATTGAGAACTGGTCAGATGCTCTTGGCTCAAGGACTCATACTACACTTTCTTGGTAGAGGTAAATCAAATCTCTGTTTTTTTTGTTTTTTGTTTTTTTTTTGTTGTCGATATTTTTCCATTTGAGTTCCAGCTTACAAACTGCATGAAATTCCCTGAGGTTAATTTCTTGACTGAGATTTTCTAAGGAGTTGTAACTAATTTGGGGTATTGCATTTTTTTTTTTTTGAATTGGGTCAGATATGACATATGTAAACTTTCCTGATTCCCTTTTCAAAAATGCAGGTTAAATATACCTGTTATTCTTGGTCACCATTATGAGTTAAGTTAGTTCAATTTTTAGTACCCTTTGGATTTTATTGTTGTTACTATTTCTTTCCTTTTGGTTGAACTCTGGATTATCTCCAGTTTAGCTAAGTCCTGGGCAGGTCAATAACAGTGACTTTGGGGAGATATGTAATATTTTTGAAATTTTAAGAGACTTTACTCTGGTTTCTTTATTTTCTCCCTACATGTCGATAATGGTTTAAAAGTATTTTTTATCTTTATTAGTGTGATTATACTCAGTTATATTAAATCAATTAGACATACTCTTTTAAATTAAAAAAAAAAATTTTTAGCAATAGGGTCTCACTCTGTTGCTTAGGCTAGAGTACAGTGATGTAATCGTAGCTCATTGCAACTTCGAACTCCTGGGCTCAAGCTATTCTCCTGCCTCAGCTTCCTGAGTAGCTGGGACCACAGGTGTATGCCACCATGCTTAGCTAATTTTTAAACTTTTTTGTAGAGATGTGGTCTCACTATGTTGCCCAGGCTGGCCTTGAACTCCTAGGCTCAAGTGATGCTTCCACCTTGTCTTCCCAAAATGTTGGGATTACAGGTGTGAGCCACTGTGCCTGGCACTAGACATATTCTTAATAAGGTCATCATGCAGTTTTAGACCCTAAAAAATGTCGTTGATACTTAACTTACATATATATTTTTTCCTAATGTGCCACCTTTGTGTTAGTCCATTTTTAATAATGTGTACATTTGCAGGAATATTTTAATTTACAATTTTAGGATATCATTTGATTATTAAATACTGTCAAATTTTTATAAGTGTTAAGACAGTATCCCTACAATGCATGGCATATATTTAGTAACTTTTTTGTAGAGATTATTGATGAGATTATTTAGAGAGAATGTTTATTGAAGAATGGTGTCGAAAATGTAAGGAAAAATAATTTTTAAAATGGTTTTCTGGGATGATTTATTTATAGTCTTGTGCAGTTATGGGCAAAGATTGGAATATTTTTCAGTCCTCACTAGATCTCTGAATCTATGACTTATTTTGTTAACTTAAAATTATATGCATGTTTGGGGATTGTCTTGTTATTCAAAACAGTGACATAATGGATATATTTGATTTTTCGAGGTCTTTGATCTTTTATGATTTCCTTTATTAACTGTTAGAGAATTGTTATTACTCTGTTAATAATGATTAAGTTATTCTGAAGAAATGTACAAGAAAATATTTTGAAAAAAATTTCATACTTCCACGGTCAGACTTCTATTTTAACATATAATCAAAACATCCACTTTCTGAAGATATCTCTTATGAGTATCATAAATGTTAGTAAATATGTTTATTGTGCCTTTGGGTAGTCAAGACTGGATGTTTGATAAGCAGTCTGATAATGAAATATAAAAGTCTTTATCTCAGCACTGTCAAAGAACAGAAAAAAGAGCACCTGGGGTTGTCCATTTTTACCCAAGGTTGCTATTTTTTCTTTCTTTTGTCTTGTATTTTTGTAATTTTTTTTTTGATTATATGAAATTTTGGAAACTACAGAAAAGTACAGAGAATATCCATTAAGGTATAAACATCATTGATATTTTGGCATATTGTTGTCTTGTACCTTTGTTTTTTAAGCAGTTTTATTGAGCTATAACCTATGTACCATAAATTCACTCATTTCAAGTGAACAATTCAGTGGTTCTTAGCGTATAGAGTTCCACAATCATCACCATAAATCTAATTTTAGAACATTTTTATCATCCCTTGAAGAAACCTTGTACTCATCAGCAGCCACTCCCAGTACCTCTCCATAAGCAACCATTAATCTACTTTTTGTTTCCATATATTTGCCTATTTTTGAATTTACTATCTTAGTAACCCAAATGACCTTAAATGCTACATATTTATTTTAGTAGAATTGTTAAAGTATCTATTTAAAAGATCTGAACACTTTGCTTTGGAACTACTATAGCTTGGACCTGGCCTGATGCTTTGAATATTGAAAATTCAGACTCTGAGTCATGGACTTCCCACACTGTCAAAAAATTTACTGCATCATTTGAAGCATCGCTTTCAGGGGAAAGAGAACTCAAAACCCCAAAAATTTCTCTGAAGGAAACAATTGGGAAATATTCAGATGATCATGAAATGCGAAATGAAATTTATCATAGGAAAATCATCTCTTGGTTTGGTGATTCCCCCTTGGCTCTTTTTGGCTTACATCAACTAATAGAATATGGAAAGAAGTCTGGGAAAAAAGCAGGAGATTGGTATGGACCAGCTGTGGTTGCTCACATTTTAAGGTAAAATTGTTTTAAAATCTTTCTTCTTGTGATAGAGGTCCCCAGGATCAAGAGATACTGATTTTTGCAATTTGTATATATAATTGGAACTTTAATAGTCTAACTGTATGAGAATGTTGATAAAGACGCTTTCATTTGCCAATAGAGAAAAAAGAAGACCTATTGCGACTCAAGTTACATTTAATTTATTTACTGACAAATTTTTATTCTCTTTCTCTTAGGTATAGATATGCCAGGTCTCTTTCTAACCAGGTTTTCATTAGAATACCTTATTGAAATGCTCTAAACACTAACATCTCTTTCAACCTTGGAACATGCATAACATTATAGTTTTTTTTTTAATAGTGTAACCTGGGGGCTGTAATGTACTGGTAGTGTAATGAAATGTCAAGAGCTAAAATTGATGTTTTCAGCATTTCTTTGCACACATCAAATTCTTGTGAATTGTAAATGTATGGCACTATTAATATTATAATTATATCATGGTAAAAGTAAAGGATCTGTGACATTCAGGATAGTTAGAAAAAAGTTGAAAGTCAAATTTCACTTTACTTCAGCTTTTTATGTACCGTTTATTTCGATACCAAGTTTTAAAAAAAATTATTTGTGTGTGTATCCCATTTTTGTTACAAACTAAATCATTAATATTTCATAAAAGTATAGCATGTGATTTAAATTTACTCCATTTAAAATCATGTATAAATATGAAATCATTACAAAGCACTTTTGCATATTAACATGCTCCTATATTTTATAGGCCAGATGCTTACAGTTGAAAAGTATTTGCCTAATGTTATTAATTTGATTGTTAATAATATATCAATTCCAACTTGGTATGACATTTATAAGAGCATAATCATAAAAGCATAGTTTCTACCCTTCAAGATGTTCTCTACTCCGGGGGACAGCAAACTTTTTCTGTGAAGTGTCAATAGTAAATGTTTTAGGCTTCACAGGTCTTATAAAAGTTTCTGTTGACCATCTTTCCTCTCCCTCCAGTCCTTTAAAACTGTCAAAACATGCTGGACTCGGTGGTTCACGCCTGTAATCCCAGCACTTTGGGAGGCCGAGGCGGGCGGATCACGAGATCAGAAGATTGAGACCATCCTGGCTAACACGGTGAAACCCCGTCCTTACTAAAACAAAAAGAGGCACAAAAAATTAGCCGGGCGTGATTGCGGGTGCCTATAGTCCCAGCTACTCGGGAGGCTGAGTTAGGAGAATGGTGTGAACCCGTGAGGCGGAGCTTGCGGTCAGCCAAGGTCGCACCAGGGCACTCGGGCGGCAGAGCGAAACTGCGTCTCAAAAAAAAAAAAAAAAACAAAACTGTCAAAACCATTCTTACCTTGCAGATGGTACAAAAACAGGACACAGGTTTTATTCAGTTTATTGGCATAGTTTGCCAATCTTTTTTCTATACTAACACATAAGAACATGAATAATAGAACATTTTAAATTAAATAATTACATATATCGTTAAATAAAATTATATTTCTACAATTTGCATAATCACCGTTTATAGATATTGTGATTGTTTTCACATCATGTACAGCATTGAGAACATTATTCTTACTTAGGAATATTGTTTAATTTATATTTTTACTTGTATAATTTCAAGAGCAAAACTCCGTCTCAAAAATAAAAACCAAAAAAAAAAACTGTCAAAACCATTCTTAGCTTGCAGATGGTATAAAAACAGGACACAGGTTTTATTCAGTTTATGGGCATAGTTTGCCAGTCTTTCTCCTATGTGCCTATCGGGAACATGAATAATAGGACATTTTAAATTAATTAATTACATATATAGTTAAATAAAATTGTATTTCCACAATTTGCATAATCACTGTTTACAGATACTGTGGGTTTTTTCACATCATGTACAGCATTGAGAACATTATACTTAGGAATATTGTTTAATTTACATTTTTACTTATATAATTTCAAGACTTGAAATTAGGAAATTCATTTGTTTAGGTCGTATAGGTTTTTGAATGAAGGAAAAAAGTCATGCTGTTGTTTAAAGAACGAAAATTTTCTTAAGTGTACCAGAGGACAGACACAGTAATTGACTCCTAGTCAGTAATGTAAGTTAATTTGCAGCAAATCTTGCAGCATATTCATACCACTGGTAAGGTGAGTGGTTGAGAGAAATCCTTCATTTTGGAGGGAGAGGAGTAGAGCTTTATACCCAATAATTTTTAAAATGTATTTTGTAATTGATGTTTTAATGTTCTTTGAGTAATTTAATGTAATATTCAACTTTGAAAATTTTAATCTGATGTCTGATACGATTCAGATAATAGTTTTTGACAGCAGACACTATGAATTAAATAGGAAAGTCACAAAACTCCTGGCATTTTTTCCTTCTTAAATTAAATCTTTAGTTACTAATAGGAAATGTTAGGATTTTGAAAGATAATGCTTGTTATTTTCTCAGAAAAGCAGTTGAAGAAGCAAGACACCCTGATTTACAAGGAATAACTATTTATGTTGCACAAGATTGTACAGGTAAGGAATGTATATAATTCTAATTTTTATCTGTTTTATTTGGTCATACTTTTTATATGTATTTAGCTTATCCCAGTAATACCGTAAATGATTATGAAGGTAGGGACCATGTCTTATACATTTTTGTTCCTAAATGTAGTAAGCACTTAATAAAAATATTTTTTGATTGAATACATACTATGAATTTTTAGTTGCGTTATTAAAATAAATTCTCAAAGAATTTCAGCATTTCAAATAATTACTTTAAAAGAGATAGGCAGGGAAATTTAACATAGGTATATACTTGGGCTGCATGAATGCTGGGTATCATTTCATTGGTGGATGTGTTTCAAGGAAAGAGAATTCTTAGTTTATCTTATGAGGAATTGAATATATTTCTCACTAATACTTCAGTAAATCATCTAATAATGATGCAGCTATTGTCCAGTTTTGCTTTGTTTTATTGTTTTGGGTCTTCTTTTTGATGATCACTCTCTATACAGGTTATTTTTTATCCAAAATGTTTGAGACCACAGGTGTTTCTGATTTTGTATTTTTTTTGGACCTTTCAATATTTGCATGTACGTAATGAGATATCTTGGGGATGGAACCCAAGTCTAAACAGGAAATTCATTTATGTTTTGTATACTCCTTATACACATAGCCTGAAGGAAATTTCATACACTATTTTTAACAATTTTGTGCATGAGACAAAGTTTTGGCCATGTTTTGATTGCAACCCATCACATGCAGTCACATGTAGAATTTTTCACTTGTGAAAAATGCTGTGCTCTTAAAGTTTGTGATTTTGGATTAGGAATGCACAACCTGTAGTAATTTTGGAACTTTGTTGTGGATAAAATAGACACCTTAATTCTTAATAAAATAAAAATGGCTTAGCCACCTCATGCTGTTAAGTATATTTTTTACAGGAATACTGTTACAATAATAAAATATGTTAATGTTTTAGAAAAGTTAAATATACTTCAATCATGTTTTAATACAAGGGTATCTATAAAATGCTTAAGGTTATCCTGATAACCAACTAGTGTTTGTAGTATGTAATAATAGTTACCAAATATTCATGCGTTTTTGTTTGGCCTTTTGTTAAGGTTAATTTCCTTGTAAAGAAAGACTAATATCCATAATTATGGCCATATGAAAAGAAAAGGTCTAAATTTTCAGATAAGTATATGAGTTTTGCAGGTACTATGTTTGTTTTTCAAGTAGGAAGTCTTGCAAAACATTTGCTGTGTTAAATAGTTCTAATTAAGCCTAAGGATATACCTGAATAAGTAATCATAAATGAATGTATGAATTTGCCTTTTGTGCTTTTATTGACACAATCAGCCTAGATATTTGCTACGTATAATTAATTAAGCAAACATTACAATGTTCCTTGTTATAGAAATGGCTTGTGTAATTTGAAGTAGTTCTTAAAATTTTTATCACTCATGTTTAAGACTCCTAAAGGGAGAACTTGTATTTGTATAATTTGATAGACTATGAGATTAGGAATTAAGTGAAACCAGATTTTATCAATGATTTATTACCCCTCTGTGTTCATTCGTGTTTTTAAAGGTTTTGTTTTCCATTTATTTTCTCTTTTTCTTATTCTGTGTTCTCCTCCTTTGTGATTGCATCAATTTTTATGGCTTTAAATACTTAGGACTATGTGCTGTGTACTAGGACTTTTAAAAGTACATTTTTAGGGCTGAGCATGGTGGCTCATGCCTATAATCCCAGCACTTTGAGAGGCCACGGTAGGGGGCTCACTTGAGCCCAGCCGTTTGAGACCAACCTGGGCAACATAGTGAAACTCCGTCACTACAAAAAATACGAAACTTAGTCGAGCATGGTGGTGACATGCCTGTAGTCCCAGCTACTCGGGAGGCTGAGGCGGGAGGATCACTTGAGCCCTGAAAACGGAGTTGCAGTGAACTGATACTGTGCCACTGAACTCCAGCCTGGGCAACAGAGTGAGACTCTGTCTCAAAAAACTACATTTCTAAGCCTACCTGAGTCAATATGTGATAACGCATATTTTCTGCCACCTTTCAAATATCTCCACTTACATATTCTACAAACGCTTCAAATTCAGCATGTTTATAAGTACACTTACTGTTTCCCTTGGTCCCACCCCTTTTTCTTTCTTTTCTCTTGACTAATAGTGGCATGTCCACATACGTACTCAAGTCCTAAGTAGAACCCACTTATTCTTGACCGCTTTTTCATTGCTTATATTATATTTAGTCAGTCAACATTTAAGAAAATGGTCCTGAAATCTGTTCTCTCATCTCCATTCTCGTTGATTTAGATCAGACCCTTACTTTTTGCTTGGACTTTAACTTGATTTCCCTGTCTCTCTTCCCTTTTTGGTCCATCTGATCAAGAGAAGCTGATCATGTCCCTTTATCTACAAACCAATGAATGCCCATTAACTCTAGTCTCATGTTATCTTGGCATATGAAGCACAATGAAGTCCTTTATAATTTGTCCTGAACTACATTTCCAGCATCACCTTCTAACACTATCTTCCATACACAGTACACTAAAGTATTTTCCACCCTTCAGGCCATTCCTTAGACACGGTGTCATTATCTTTATCCCCATGCCTTTGTGCATATTATTGCCTCTGCTTGGAATGCTCTTTATTATTAGAATGCTTCTCGTTAAGTCTTATTCATTCTTCAGGAACACGCACAAAGGTTACACCTTTGGCAGTCTTTCCCAACTCTTGTTAGGCAGAATTAGTTTACTTTTCCTCTGTGGTCTATAACATTTTGGAAATACTTCTATTAAATATTGTACTTGTAATTCACTTGTGATACCACCTTATAATTATCTGTTTCTTATATATAATGATTGTTGAGGTAGCAGGTGTAGAAGTAAGTTATCAGAATCATTTGGTTGAAATTTGCTGCTGTAATGAGCCTCTGTTACAGAATTGGACTATGTCATAGCCCTTACATTTATATTGGAAGTGGAAGGAAAATACCAAACGATTGGGCTCGACATTCTTTGAAGTCAGGATCTTATTTATTTTATACTTCTCTAGTGTAGAACGCATCAGTAAATAGCAGGTCCTCAATAAATGTGTGTTGATTGAAGATGAAGGGTAAGAATGCAATCTCCATCCTGATGAGGGAGAACTACCATGGTATTTTTGTAGCTTTGGTTTCATTGACTATGGGAGATAGGGGAGTTAGGTGAAGAGAAGAATTTGATAGCTCAGTCTCAATTTGGAATTTAAAGGAAAGAACTGGGACAGAAGTGGCAGAATTTCCTATTCAGCTCTTCTGGGAAGATCAGAAGAGTTTCATTCAACTGACAAGGAGTACGGATGTAAAGTATGTTTTGAATAAAACTACTTTAATTTGAATAAAATAAAATTTTGTCTGTATTTGCTTCTACCAAATCCTCCTATTTTCTCTTGAACTGTGGTACTTAGACTGTCATACCCAACACCCTACCAGAACTGCTCTTTTCTCTTTCTCTCTCTCTCTTTTTTTTTTTTTTTTTTCTTTTGAGACACTCTGTTGACCAGGCTGGAGTGCAGTGGTGCGATCATAGCTCACTGTTACCTAAAACTCCTGAGCTCAAGTGTTGCTCCTGCCTCAGCTTCCCAAGTAACTAGCATTAAAGGTACGCATCACCATCTCTGGCTAATTTTGAAATTTTTTATAGAGATGGGGGTCTTGCTGTGTTGCCTAGGCTGGTCTTGAGCTCCTGGCTTCAAGTGATCCTCCTGCCACAACCTCTCAAAATGCTGGGATTATAAGCATGAGCTGGCCAGGCGTGGTGGCTCACACCTGTAATCCCAGCACTTCGGGAAACCGAGGTGGGGTATCACAGGGTCAGGAGTTCGAGACCAGCCTGGCCAATTTGGTGAAATCCAATCTCTACTACAAATAAAACAATTAGCTGGATATGGTGGCACGTGCCTGTAGTCGCAGCTACTCGGGAGGCTGAGGCAGGAGATTCGCTTGAACCCGGGAGGCGGAGGTGGCAGTGAGCTAAATTGTGCCACTGTACTCCAGCCTGGGAGACAGAAGGAGACTCCATCTCAAAAAAAAAAAAAAGTGTGAGCCATTGTGCCCACCCCAAAACTGCTCTTACCAATAATTTAATCTTTCTAAGCCTCGCAGTAACTTCTCAGTCCTCATATCACACAATCTATCAGTAGTATTTGACAGCGTTGACTCTTTCCTCTTCCTCCTTACAACATTTTGTTTACTTGATTTCCAGACACTACTCTGTAGATTTTCCCTCTGCCTCCTTATTCACTCCTTCACAGCCTCGTTTGTTGGTTTTTCCTCATCTCCTTGATCTCTAAAAATGTTGTTTTAGTGCTCAGCATTTAGACTTCATCTCATCTCTTTTTCTGTCTATGCTGATTTGAATTCACCAAGTCTCGTGGCTTTATAATGCAGATGGTAATCTGCATGTTGGTAACTCCCAAATTGATAGGTCCAACCTAGTCCTCTCTCCAAACTCCAGTTGCATATGTCCCTGTCTACTCAGCCTTTCTATTTACCTAACAAGTATCTCAAACTTACCGTGTCTAAAACTGAATTCCCAGTTCTCCCTCCTGTATTTTCCCCTCCTCCAGTCTTCCATGTCTTTGTAAATGCAAACCATTTACAAATGGTTTGCTTAAACCAAAACCCTTCGAATCACCTGTGACTCAATTTTTTCTCTCACATCTTACATTTAATAGTGAGTCCTTACTTTATCTTCAAATACATGAACTGATCTTTTTTTTTTTTGGAGATAGAGTCTCACTCTGTTGCCCATGTTGGAGTGCAGTGGCACGATCTCGGCTCACTGCAACCTCCGCCTCCCAGATTCAAGCGATTCTTCTGCCTCAACCTCCCGAGTAGCTGGGATTACAGGTGCCTGCCACCATGCCTGGCTAATTTTTTGTTTTTTTAGTAGAGACAGTGTTTCGCCATGTTGACCAGGCTGGCCTCGAACTCCTGACCTCAAGTGATCCACCCACCTTGGCCTCCCAAAGTGCTGGGATCACAGGTGTGACCCACCGCGCCTGGCTGAACTGATCACTTTCTACTACCTGTAAGTGACCATTCCCTATTTTTTTTTTTTTTTTGACATGGAGTCTAGCTCTGTCACCCAGGCTGGAGTGCAGTGGCATGATCTCCACTCACTGCAAGCTCCACCTCCCGGATTCACACCATTCTCCTGCCTCAGCCTCCCGAGTAGCTGAGACTACAGGCGCCCGCCACCACACCTGGCTAATTTTTTTGTATTTTTACTAGAGGTGGGGTTTCACCGTGTTAGCCAGGATGGTCTCGATCTCCTGACCTCGTGATCCGCCCACCTCGGCCTCCCAAAGTGCTGGGATTACAGGCGTGAGCCACTGCACCCGGCCGACCATTCCCTGTTTTTACAGTTACTACCTTTGTTCAAGCCCCATCATCTCTTGCTGGATAACTGCAATGGCTTTGTAACTGTTCTCTGTGCTGTAGCCCTTGCCCCTGTAGCCTATTTTAGTTTTAGAGTAAAAGGAAAGCAAGTTTATTAAGTAAAGGAATAAAAAAGTTGCTACTCCATAGGCAGAGCAGCCCCTTGCCTGTACAGTCTATTGTGAACACAGGAAACAGGCTGTTAAACTATGAGTCAGATTAGGACATCCCTAAACAATTCTTCAATGGTTTCCCATCACTGAAAAACTGGCCTTTACAATGGTTTTCAAGAGTTCACACAATCTGTCTTCATTCTCCTCTATATAATGTTATCTTCTAATCCCATTTCCTGCTACTGTACCCCTTGTTTACGTCCCTCCAGAAGACTGTCCTCTTGTTCCTGGGACGTGCTAATTATACTTCTGCCTTAAGATATTTGTATTTTTGATCTTTTAACTTGGAATGCTTTTCCCCTAGGTATCTGTATTACTTGGTTTCTTTCTTTTGGTCTTGACTCAAATATTACTTTCTCATAAGATCTTCCCCGGCCACCTTATTTTAAATTGCCTTGCCCTCAGCATTTCCTGTTCACCCTTCTCTCTTTGTTTTTTCAAAACACACATCACCATCTCTGTTTCCTCCATGAGCATGCATGCTCAAGGAGAGTGGGATTTTTTCTGTTTTGCCTACTGCTGAAAGCCCAGCGTCATATAGTAGCTAGCTGTCAATAAGTATCTATTGAATACATAAATCAGGTAGGTATTATTTTAAAACTTTTATTTTAGGTTCAGGGGTACATGTGGTACTTGTTAGATAGGTAAACTTAGGTCACGGGGGTTTGTTGTACAGATTATTTCATCACCCAGGTATTACACCTGGTACCCAGTAGTTATTTTTTCTGCTCCTCTCCTCCCACCCTCCACCCTCAAGTATACCCGAGTGTCTATTGTTCCCTTCTTTGTGTTCGAGAGTTCTAATCATTTAGCTCCTACTTTTAAGTGAGAACATGCAGTATTTGGTTTTCTGTTCCTGTGTTAGTTTGCTAAGGATAATGGCCTCCAGCTCCAACCATGTTACCACAAAAGATATGATCTCATTCTTTTTTATGGTTACATAGTATTCCATGGTGTATATGTACCACATTTTCTTTAATCTGTCAGATGGGCACTTAGGTTGATTCCGTGTCTTTGCTATTGTGAATAGTGCTGCAGTGAACATTCGTGTGCATGTGTCCTTATGGTAGAATGATTTATATTTTCCTGGGTATATACCCAATAATGATTGCTAGGTCAAATGGTAGTTTTGTTTTTAACTCTTTGAGGAATTGCCATACTGCTTTGTACAATGGTTAAACTAATTTACACTCCCACCAGTGGTATATGAGCATTCCCTTTTCTCCACAACCTCGCCAGCATCTGTTACCTTTAGACTTTTTAATAATAGCCATTCTGACTGGTGTGAGATGGTATCTCATTGTGGTTTTGATTTGCATTTCTCTAATGATCAGTGGTATTGAGCTTTTTAAAATATGCTTATTGGCTACATGTATGTCTTCTTTTGAAAAGTGTCTTTTCATGTCCTTTGCCCACACTTTAATGGAGTTGTTTTTCTCTTGTAAATTTGTTGAAGTTCCTTACAGGTGCTGGATATTAGACCTTTGTCAGATGTATAGTTTGCAAATATTTTCTCACATTCAATAGGTTATCTGTTTACTATTTTGATAGTTTCTTTTGCTATGCAGAAGCTCGTAGTTTATTTAGATCCCATTTGTCAATTTTTGCTTTTGTTGCGATTGTTTTTC
Organism: Mandrillus leucophaeus; assembly: GCF_000951045.1. Taxonomy (NCBI): domain Eukaryota; kingdom Metazoa; phylum Chordata; class Mammalia; order Primates; family Cercopithecidae; genus Mandrillus; species Mandrillus leucophaeus. The sequence continues at coordinate 1,385,210 of NW_012103599.1, forward strand.
GTGTCTTTGTCATGAAATCTTTGCCTGTTCCTGTGTCCAGGATGGTATTGCCTAGGTTGTCTTCTAGGGCTTTTATAGTTTTGAGTTTTACATTTAAGTCTTTAATCCATCTTGAGTTGATTTTTGTACATGGTGTAAGGAAGTGGTCCAGCTTCAGTCTTCTGTGTATGGCTAGCCAGTTATCCTAGTGGTATTTTTAACTTACTAAGACATTTCTGGTGATGCCAGAGATGACATAGCCGGCTGTCCATTGTGGGTGGAGGATAAATTTGGGTAAAAATATTTCTGAAAATCACTTTTATATAAAATTTAATACATATTCATTATGTTTTTCTCAGTTTACAATTGTGATGTAATTGATAAACAGAGTGCTTCCATGACTTCTGATAATGCAGATGACAAAGCTGTTATTATTCTAGTTCCTGTTAGACTTGGTGGAGAAAGAACCAACACCGACTACTTAGAATTTGTGAAGGTATGAAATAAGCGCTAATTTTTTTAAGGCAATACTAGCTAATATGAAAAATATAGAAGGTTTGCAATTTTTTTTTCTGTTAAATGAGTAGTGATGATTTTACAGTTGTATGTCGTAAAGTTTGACATTAGAGATTTTAAATTTCAGTATTATAAGACCAATGTGAGTTGAAGAGCACAGTGTTCTATAACAATGAAAAGCCTTTTAGTCTTTGTAGCTAATCAGGGAGACACAAATGCAGCAATAATCATAACCTGTAATATAGTTACAGTTTCATTATTCTTATTTGTAATTTTAAGTATGTATCTTTATTCATAAAACTAGCATTAAACTATATCACATTAATTATTGAAAAAACTCTATTACTGCTATATTATCTCATAATATATTTCCTGTGACACCATGATGTCAGTAAGAGATGAGATTATTTATGTAGATAGAAATAATGAAGATATGAAGATATTATTTGGAGGAGTTCCAACTTTGTGTTTTTTCATCTTAGCTAGTTAAAAATCGGTTCTTGGTGGAGCACATTGTTTGGTTTCTTGCACCAAAAGAACCTGTGTAGTTATGTTACCTTGTTTTGGGCACCAAGACATTCACTTAACGATAAAATACCTTGGAAATAGTTTCTGATTAAGGTGAAAGTTTTTAGATTTTTTCATAGTTTCAATAAAATTCTTCATTTTTTAGTAGTCTCTTTTTGTAGCAATAGTTGGAATTCTTCTTTAAATGGAGTGTTATGGGCTATAGTAATGTTGAAATAAAGTCTGGATCTGTCTTTTATGATTAATAACAATTTGTTCCTTTCATGAGGCATTAATCCCATATTATGGTCTCTGTATATTTAGTTGGAATATCTGTTCTCAGGGTAGACTGTGCTAATTCTAGAAATCTAGAGCAGTTGTTTTTAACGTATGATACATGGAAGTTTTTTAGCTGGTATATGGGCTTTTCTTAATAGTTACTAAGATTTTGGAAGCACATTTGTTACAGTAACAATACTGTGATATATCAATGACATATTAATCTTCCAAATAAAGGTAAGGTTTTGATGTCTGACATGTATCTTTAGTAGGGTTATTGGTGCAGTGTGAGAAACTGTGAACCACTTCATCTAGAGAAGCTGTTGAGGGTTTTGAGACTTCTGACATGTTGTCATCTCTAGGTGGGTTCTAATCAAATCTGAACTGGATTCTTTTTTGCCTTCTCTACTACCATGAGATGATTAGAAACTGATGCAGTCTTGGAACTGATACCTTTAGCCAAAGTTTCATTCCTGGTGGAATGGGCTGCAGATGGCTTCAGGCATGTTTCATCTGACTGAGGACTTTGCTATTTGGTGGTATTGATAGTATTCATCAGATGGTCACACTGCCTAATGCTCTTGAGTGATTCATGGTTAATAGCTTAACCATGGTTTGTAGTGAAATGTAGCATCCTGCTACATTGTATGAGGAGAAGGAAATTTGGTGTGTGTTTTATTAGTCCTTACCACAGGAGGTTTATTTATTTATATTAATTTTTTTTAAGCACCTGGAATGAGGAAAATCCAGGATGTTCCTTTTCTTCAGCAAGACAAATTAGGACTTTTCTTTTTGTAGTGAAACAAACTATGGTTAAGCTGTTAAAGTGAAGCCTTAGTACCTAACATATAGGAGTTACTTAATACATATTTGTTAACCCTAATTTTTATAATACTTTTCAATATAAATTTATCTAAAAGACATAGAGAAGTTAAGTGATATATTCAAGTTCAGATAGCAGACTGGTAGCAGAGACTAGACTTTTCTTGACTCTTAAGTTTGTTTTTCATATTTTTCTCTAACACATGAACTTTTTGAAAGGTAACATTTTCTTGAGCTTCTACTAACTCTATTTACACTGTAGTCCACTAAAGTGGGAGAGCAGTGACTGATGAAACATTTTGATTTTCCAGTTACGTAAAAATGGCTGTAATGGTTAAGTGGAGTAGGTTATATGATAGGTATTATGTTTGGCCAGAGGGAATGGTTGAGTCAAAGCCCAAATGAGAGCATGTAAAGAGGTATTCACTTAGAAGTGAAAAGGTAGTGTGTTCATTAGCCCTAAAAGAAAAATATTTTTTTTCTTTTTCTCATGTATGGTCAGCCATTGTATTTTTTCCTGCCAAACCAATGTACATTGATGAGTCTAAAATTTACTGTTTAGTTCTGTTTTTCAAATTTATTAAACAAGGTATTTCAGAGATAGTGCCAACATAGCATCCTGCTACATTGTATGAGAAGAAGGAAATTTGTTGTGTGCTTTATTAGTCCTTACCACAGGAGGTTTATTTATTTATTTGTGTGTGTGTGTGTGTGTGTGTGTATGTATATATATGTATATATATATTTTTTGAGACGGAGTCTTGCTCTGTGCCCCAGGCTGGAGTGCAGTAGCGCGATCTCGGCTCACTGCAAGCTCCGCCCCCCCGGGTTCACGCCATTCTCCTGCCTCAGCCTCCCGAGTAGCTGAGACTACAGGTGCCCGCCACCTCGCCCGGCTAATTTTCTTGTATTTTTAGTAGAGACGGGGTTTCACCATGTTAGCCAGGATGGTCTCGATCTCCTGACCTCGTGATCCACCCGTCTCGGCCTCCCAAAGTGCTGGGATTACAGGGTATATATATATTTTTAAGGACCTGGAATGAGGAAAATCCAGTATGTTCTTTTTCTTCAGTGAGACAAATTAGGACTTTTCTTTTTGACTGATTACTTCAGTCTTATTTATTGCTTCATGGATACAGCTCAATAAATTTTCACCACTAGAAAAATAACTGTGAAGAAGCTCTTTTAGGAACTGAAAAGTGTTTCAATCCAAAGATACAGCCTCTTACATGTAATGGCATTCTAGCTCCTAATCTGCTTCTAACCATTTATTGCTAAACCTGCTCTAATGCGTTGCAAGGGAAATACAGATGTCAAGAACCAAAGTCTTTCTTCCATTACTTAGAACCATTCATTTTCTGAGGAGAGTCAGTGACAATCCTTGCTATATATTTTTTTCTTTCTTTTATCAGTTGTAAGAGACAGAACTTTCACTGCCTCACAGGTCTCTATGATATAAACATTGCATTTCAACTGATTAGACTGCCTCACGGTAAAGTAAGGCACCCTCTAATTGTATTAAGGATTTTTATTTAGGGGGAAAACAGTAGAATTCTTTATTGATAAGTAACTTTATTACTATTTAGTGAGATTTTTGATACAATTTTATCTTTATTTTTAGTTAGCTCGAAGATTTTAACCTGATATGCCTTCTCTGTTTTATTTAATTTTTTTCAGTTGCAGTTCTCCATTTCAGAAAAAACTTTATGATATTTTTACAATACTAAAAATATACAAGGTTGTTCTTTAGAGGGTGTCCGAGTCCATTTTTTCCTGCTATAACAGAATACTGGAGACTGAGTAATTTATAGAGAACAGAAATTTATTCTCTCACAGTTCTGGAGGATGGGAAATCTAAGATCAAGGCACTGGCATCTGATGAGGGTCTCCTTGCTGCGCTCTCACATGGTGGAAGGCAGAAGGGCCAAAAGGGAGTGACCTCTGTCCTCATGTGGCAGAGAAGCAGGAGAGAGAACCCACTCCTGCAAGTCCTTTTTATAGCAACATTGAGATTTTTGATACAATTTTATCTTCATTTTTTAGTTAGCTCTAAGGTTTTAACCTGATATCTCATTCATGCAAGCTCTGCCCTCATGACTTCTAAACACCTCCCCACAGGTTCCAGCTTTCAACACTGTATTGGGGATTAAATTCCCACACATGAATTTTGGAGGGAATAAAAATGTTCAAACTATAGTGGAGGGTTACTTATAATAGTGCGAACTTGGACCGACTTAAATATTTATGGTGGAAGTTTTAAAGCACATTTTGTTGTCATCATAAAATAGAATATTTTTCAACTACTACATATTGTTAATATAGATTTCTATTTATTGATAGGAAAAGATATTCATGACATAATGAGCAACAAAAGGTTACACTGGCATATGTTGTGAGATTTCACATATATAAAGTTGTATTTGTAAATCTCTGTGTGTATATATGTAATATAGACAGATGTTAAGAAGGTATTCCCCCAAATGTTAATAATGATGAGCTTTGGTGTTGAAATTTTGGAAAAGTTTTACTTTTTTCTGTATTTCCTGTATGTTTGTGTGTTCTCTATGGTTTGGTTACTTGTTAAAGGAAAAAGAACATTTGTCCATATATTATTTATTTTTGTATCTTATAGATTTCAAAACATCCTCTCATTTAAGAGGAGGAAAGCTTAACTATTGTTTAATAGTTTTGGGATTTTATAACCAATACTCTATCATTATTTGTGTTTTATAGGATATATCAAAATTATTGCAGGAACTATTCGTAAGACATTAATTCATTCCACTAGACATTTTAAACTTACTCAATTGGACATGTTTTTAAAAAGATACAGAGTTGATTTGGCCTAACTTAAATAGAGTTCTGCTTAGAATAGATTGCTGAGGGGTGTATTAAATAATTTATTGTGGTATTCCTGATATTTTATGATTAGTAAAATAAATTGGTTTTAAATGCAGTAATAATTATTATTTTCCTTGGATTAAGTTGTTTTCATTACTCTTTATATTTATTTCAAATGAAGTAGCATAAAAAATTTGAGTGAATGCCATTGATTAGAAAATGGCTTTCAGTTTGCGATTCCAAGACTCAAGGTTCAATGAAAACAGCAATAAGGTCTAAGAACTACTGTTAGCATTTCAAAAAGCCTGACAAAAATTTTACATTGATCATAGTGAGGCTGCACCAGCTAACTGGAAGGCTAAGTGTGTTGGCTTTGGCCGGAATTTTGTTGCCTTAAGGTGATAAAATTGATTATCTCTCTATGTAGTAGTTGTTTAATGTTGTTGAGCAACATGCTGATCAAAATATTTGATTTGTCATGTTAATGTTGAGTGATTTAAAGAAAAAGAAGGCAGTTTGGAAGACAAGTGGATTTCAGAACCTGGGTGCAAATGTAATATAAATGATAACTGGTAGTGGTAAATTTGGGAACTACTAATATTAGTAATAGAAATTGGTTTGCTTTGAATAATTACCACTTGTCTCTTGACTAAATCTGTATTAATTTTTTTTGGCAGGGTATTTTAAGCCTGGAGTATTGTGTGGGTATTATTGGTGGCAAACCTAAACAGTCATATTACTTTGCTGGATTTCAAGGTTAGTGATTTAGTAAAATATATTTCTTCATCATTTTCTTTTTAAAGTCAGAAAGTTAATATGAGATCATCTGGAAACAGGATGATTAACAGAGCAAAGAGAGTACCTTATACATTCATCAGTCCTGCTATAGCCACTCATTTGTCATTTGGTCCACAACATAATTAGATTCTGTAAAATGTATGTTTAATTTCTGTTATTGCATAAACAAGGCATAATTTATTGGTTGCACTAAACTTCAGAAGACATTGCTGCCACATTCTGGCAGTTGCTATTTACATATTTACTTTTTACCAGTTTTAGTGGTGCAAGTTGATGATAAAATGACAAGCAATATGTTCTTCCTGTCAAGATAAAGAAGTGCAATACATTTTTCATATGCAAACTGTAGAATATAATTGTGTGTTTGTGAAAGTAATTTTATCACCAAAAATTAAATGACAGTCTCATCACTTTATAAAAATTCTGCTTATACAAGCATATTTGATTATGCAAAAGTTAATCTATCCTGTGCAAACCTATGTTTCAGTCAATGAATATCAGTCTGGCAAGCTGTTACTCCCAGATTTTTTTCAGCTATTCTACATAGAAATTGGATTGTAAGCAGCGTAATAATAAGGTGTTTTTTGAATTACTTGTCTTCTGTTTTGTCCTTGTAGATGACAGTTTGATTTACATGGATCCTCATTACTGCCAATCTTTTGTAGATGTCAGCATAAAGGATTTCCCTCTTGAGGTACTATGGATAAAGAGCTGATACTGTTTTCTTACCATGTGAAGTAAACTAATTATTTAGAGATGTGCTAGGTAGCTATACTTTTATAGTATTATAACTACTGGTTAATAATCAATATTTTACTGATTTATAGAACCATAATTAACACAGTGGTCAAAGGTTAAGTACTTTGTTGCTGAATTTTAATTTATGATATACTTTTTCCTTCATTTATCTTTGTCTCTAACTTGTTAGAAACCCTGGCCGTACTAAAATAAATGATCAAGTCTCCAAGTAATTTTGTATAGAGACAGCTAAACAGTACTGAAGAATTTAAAATGTTAGGCCTGTTTAAAAAAAAAAAAAAAGAAAAATATAAGGGGATAGACGAGTTAGAGTAACAAAGCAAGTTAATGAGATTATCTGCTAAATTATTTTGCTTTGAGTACAGTAATTAAATCTTAGCCTTTAGTTGGAAGTTTTCAAGAGCTTAGTTGGGTTTCTAAGTTTTTTTTTAGCTTTTATTTCTTAACCTCTTCTTTTCCTTTATATAGGTCATTTTGTGATCCAGTATTTTTTCAGAAAAATTTGAGAGTACATAAATGAAACATGTAATTATTACATGGTTTTGATTGTTTTCCCAGTTGGTGCTTTTACAGACTAAAGTAATTTTACAGAATAAAATAATTTAAATCACTTGAGTGTCATGGATCACTAATTTTCAAGGACTCGATGAATTGCAAATGTAGTTGAATACTTTGTTTTAGTAATTGCTTGCTAGCTAATATTGACACCTAATAGTATTTAAGAGGTAGAATGTGAAAATAGATAAACCACAAGGTTAAAATCTGGTTCAGAAAGATACATTATAAAACATTTTGGCATCCTTTGTAAACTATTACTTCAATTAAAGTATAAGCATCTGGAGGCCAGACATCAGGTCTATTTTGTTTTTTCATAGTATCTTGCACCTTAATAAATATTTGCTAGTTGACTGATTGATACTGGGGAAGGCACTACAGAATAATTGTGCCATGTGAACTACATTGTAATTCTCTTTCTGCCTTGTGGTCTTGTAGCACTGATTCTTGTGTTCAAGTTACATTTCCAGTAGATCACTGCCAAATTGGCTCCTTATAAACAGTAGATACTTGAGATTTAGATGGAAATTGTTCTTAGTATTTTAGTATTACCTAAATAAGCAAATTAAAAGATTATTGGTCTGATTATTTTGGGCAATAGAGAGAAATTATCCATCTGATATTTTGAGAGACTGCAAAGATACCAAGCAAATGAATATCCTGGCTATGTGTATACAATCAAAATTAGAAAGGCTTCAACTCATTATTGGGAGACTGTTGCAACACTCCAGGAGGGACTTATTAATAATAAAGGTTTGAAGTAGGCTAGTGAATAGTGAAAATGGAAAGGAATAATTGCTTTTAAGATTTTACTGTGTAAGGTAAAATTTGTTAAAATTGACTTCTTAAATGCACAGAAACATTTCTTATATATTGGGACACTTATAGAATGGGTTTATAGATGTTATATTTTTGAGATTCTGGTAGAATATCTTAATCTGTGTGGAAAATTCCTGTTAAAAATTTTTATTTTTCTGCAATGAAGAGATTTATTTTAGTTAGTAGCATCACTTGTTTTCCTATGAAAGTATAATATAAAAATTATATCAAGTTGTAGAGGAATAAAATTTCACTTTTTGCTTTTAATCATCTTTTAAGTTTATAATACACCAATTGAAGGTGTTTTAACTACCCTGTATTACTAACCATCCTCGCTTCGCTATACTGCTTGTATATTTATAGCTAGCGAAATTTTGTAGTTGATTAATATAAAAAATTATATGCATATTCTAAAACCACAATTATACTTCAGTTATTAAAATCATTTTTGTAGGGAACTTTTTGGATCAGTATTTTTTTTGGTTAATAGATGGAGAAATTGAAATCTTAAATCATCCATTGATTCCACATAAATAATTGCTGGTAGTCCTTTGATATTTTGAGTGCTTTAAATCTAATAGATTGTGAAATTTTAAGGAAGTGGGATGATATGAGAATATTTGAGATTGAAGAAGAGATTTAAACAGATTGCATCTTTTGTTGTTCTTACAGTGTTGAATTTCTACATTTCTAGAATTGAACCATTAACATTTTGAAACCAAATCAGACTAACTCATTTCTTTCTTTTTTAATGAACATTTTCTAGGTGCAAGGGATTGTCCTAAACTTTTGAGTCCTTTGTTGAATTCTTCTTCTCTGTGGTTCCAAGTGTTTTGATTATATACATTTCTATTAATGTTTAATTCTTGTGACATTTTCTTCTGAAATAAATTAGTATATACTATTGAATTTCTATACTAACCTTTAAGAGACTCTTCCTCATTTTTAGCTATCTTCACTGAGTTTTTAACACATTGTGAAGCGAGCATCGGCAGTTATATTTGGATCCTAAGTCTAGTAGTGAAGATATGCCAGGGATATCTTTGGTTAGGAGTGACGAATGGAGGCACATGGTTCAGTGTGAGGGCACATTATAATGTAGAAACTCACACTGTAATTTTCAAACAGAAAATGAGGTTCAGAGGAGCAGCATGAACAACCTTAAACAAAAGTCATCAAAGAACAACTTGAAATTAGAAGGGAATGAGAAGAGACCCCAAATGGGCTTTAGCAGTGAGGGTATGTAAGAAAAGCTTTATTAATAGACATGTTAGTTTGTTCTGATTACTGGGTCCCCAATTCCAAATGTCAGATTTTAGGAGGTTCATACAGTGGTAACTGTTTTAATCTATCTTAGGAAATTCAGAAATAGTGGCAGTAAAGCTATTAGAATTATGTATGTGAGCATCTAGATAGATTGGATGAGTGAATTCATCAGTGAAAGATAATACCCTTTATGAATTACACATATGAACTGCAATTAGTAGTAGGTTTTTTTGTGTTGTTTTTTGGGTGGAGGATAAGGTTTTGCTCTGTTACCACTCAGGTTGGAGTGTACTGTGTAATCACAGCCCACTGTGGCCTTGACCTTCTGGGCTTCAGCAATCTCCCCACCCTAGCCACTCAAGTAGTTGGGACCACAGGTGCGTGCCACCATACCCGGTTAATTATCAGTAGGTACTTTTTAGGAACGGTATTTTTAAATTAACTGTCTTGGATTAATTATCAGTAGGTACTTTTTAGTAAGGGTATTTTCTAATTAACTGTCTTAGGAAGCTTCATCTGAATCACCAAAATAGCATAGCTGTACCTATAAGCATATGTTTCAGTATTGTTTTTGTATGTTTAGGTAATTAGACTTCACTATTCTAAACAATAAGCCTAGAATAGTGCCTGTCATTTTGTAGGTGCCTAATAACTATTACGGCAATTGGTAAATAATGTATCAAAACTTGAAATAAGTGGGAATTGATTCTCCCTGGCCAGTATTTCCAGAATCACTGTTACAGAAGTGTATCTAGTGAATACTCCTTAAAGTGCGTTTGTCAAGTAGATGCTACTCCTCTTACCATTGAATTTTAAAAATTAAAAAAAAATCTTAAGTGCATAGCTCAAAAATTATCATGAAGTGAACATAGCCCTGAATTAGGAAAATATTTGAAAGTTTAACTTGTTCTGCAATAGACAACAGTTGCGAATTGTAAATTCATGTTGGTTGGCCTTAGAATCTTCTTGGGTGAACAAAATGATATGAATAGCCAGGCGTGATGGCTCCCACCTGTAATCCCTCCACTTTGGGAGGCCAAGGTGGGTGGATCACCTGAGGTCAGGAGTTTGAGACCAGCCTGGCCAACATGATGAAACCCCATCTCTACTAAAAATACAAAAAAAAAATTAGCCCGTCATGGTGGCACGTGCCTGTAATCTCAGCTACTCGAGAGGCTGAGGCACAGGAATTGCTTGAACCTCGGAGGTGGAGGTTGCAGTGAGCAGAGATTGCACCACTGCACTCCAGCCTGGGCAACAAGAGTGAAACTTCATCTCAAAGAAAAAAAAAAAAGTTTAAATGATATAAAATGCCTCTCTGTTGTATGAGTCCTAGTGCTCATGCAGCAATACCCAATAGCAGTTTCAGTGATCAGAGTTTTCTATCTGTGTTTTTGTGAATATTTTAAAAGTTCTTTGTAGATATTAAAACAACCATGAATAACAATTTAGTATTTGTTATTATCTATGATGATTGTAGTCAATACAGTGAGATAGTAATAAGACTATGCTGGTTTAGTATTATTGGTTCCTACATGAAAAGCCTTTTAAAATTTAAAAAGTTTTATTTTCTAGAGATGGAGTTTTGTTCTGTCACCCAGTGTGGATGGAGTGCAGTGTACCACCATAGTTCACTGGCGCCTCAAACTCCTGGGCTTATGCGATTCTCCCACCTAAGCCTCCCAAGTAGCTGGGACTATAGGTGAACGCCACCACACCTGGCTACTTAAAAATTTTTTTAGAGATAGGGTCCTGCTATGATGCACAAGCTGATCTCAAGCCTCTGTACTCAAACAGTCCTCCCACCTCAACCTCCTGAGTTTCTGGGCACAGGCATGAGCCTTACTTAAGTTCTTACACGAAAACTTTTACCAGTGCTTCACTATAGTATAGGATACCCTTGTAGATGAGTTCAAAAATATATTATTAGACCATGTACAAGCTTTTGGCCCTCCTTATCCCCAACTGGAAAAAAAGTTAAGAAGCATTCCTTGTTATTGTCTTTGGAATGAGCTGGGGAAATGGTTATTTGTAGATACCGTGTATGTAGAATAATTTCTTATAAATATGACTTAGAACTGTGATGTATACCCTAATATACTCATTCTTCTGTAAATTAACTAACAAGTTTGTTTAGCTTTTCTGTGCTTTTCTAGATGTGTTTTAAATATTTCTCTGCAAATATAACAGGTGGATCAATGTTAGAAAAAGTCCAACTAAGATTATACTTGTATTAACTAGTGCCATGGAGGTTCCAGTTTAGCTAGGTTGAATCTCAGTGTGTAAAGTAAGTTAGCTAAGCATTTTGCAGAAGTCATAGTTTTGAAAACTCATTTTTTGGCCTATATTAACTGACGTATTGTTGGATTTGAATCTCATATGCAATTGAACTTTTCATTGGAAAAAAAGCAACTTGAATGTGTATATTTTGCATATCTTTTGGTGATGATATGCGATACAAATTGGGTCACTAGGATGTACAGGGAGAGAAAGAGTGACTTTAATTGATTTCACCATGAACATAACAAATATGACAACTTATTTTTCTACATTTTAATAGATAGCATGAAGTTAAAAATCCCTTCGTTTTAGGCATTGAATATAGGGAAATTATAACTTTATGAGCACAAATCCAGCCCCCCTCCCCTTCCCTC
>NW_012103599.1:1397105-1452487 GCF_000951045.1 Mandrillus leucophaeus
CCTCCCCTCCCCTTAATGGAGATGGAGTCTTGCCCTCTGACCCAGGCTGAAGTGTAGTGGCATGATCTTGTCTTACGGCAACTTCAAAACTTCTGGGCTCAAGCAGTCCTCCTGCCTCAGCCTCCTGAATAGCTGGGATTGTACATGGGAGCCATAGCACCCAGCTCCTAGATTATTTCTTAATTGAGCTTGTTCTTTAATTCAAATATTTCCCACGCCTGTCTCCCTTCTGCCCAGTTCTCTCCCTTTCCCACAAACTTGTTAATTTTTGTATATCCTTAGTTTATTTATACAAATATGAATATATCGTCTTACGTTCTTTTTAACACAAACTTATTTTTTCTACATACAGAAAAAGACTTGGTCACATCAGTGATTTTTAAGGACAGGCAAAGCATTTAAGCATGAAAAAAGTTTTTTAAATATAGTACTAAGGTGTGATTGTGAAGAACAAAAAGATTGCAATGATTATTTTTATATTCTGCCCTTTTTCTACTTTTGTATTCCCTAAAGATGCCAAACTCTAGCCAAATCCATTAGCAAGACAGTAGAGAAACTAGGGCAGCCTCCCCAGCCCATTTATATCTGTGGCACTGTGTCTGTTGGAGAAAAGTGAACTAAAGAGACAAAAGGACTGATGAGAAAGAGAGCAAGGACCGTAATGGAATGGTTTCACCTGTTCCAGCCTGTTGTCTGAGAAGAAACAAGAATTAAAGCACACTCAAAGAGAAAGTTGAAGAATATGCAGTTATGTACTAATTGTGTGAATTGCTAAAACCCTCAAGTTGACCTATTTTTATATCAATATAGAACATTTACCTGAATCTATGTATTTGTTTAAAAAGTCTTGATGTCCTTGTTAAAAGGTTAATAAACATTACCCAAAATCTCCAACAAAACAGACTTAACTGCATTTTAATAGAAATGACTAACTCAATTCCAAGCCTTGTACTAGGCTGTGCATATCTTTTTCGTGTTTTCAAGTGTTAGAAATGCATACCACTTTTGACACGCTTCCTTACTTTTGCAGAATGGCACTCATGTCACAAAAGGTTGAAATTTGGTGAATTAAATATATACAAAAGTTGGCTCTTGTATTTTATAGTTTTGCAGAGTGGGGAGGACTATCTGCACAGGCTGAACTAAAACACCATTTGAAAATCATGTTTATAGTGATGGGAAAAAGCTAGATAGGAAATTTTAAATAATAGTTTTATATATACTTGTCTATCAAATACATTAACCCTAAAGAACTTTAAAAATTACAGACATTCCACTGCCCTTCTCCCAAAAAGATGGCGTTTCGAAAAATGGATCCCAGCTGTACAATAGGATTTTACTGTCGAAATGTTCAGGACTTCGAACGAGCTTCTGAAGAAATCACCAAGGTACCTTTATTTAAAATATTGTATTTGTAAATGACCTAATTTTATTAGAGACAGACTGTCAGAAGGCAAAAACCTGTAAATTATGATATTTTTATAAAATTTCTTCTTGAATGTTAATATTATTAGGACCATTGTGAACTGAAAAAAAAAGCTATTTGAGGAATCTTAGCGTTTGAGGCAAATGAAATCAACTAGTGACCAGTTGAAAGTAGTGATTGGTCCACTAGGTGGCACTGTTGAAATAAAAATCCTTTTGCAAACTGTAGACCGGTGCAAGCAATTAGGTTATATTCTATTTGAAGAAGATTTTAAAAGGGCAATCCCTTAGGGGTAGGAAAAAAATTAATGAAGTATTTGATCAAGCCAAATTGTGCATTATTTCTTGTTAGTCCAAGTGCTTCTTTGATTTTTTTAAAAAGAGAAATGGTATTTTTGGATTTCTCAGAACTGCTTTATCAAATGAGCTGTGTTTTTACCTTCCAATAAGCTTGTCTAATCTGATCTATTCTACTTATAGGATCCTTGAAAGAGGTTTATTTAACTTCTTCTCATTACATTTATACTTCTACATTTTTTTGGTCCTTGAGTACTGCTAGAATATTTATGGAACCTTAATAGCTATCTATATTTAGTACTTTAGGAAAAAAAGACTACTTTTTAAAGAAGTAAGCATAGATAGCTCTCTTTATTTGTATCAATAGTTAGGCTATCATTTTATGGTAAGTAAGACCAATACTAGTCATTTTTGGGAATTCTTTTCTTTTTTTTTTTAAGACCGAGTTTCGTTCTTGTTGCCCAGGCTGGAGTGTAATGGCGCGATCTCGGCTCACCGCAACCCCTGCCTCCCAGGTTCAAGCAATTCTCTTGCCTCAGCCTCCTGAGTATCTGGGACTACAAGCATGTGCCACCATACCTGGCCCATTTTGTATTTTTAGTAGAGATGCGGTTTCTCCATGTTGGTCAGGCTGGTCTCGAACTCCTGACCTCAGAATTCTTAACTGGAGCTTATGTATAATAGTAACTTATTACTGCTTTATTTCCAGTTAATTTTATTCAGGAAAGTGGATATAGTGAGTTGAAATTTTGTTTTTAGAATGTAAAAGTGGAATGATAAATAAAATGTTTCATATAAGCTAGATTTAGTTTACTTGATCTGCCATATGAAAGAGGAAATTTAACAGGAATATGACAGAAAAATGAATGAGGAAAGGAGCAAATGAGATATGTGGGAACCATTCCATAGTCTTCATTTCTCACAGTTATTCTCTTTTCATTCTCCTTTTTCAACATGGAAGGCCAGGTGAACATAACAAAATATGTATTTTTCATTTTTCCTCCTATTACTGGAAATTAGTATATGCATTTGTATATTTTAATTTGACAGTTCTTTGTCTTTACAAAGTATCATGTGTATGCTAAAGTATACAAATACAGGTGCTATTGTGATATTTATTGATGTTGATGAACATTTTCCATTAAAAAGTCCCATTTCTCTGTTTCTATTCATTTATTTTCTATCTGGACTAAAATATGTTTAAAACAGTAAAGCAGTTGACTCCTAGAATAGAAACAAACCAGATTATTATTACCAAATTAAAAAAAACAAAATTAATGAATTGTGTATTGATATTTTCTAATTAAAGACAGTTGTGGTTTTTACATTGGAAAAATACTTAGAAATTATTACTCTTGAGCATCAGAATAATATGCATTAAAGTAAAGAGAAATTATATTGAAATGTCTTTTGGAAGTACTGAGAATTGTGTAAGAATCAATTAACTTTGCTGTTATAATATTGTTCTTCTTAAGTGAGTAGCTTTTTGTAGCAGTATCCAAAACTCACCATGTCAGTGAATAACACAGTCAGTTTCTTTTGCCTGGAAGGTTATAAGTTAAGCACTTGCCTTTTTTTCTTAAAAACTGAATTGGGCAGTTTTAGTTCGACCATTTTTTTTTAACCTTTAAAAATTAAATTAACTTAAAATTATTTGTTTCTATATAAGATACATATTTTCAGTTTTCTCATTTTGAAAATGAAGCTGTTAGTCTAGAGTCTCATGTTTAATTCGTAATACCCTGTGAATGAATAACTCCTTATGCTATATGATTTTAAAATATTAATAAAAATTGTTAAACTGATTCAGTGTTTAGCAGAATTCAGTCTAGCAAGTATCTGCATAACTATCATATACAGAGCATAAAATGACCAGGATACAATCTCTGCTTTAGAACAAGGTGTAAAGCTTCCATCCTCAAGTAACATTTATACTTCAGTAGCGGGAATAAGACAAGTAGACATATATTACATTGAATATGATAAGCATTCATATGGAAATAGAAATAAATTGATAGAGGAAAGAAGAGGGTTGAAACGAGAGAGATGTCACATCTAAGTCAAAGTACTTTATTGTGATGGTCATATTTAAGAAGAGCTTTAATGTATAGGCTTAATTTCTACTGGCTTAGGGAAAGAGAGGGTTACTTCAAGCTGAGGAAATACCAAGAGGAAAAGTATAGAAGGAAAGTGGAGAGTTTGTCTAGAGAATGGCAAGTAGTCCAACTTGGTAGGTGCCAAGGCTTCATATTAGGCAGGGTTTCTGCTTCTGACTGCCTGAATCAGAATCCCTAAAGGTGTGGCCTGAAAGTCTCCATTTCTGACAAGCCTCCCACACAATCTTGTGTGTCAAATTTGAGAACCACTTGTATAAGACAGGGCATCCCAAAATGTGACACTTGTTGTTTTTAGGTGGCACTAGGACAAACATTTTAATACTTATATTAACTGGCATATTAAATATGATTTATTGATTTGTACAAGGCTATTTAAGTTAAAAATGATGAAAAGAAAAATATTAATCATGATAGAGATGGCTACATAACAAAAATAGTGAAAGAAGTATATAAGTCTCTGAGTTTTGGGAAACGCTGCTATAGGAAATACTGAAGGAAGAGGCTAGAAAAGTCGATTAGTATAATACCATGGAGAGTCTTGAATTAAGGCTGAAGAAGTTGTACTTTAGTAATATGTTGATTTTGTTAAATTAATTTTAAAATTTCAGGCATACGGAAATATAGAGAATAATATAGTAAATACCCATGTGTTACCACTGAGCTTAAGAAGATTACATATATAATTAATAAGTGTGTTTTCGTCCACCAATCTTATTCCTTTTCTTCCTCCCCAGTGGCAATCACTATCCTGAATTAGTGTATCATACCCATACTTTATATATCCATAAACAACAATATTATTTTACATTTATTAAATTTTTTGTTAATAATATTTTTATATAAAGAGATATATATTCATCTGCAACATTTTTATTTAACAGTGACTTAGAGATTATCTATGTAATCGTACATGTTGGTCTAGCTTATTCATTTAAACAGCTGAATAGTGGTCCATTCTGTAATACACTCTTTATTTAAACTTACTTTCTTTGATGGTCATCTGGCTTGTTTCTGAGAACTTAAAACTCCTTGTTTTATTTGTTTAATTACAAATAATGTTTTAAATAATATTCTTGTACATATCTCTTTGTGCATGTATAATACTTTAAGTAGGGTTACATTAGATATACTAGATACATTACAGTGCAATTTCTGGGTCATAAGATAAGCGTATTTTTAGGTTTGCTGTATGTTGTTAAATACTCTCCAGAGGGATCATGCCAAGCAGTATATAAGAATTTCTTTAACGTCCTTATCAACACTTGATATTGTCAAACTTTAAAATTTTAACCAATCTTGTGGATATGAATAGTACCTCTTTGTAATTTTATATTTCCCTGATTGATACTAAGGTTGAACATTTAATCAAAGTTTATTGGCCCATTTGTTCCTCTTTTGTGAATTTCCCATTCATTCTTTTTCTCTATTTTTCTATAGGGCTATTTGATATGAAGGAAATCTTTATAATTCTAGATACTTCTGCTTTGTCGGCTTTATGTGTTACAAATATGTTCTCCTATGCCACTGTTTTTACTTGTTAATTGTGTCTTTAATTTTAATACACTCAAATTAATATCACTTTTATGGTTTTTGAATTTTATGTCAAAGAAATCTTTAATAAGCAAAAGTCATAAACATATTCTATATCTCTTCCAGAAGTTTTATGTTTCACATTTAGAACTTGTATATGTTTTACTTATTTATTTATTTTTGAGACGAAGTCTTGCTCAGTCACCCATTGTGGAGTGCAGGGGTGCGATCTTGGTTCACTTCAACCTCCACCTCCCGGGTTCAAGCAATTCTCCTGCCTCACCCTCCCTAGAAGCTGGGATTACAGGCATGCACCACCACGCCCGGCTAATTTTTGTATTTTTAGTAGACACAGGGTTTCACCATGTTGACCAAGCTGGTCTTGAATTCCTGACCTCAGGTGATCCTCCTGCGTCAGCCTCCCAAAGTGCTGGGATTACAAGTGTGAGCCACTGCGCCCAGTCTAGAACTTGTATATGTTTTAAAGTAGGTATCTTTTTTTCCTCACATGGACAAATGGTTATTTTAGCATCATTTATCAAAGAGTCTGATTTTTCTTCATTGATTTGTAATGTCTTCTTCAAGGACCTAGATTAGTACAGAAGCTGTAGAATTAAAGAGGAAGGAAGTACTTTCAGAAAGTTTGTGAAGGTAAATCAGTAAGACAGCCACTTAGAAAGTGGCAAGGGAAAGAGAGAGCTCACCGACAAGTCTGTTTGACATCTAGGTGACCAGGAGAACAAATTAATAGAGAAAGTTCATTAATACGATCATTCATTTAGTCAGCAAATACTTGAGTGCTTTCATCCTTATGACTCCACCAGAATTCCTCTTCAAGGTCACTAATGACCCTGTGTTGCCAAGTCCATTGGTCGAAGCTCAGAGTTCATTCTACTTGTCGTAACAGAAGCATTTGATATAGGTGAACATCCACTTCACCTTCCTACACCTTCTTCACATTGGCTTCCAGGACATCAAACTGTTTTGGTTTTTCTCATTCTTCACTGATCGCTCCTTCTTTAGTCTTCTTTGCCTGCTTTCTTCCCCAGCCTCTTAATGTTGGGGTAGCTTAGGGCTTAGCCTTTCGTTCTGATATCTTCTTTATCTTGATGATCTCATCCAGTCATATAGCTTTAAATATCAATTATAATCCAAGATCGTATCTTTAGCCCAAAATTATTTTCCAAATTATAGATTATAATGTGCAGTTGCTATTCAGGGTCCCTTATGTGTCTGGCATACGTTTCCAAAATCAAATTCCTGATCTTCCTTCTGAATCCTGTTTTGCTCACAGTTTTCCTTATCTCATTTGATGGCAAATTTATCCACTGTCTGCTCAGACCAAAGCCTTGGATTATTCTTACCTCCCTTTTCTCTCTCACATCTCATAACAAATTGTAGATTCAAAGTATATCTAGAATCAGACCTCTTTTCACCACCTTCCCTACTGCTCTTGCAACACTGGTCTGAGACACTGTCATTACTTTAGTGATCTCTTATGTAGTTTCCAAGCCTCACTTCCCTGCCTCTAGCTGGTTCTCAATTCAGCAGCCAGCCCTGTAATTCTTTCAAAACATAAGTCATACTGGGCAGGGCATGGTGGCTCACACCTGTAATCCCAGCACTTTGGGAGGTCGAGGTGGGCGGATCACCTGAGGTCAGGAGTTCAAGACCAGCCTGGCCAACATGGTGAAACTCTGTCTACTAAAAATACAAAAATTAGCCAGGCGTGGTGGTGTGTGCCTGTAGTCCCAGCTACTCAGGAGGCTGAGGCATGAAAATAACTTGAACCCAGGAGGCGGAGGTTGCAGTGAGCCAAGATTGTGCCATTCCTCTCCAGCCTAGGCAACAGAGTGAGACTTTGTCTCAAAATAAAACAGAACAAAAAAAGCATAAGTCATACTGAAGCATTGAGAATAAATAAAAAACAAACAGAAACCGTAAGTCAAAGCACTGACATACAGAGCATCTAGAACAGTGCCCAGCTCATAGTAAGTGTCCATTTTGTTGAATGACTGTCTAGAGCTGGATATGCAGTGGTCAACAAGATAGTTGAGACTCCTGGCTTCATGAACTTACAGTCCAGTGGACATTAAACACACAAGTGTATAACAAAAATTAAAAGTTTCATCAAGAAGAAAATACAGTGTCTTGAGGAAGAAAAATAGAAGAGACATACTTTAATTTGGGGAGTGCAAAAAATATTTAATAGTATATATTCACTGCATTTTCTGTGAGGATCTTAACATGTCCATGAAACCTGCCCTATTTAGATCCACCACACAATGAGTAAAAAATCACCAGGAGAAGAGTAAGTGTCTTTCTAATCATAATGGACCTAATAGAGTTTCATGTCTTGCTTTAAGACTCTTGGAAGCCTTGAATTAGGAGTAGGTAAAGTGAACAATAAAGTTTGGCATGATGGGGAGAGCAGAATTTCAAGTCAGTTTAGTAGTATCTTTTATTTCATTGAAATGGTCAACTGTGGAAATCCCTGTGGACAGGGAGGCGAATGGTCTAGGAGAGTTGAGAGTAGAAAATTTGAAGGTCAGATGAATATGATGAAATCAGGTTTACTGGAGTGCCTCCAAAACAACCACTCTTCTGTTCTTCGCCTTCTTCAGATTTCAGCATCTCTTTGGAATAGTTCTATTTAACACTGTCTCTAATCTTCCTGTTAATAATCTTCCTCCCTACTTCCCCTCATGTCTGAGTAATTATGTTGTTGAAATCTTTTACGTTCTTTTTTCTTTCCTATATCGTTTTTAAATTACAGAAAGACATGTTATAAAAGTCTCCAGTTGTGATGGTAGGTTGTCTGTTTCTCCTTTAAGATCTTTTTTGTTTTTGTTTGTTTGTTTTATACATTTTGAGGCTTTGTTATTAGTTACATACAAACTTAGGACTGTTAGGTCTTCCTATTGAATTACAACTTTTAAATGTTCCTCTATCTCTTAGTAATATTTCTTACCTTAAATTCTGTTTTTGTACTTTGTGTCATCAAATACTTGAATCCTGTAGGATTTTAAATTCCACAAGGCATTGTGTTTTAAAGAGTCAGTATTACCCTTTCTGATGCCCTTCATTTTTTTTTTTCTGTTTTTACTCTGCTTCCTTTTGGGATCATTTCACTTGTCTCTGAAGAACTTTATTATTTCTTTTAGTGCTGTTACCTGGTGATAAATTCTCTCAGCTTTTGTTTGAACACATCTTTATTATGCCTTCATTTAAAAATGGAAACAATAGCAAATTTATAGAAAAGTTGTAAATATAATACAAATAGTTTTTTCCTGAACCATTTGAGAATAAATTGTTAGCATGATGCCCCATTACCCTTGAATAGTTGAGTGTGTACTTCTTACTAAGAAATAAGGACATTCTCCTACATAATCACAACGTAACTATCAGAATCAGGAAAGTGGCATTGTACATTATCACCATTTAATTCCCAAGAAATTATTCAGGTTTCACCAGTTGTCCCAATAATGTCTATGTAGCAAAAAGATTGAGTTCACAATAATATGTTACATTTATGCATTTTAAATCTTTAATCTGGAACAGTTAATCATCTTTTTTGATTTTCACATTATATTTTTTAAGATAACAGGATACATGTTTCTTAGTTTTTTACAGGACACTTTTGAAAATTTTGTAGATTGTCCTCTCAATTTGGGTTTGTCTGTACAGTTTCCTCATTAATTTCAGGTTATACGTTTTTGCCAGATATATCACCAAAGTGATGCTATGTTTTTTTGACTGCTTCCTGGTGATTGGCGTGTGATTTTTATTCTCTCTTTATTGGTGATGCTAACTTTGAGCCCTTGGTTAAAGTGATGTCTGCTGTCTGCCAGGTTCCAATCTGTCTTCGACATACCCAGTTGACCTCCACCTGGACATGCATACCTGCTTTGCCTAGCCCCGTCTAGTGGCTTTAAAAATGAATTGTTTGGGAGGGGAAGGGAAGAGGAAGAGCTTGCCTTTGTTGTTGAAGGATATTTTTACTGGATATAGAATTCTATGTTAGCAGTTGTTTTCTTTCAATATCTTAAAGATATTTATTCCATTATCTCTAGCTTCTCTCATTTCTTAATAGACTTTGCCTCTCTAAGATTTTTATTTCTCAAGACTTAAATTGTCTTAATTGCTCTCAGATGCTTTCCAACAGTTGTTTTGTCTATCATACTTTATCCTTTTTTTTTTTTTTTTTTTTTTTTTTGGAGACGGAGTCTCACTCTGTCCCCCAGGCTGGAGTACAGTGGTGCGATCTTGGCTCACTGCAACCTATGCCTCCCAGATTCAAGTGATTGTCATGCCTTAGCCTCCTGAGTAGCTAGGATTACCGGTGCCTGCCACCATGCCCCGCTAAGTTTTGTGTTTTTAGTACAGCTGGTCTTTCACCATGTTGGCTAGGCTGGTCTCGAACTCCTGACCTCAGGTGATCACCCACCTCAGCCTCCCAAAGTGCTGGGATTACAGGTGTGAGCCACTGCACCTGGCTGTACTTCATCCATTTCTTGTGGTGGTTCTTGGTGGTAGGGTTGATTTGATACAAGCTACTCCATTATGATGCTCCTAATTATTATGTTTATAAAATACTTGTTTTAGCTATTTTTTTAAGGTGTAAGATGTGACTATAAACTAAAAATATTTTTAAAATTTGTAGCACAGAAGTTTTGTTTCTGTATTTCATTAGAATTTTGCCATGAATACTATTTAGAGAGAGACATGAGATTAAAGTTGTATCTTCTATTCATCCAAAGAAATTATGGTACTGAAGTAAATTATGAAAGTATAGTAAAATAGCAAATGAAAAGAATTTGATTATTAAATGACAACTCCATTTTCCTGGGTGCTTAGCCTAAAAACTGGATCCCTTGCTCTGTCTCACGAACCCCAAGTCGTACGCATCAGCAAATCCCATCATCTCTTCTTTAAAATGTACTTAGAATTTGATAATTTCTTACCACTCTCATTATTACCCTGGCCCATCTTCACATCTTCCTTGAAATTATTGCGGTAGCTCCCTAACTGATCTCCCTTGCTCTGTGCACAGTCTAGAAGCAACATAGCCACCAGAGTGATTTTGTTTAGAATGTAACTAAGATTATGTTAATTTTTTAAAGAACCTTACAGTAGCTTTTTAACTCAGAGTGAAAGCCCAAACTCTTATAAACCCACAAGGCTTTATATAAATGGAATCTCTGCTTCTCCCTGCTGCCTCTTTGAGCTCATTCCCTACCATTCTTCCTTAACTCTCTTGAGTACAGGCACACTAGTCTCCTTGAAAATGATCAGTGCCCACCCCTGTTTCATGGGTTTTGTTTGTTTCCTGTGCCTGGCATTCTCTTCCTACAGATATTCCCATGGTTCTCTCCCTTCTTTCAGGTCTTTACTCAAGTGTCACATTCTTAGGCCTTCCCTGGGCATCCTTTATACATTTGGAATTCCCTTCCTTCATTGTTTTTTCTCCTTAGCACATATCACTATACACATATATGTATATATTCTGCTATATCATATATATATACACATTCTGTTTAGTTATCTATCATCTGTTTATTCCACTGGAATGTCATCTCAACAAGGAAGGATTTTGTTGGTTTTGTTTATTTTTGTATCCCCAGTGCTTAGCACTGGCTATCACATTGTAGAAGGTCAGTAAATAATATTTGTTGAGTGAAGAAATGAATTAAACAGACTTTGTTATAAAGTTGTCTTACTTATAAGTTAGTAAAGAGGTCAGTGATTGAGTTATAGAAAATCTACAGTGTGTTTTTACCTAGTTCTTCTATTTTCCTTAAATTGCTGTGTATTTATCTTAAAACTGGAATAGTCCTTTTATTCAATGCACAACTCAAAATATGTTTTGTTCAAAAAATTAATTTTCATATTTATCAAAGTAGGACATACACTAACTTTAAAAATGGAAATGCAATAAAAGGCTTATGCTGAAAATCAGGAGTCCCTTGCCATGTTACTTCCCACTCCACAGAATACCTCCTCAGAGATATTCACTTTTAACTCTTTTAGCTATTTATTTAGAATTTTACCTCTGCATTTCTAAGAACAGTAAGTCTTCCCTTAACATCATTGATAGGTTCTTGGAAACTGTGACTTTAAGTGAAATGATATAAAATGGAACTGGTTTTACAATAGGATAATTGATATAAACAAGAGTTAAGTTCCTAAGACATAGTTCTTGTCACAGAAGCATCACCAAACTTACAAATAAAGACTTAAATACTTCTAATATTAAACATTGAAATAAATATGAGCTGTACTTGTATTTAAGAAAGATTAAGGTATTTCACAGAGATGACCGAACATTTTAAAAAAATAAATAGCTACAAAGAGAACTAAGGAAATGAGAAAAGGAGTGGGAATACTAACTCCAAGAAAAACAAAGCTTAGAAAAAAAGAAATGTAAGATAATTGTTTATCTTACAATTGTTGGTGGATCAGTGAGCGACAGCAGTCGTGGTGGTGGGTTAAATCAAGGAATAGTTTGCAAAGCGAAAATTGTAAGAAGCACCTCCTACCACCACACAGTTCCATAACAATTACAAATCTGGCAGGCTCACTGAGCACTTTGTTGCTGTGTGTTTGTTGTTAAGCATTTGAGTGATTGTTGTATACCTTACACATTTTTATTTGGCAATAATTTGTATTCATTCATTCTCCAGCTGGCCTATTCAGTTCAGGTTGTAGGTGGCCGGAGAACTATTCTGGAGGCTCAGGACGCAAGGTGGGAAGCTACCCAGCGTAAGCTATGTGGCGTAAGGTATACTCACACACACCCCACTATTCTCCTAGACTGGATCAGTGCAGACACACCAGCTCACCTCATGTTTGGGATGCGAAAGGAAACCAGAGAACTTGGAGTAACCTACTTACACAGACATGAGGAGAATGTGCAGACTTCACACAGATGGCTGTGGCTGGGAATTGATTTTTTTTCTTCATGAACATTATAATCACACAACGTTGAACGAAATGACATTATTTGGGGACCTGCTGTAATGTGCTTATTCTGCAATTTCTTGATTAGTCCATTGTAAACATTCTTCGTTATTTTTCAGTTATAGTACTTGAGGATTTCACTGTCTTCCCACACCCTTTCACCTTGTTTCTCTTCTCCCAGCCATACTCACAGTACAGTTATAAAACAGATTTTGGTGAGTCACTATTCAGTGTTCACATTACACCTCCATAATATTGTTTACTAATCACATAATGTGCTATGATTACATTTCTTTTTTCCTGTCCTTTGTATATCTTGGAATTAGTACTCCTTCTCCCTTTTTCATATCCTTAGTTCTGTTTTTACCTATTTATTTTTTTTCTAAATGTTCACTTGTATCTGTCAACTACCTAGCAGTAAGTTTTTCATAATTATAAACATAGGAAAAAATCTATTTTTTTCTGGAGATTTGCTCATTTCTGTTTTCTGTTCACTCTCCTCTTAACCGTTCTCTAGGCCTGATGCGGAGTGGTCAGTTTGGAACTTCCTGATGCCACTTTCCTGTATTTGATCTCCTATCTTCTGAATTTTTTAGTTTATTCCTTTCTCTTGCTGGAGCATATTTTCTAGTACCTTCCTATGGAAAAGATGCATAGATGGCAAATTTTTTGAATTCCTACATGTCAACCAGCTTTATCTTTTAATTTATTGATAATTTAATTGGATACAGAATTCTAAAATGAAAATAATTTTTCCCCTGAACTTTAGAAGCATTGTTCCACTCCCTTCTAGCATTTAGTGTTGTTAATAAGTTCAATGTCATTCTGCATTATTTTCCTCCAAATGAATTTTTTTTTTCTCTGAAAGTTTTCAGGTTAGAATCCCAGCTCCATCACCTAATTGCTGTGTATCTTTAGTCACATTGCTTCCCTTCTTTGTGCATCAGTTTTCTCATGGAATGAAAATACTAATAGCTACCTTTCTCTGTAACATCACTATGAGGAGCCGGGCGCGGTGGCTCAAGCCTGTAATCCCAGCACTTGGGGAGGCCGAGACGGGCGGATCACGAGGTCAGGAGATCGAGACCATCCTGGCTAACACGGTGAAACCTCGTCTCTACTAAAAAATACAAAAAATCAGCCGGGCGTAGTGGCGGGCGCCTGTAGTCCCAGCTACTCGGGAGGCTGAGGCAGGAGAATGGCATAAACCCGGGAGGCGGAGCTTGCAGTGAGCTGAGATCCGGCCACTGCACTCCAGCCTGGGCGACAGAGCGAGACTCTGTCTCCAAAAAAAAAAAAAAAAAAAAAAAAAAAAAAAAATCACTATGAGGATTAAATATTTAATAGACTAGTGCTTGGTTTATAGTAGCACTAAAATATTAGCTATAATTATTACTGTTATTTTTATTTTTGATACAGGATCTTGCTGTGTTGCTCAGGCTGGAGTGCAGTGGTGCAGTCATAGCTCACTGCAGCCCCTACCTCATGGGCTCAAGCCATCCTCCCACCTCAGCCTCCTGACTAGCTGGGACCACAAGTGTGTACCACCACAACAGCTAATTTTTACGTTGTCTGTAGAGACAGGGTTTCACTATGTTGCCCTGGCTGGTCTTGAACTCCTGGGCTCACACAATCCTCCTGCCTCAGCTTCCCAAAGTGCTGGGATTACAGGCATGTGCCACTGTACCCAGCCAGCTACAATTATTTATCCCTAATATCTTGAAGCTTCATTATGTGTCTTGGTTTGCGTTCTTTGTCATTGATTGTCGTGCTGCCATTATGGGAAATTTCCTTTAAATTAAAAATAATTGTTTCTTCTCTTTGTTCTTACCTTCTGAAACTCTTATTATACAGTTTGGATCTTCCGAATTGCTCCCTAATTTTTCTCTTTTTTCCTTCTGTTTCCCATGTCTTCATATTTTTGTCCTGGAAGATTCCCTCTGCTTTACCTTCTACCTATTCTGTTGTTCTTAAATTTCAATTAGGATGCTTACATTTTTAGTTGTTATTGATATTTTTTTCTATTCTTTTTTCATGTAATTCTTTTCTTTTTTGTGGATGTAGTTTCTCTTTTCCCCTAGAAAATTAATTATAGTAATTTTGAAGTTTTCTTCTGTTTCTCTTGTTGTTTGTGCTTCCTTCTGGACTCTTTCATGTTTTTGTTTGTTTGTTTGTTTTAGATGGAGTCTTGCTCTGTCGCCCAGGTTGGAGTGCGGCAGCATGATCTCGGTTCACTGCAAGCTCTGCCTCCCGGGTTCATGCCATTCACCTGCTTCAGCCTCCTGAGTAGCTGGGACTACAGCGCCCACCA
The DNA here is from genome assembly GCF_000951045.1 of Mandrillus leucophaeus. Taxonomy (NCBI): domain Eukaryota; kingdom Metazoa; phylum Chordata; class Mammalia; order Primates; family Cercopithecidae; genus Mandrillus; species Mandrillus leucophaeus. The sequence continues at coordinate 1,411,746 of NW_012103599.1, forward strand.
CCATGCCCGGCTAATTTTTTTGTATTTTTAGTAGAGACTGTGTTTCACCATGTTAGCCAGGATTGTCTCAGTCTCCTGACCTCATGATCTGCTTACCTCAGCCTCCCAAAGTGCTGGGATTACAGGCGTGAGCCACCGTGTCCAGCTGTTTTTTCTTCTAATCATATAAAGTTTTCCTTTATATGCTTTCCCCCAAATGACTAGGGACCATCTCTCTGTTTATATTTAATAGCAAGGCAGTAAAAAGCTGAGTGGAAGCTCCATGTGTTTGAGCCTGTCTTTTTAGCTGTTAACTTTCATACTAGGATGATCATGTAATGAACTTGCCTTTTTGTTGGGTAACCCCCATATGTTAGTAAGTGGTGGTCTTTTCTCTGGAGTTGTTTCATTTTCTCAAAGAAAAGTTCTGCCGTATCTTAAGAGCCTGTGGAATGAATATATGTTGTCTGCTCGAGCTCCAGGAGCAGGAAGTGAAGGATACCGAGGACCCTACGGTTTCCTATTTTTAGACTGACAGTTACTCAGCTTCTGAAGTCATCACTGTGTCTAGTGTACTGGAGTTCATATCATTTTCTATTCAGTTTTTCCAAAGAATAAATCTTCATTTTCCTATATGGGGGATGGCTGGAGAGGGGGTGAAGAAGGGTGTTGGTTGCAAGGAGGGACCTGGGAATTGAGTTCATACAAGTTTTTGTCAGTTTCCTTGGTTTTCATTTTGGGTCTCCCCTCTGCTTTCCATGATGTCTCTGGCCTTTGTATACTGTTGCTCTTCAAGTTCCGCAAGATGAATTTGCTTACTTTTCATGGGTATCCCACCGAAACATCTCCTTCCTAACTCACGAACTTAGGTTGCATTTCCCCTGCTCTGTTGTGTTGTAAATGGCCTGATGTAGATTATTTTTTATTTTATCTCATACCCCCTTTTATTCTTATTTTTTTCATTTGTTCTCAATTTAATGATTATTAATCATTTGGTCATTCAAGGATAAACATTGCCTGTTCATTGTTAATCTTATTACCTAGTAGTGCTGGTGTTTGAGGACAGAAAATCACAAATGAAAATGTACTAGGGAATGAATTATTTGATTGTGGAATGTATATCAACACAGGGGAAAAATTTACAAGTAGCTAGTTGACTTCTAGCTGCAAAACACATTTTATGTTATAGCCATTGAATCCCTGAGATCTTAGAAGTTATTTGGTCCAAAGCTAACATTTGTTGAGTCTTTACCTGTGGTATATTATCTCATTTAACCAACCAAACCTTCTGAGATAGTTACTTTTGTCTCCATTTTACAGATAAGGAATCTTGTATTTAGAAAGGTTTAGCAGCGTTCACAAAGGCCACAGCTAATAAATGGTGGTACTGCGATTCACCTGAGACAGTAACTCAAGACTGTGTGCTCATAAGCACTGTGCTGTATAGTCCCCTATTTACACATCAGTCCAAGTTCCAGACAGTTGAGTATCTAATCGTTATTTCAGGTTATAGTGAGCTAATGACTTTTCCTGGAAGTATTTTCAATTTTCAGATAGACCCTTATTGCTAAAAACTTTCTTCTTTTGGTGAGCTGAAATCAGCCTGTATGTAGTCTTACAGAGTAAGAGAATAGGTTTGCTCTATAGTCGAGTAAGAGACTAGGGTTGTTTCCCCTTCTAGGACAATTACTCCCATTTTCTCCAGTGGTACAGAGTTTCCCATGCCCATCACTATTTTGGTAAAGGTCTTTTTGAAATCACTTTAGTGTTTCAGGCTTATGTTCACCTAGAGGTCCTCCTTCTAGTTCTGTGTTTTCCACATGAAATCTGAGGGACTTTGTAACTTTCATAGGTCTTTTTTACTTCCGGGATCTAATGATAGAAACTGAGTTCTTTTAAAATCTTCAGCAGCTTATAGTTTAGTTGGGGAGAAATGAAATGGATGTTAAAGATAAATGACTGTACAATTAAATGCCAGAAGACTAATATTATGATAGTTCAATAATAATGATAAAGCCAACACATTAGATGCCAGGCAATCTTCTAAGTACTTTACATATATTAGCTGATTTAATCTGCGCAACAACTCTGTGAGATAGATACTATCATTACTGACATTTCACAGCTAAGGAAAATGAGACAGGTATAGTAATTTGATTAGTAAGTATCAGCCAAGTTTTGAGCTGATACTGTCTAGCTCCACAGTGCATGTTTGTAATCCTTACATTGTACTAGACAAATGTATAGGACTTTGGAGAAGGGCATAATCACTGTAGAGTGAGATAGTTGTCAGTGGAACTTGGACTGGAACTTTAAGTGCTGATGGAGTTTGGTACAATCAGACAAGAAGTATGAAGGATGGCTAGATGATAGAACATCCTGAGCAGAACCACCAAGGTCAAATGTTGTGGGAAATCTATGGTAGGATGTTTATGAGGTAGACTGTTTAAGGGAGCAGTGAAACCTAAATCTTGTGTTAATTTGGCTTATAGGGACCTGAGTGATCTGGCCCTGTGTACCACCCTTACTGTTTTCCTCTACCTGCAAGCCACACTGGCTTGCTTTCTGTTCTTTGAATATGCAAAGTGTGCTGGCATCCTAGGGCCTTTGCACCCTCTGATTTCCCTGCCTAGAGTGCTCTTCACCCAGAACTTTTATGTCTGGCTCCTTATTGTCATTCACAGGGGTGCCCGCCCTGGACCACGGACTGGTACCAGTCTGTGGCCTGTTAGGAACCAGGCCGTAAGCAGAAGGTGAGCGGCGGGTTAGCAAGTGAAGCTTCCTCTGTGTTTACAGCCGTTCCCATCACTACTCTCATTACTGCCTGAGCTCTGCCTCCTGTCGGATCAGCAGTGGCATTAGAGTCTCATAGGAGTGTGAACCCTGTTGTGAACTGCATATGCAAGGGATCTAGGTTGCATGCTCCTTATGAGAATCTAATGCTTGATGATCTGTCACTGTCTCCCATCATCCCCAGATGGGACAGTCTAGTTGCAGGAAAACAAGCTCAGGGATCTGAATGATTCTACATTATGGTGAGTTGTATAATTATTTCATTATATATTGCAATGTAATAATATAAATAAAGTACACAATAAATGTAATGCACTTGAATCATCGTGAATCCATCCCCACCCCCTAGTCCATGGAGAAATTGCCATGAAATCGGTCCCTTGTTCCTGAAAGGTTGGGCACTGCTGGTTATTCAGGTTGCAACTTGGTCTTTTCTGACCACACATCCTAAAGAAACCTTCCAGTCCTTCCTGAGCACATGAGCCGGTTTTATTTTTATTGTGGTTCTCATCTCTGAATGGTGTACAAACACCATTGGTTATCTGTTCAATACTCATCCCTCTTTCTTTTTTGCTGAAAAATCCTGATTTTGTTTGCAGTGACAGTATCCACCAAATACTCATTTTTCTAGTCTCCTATTTCTTTAGAAACACTTTGGTGTAAGTGAAATATAAGTGGGTGTGTGCTGGAAGTTTCTGGGAATGCTTTTGCTCTCCTGCTGTAATGGGATGTAGATGCAGTGCTGTCCTCTTACATCCCCGTGCCCCTTCATTGAATATAAACTAACACTTGGGGTTTCAACAGTCCTATCTGATTCAGAGAGAATCGTCAAGAGAATTGTAGAAGCTGTTCATCTGACATCAATTAATCAAAGTAGCCATGTCAGACTGGTGAAAACAGTTCGTATTATTTGAAATTGTTGTTATTGTTTTCTATTTTTTATTTATTTGTCACTTGCAACAAAGTATTCCTAATTAATGTAAATGATGTTGCCATTGATAGAAATGGAGAAGTCTGGAAGAGAGCTACTTTTAGGAGGAAGAAATGGAAATTTTATGATCAATTTAAATTGATGTTGCAGTCATGCCTCCACTGACTACTGCTGGAGGTGGTAATGGTTACACCAGAACAAAACTACCTATGCTCAGATCCTGACTGTGTCAGTTACTAATTGTGTGACCTTATACGAGTCACCTAATCCCTCAATATTTCAGTTCTCCCATCTGCAAAAACATGGATGATAATAAAGCCTAGCAGAGAAATTGTTGAGACTGATAGTAGATAATATTAAGGAAGAGAATATAGAAGGAGTGAATGTGGAGAGAAGATAAAGGAACAATTGATTTTTATCTGCATTTCGGAATGTGGAAGTAAGTAGAGTCAATGAAGGAGGAGATGGAGAATAAATCGTTCAGAAAATAGAAGGAAAAACCGGAAAGCAAAATATTGCAGAAATCAGGGAAATGGTATTTTAAGAAAGAAATACTGAGCAGTGTTGATTGCAGTAGAAATAATAGAAACTAATAATAGGCCTTTTTATTTGAGGGCTAGAACAAAGTATTTTTTTAAGAGAGTGTTTTAAGTACACTGAGGGGTAAAAGTTGGATACAAGGATTTAAGATTTTGTAGTGAGGAAATAGGATAGTTAACATCACTTGCATACTTAGCTTAGTTTAACTATATGAGCTCTTATAATAAAAAACAGGAATATATTTTTCCATGTATACTCTTTATTATATACGGTCATACATTGCTTAATGATGGGGATATGTTCTGATAAATGTGTTGTTAGGTGATTTCATTGTTGTGCAAACATAATTGGATGTACTTGCACAAACCTGGAATGGTATAGCCTACTACATACCTAGGCTGTATGGATGGGTTGAGTATATCCCTAATCTGAAAATCTGAAATCCAAAATGCATCAGAATTCAAAACATTTTGAGTGCTGACATGATACCAAAAGGAAATGCTGTTTGGGACATTTAGGATTTCAGATTTTGGATTTTTGAATTTTCAGCTTTGGAATGCTGAAACCAGTAAGTGGATATAATGCAAATATTTCAAAATCTGAAAAAAATCCAAAACGGAAACACTTCTGGTCCTAAGCATTTCAGGTAAGGAATAGTCAACCTGTATACCCTGTTGCTCCTAGACTACAACTCTGTACAGCATGTTACTGTACTGAATACTAGAAGCAATTATAACACAATGGTAAGTATTCATGTATCTAAATGTATCTAAACATAGAAAAGATATTATAAAAAGATGGTATAAAAAATTTAAAAATGGTGTACCTGTGTAGGGAATTTACCATGAATAGCACCTGCAGGACTGGAGGTTGCTCTGGGTGAATCAGTGAGTCTATAGTGAGTGAATGTGAAGGCCTAGGACACTACTGTACACTGTGGTAGACTTTATAAACACTGTACACTTAGGCTACACCAAATTTATGAGAAAACATTATATTTCTTCAATAATAAATTAACCATATCTTTCTGTAACTTTTTTTTTTTTTTTTTTTGAGATGGAATCTCGCCTTGTTGCAGGTGGGAGTGCAGTGGAGCAATCTTGGCTGACTGCAACCTCCACCTCCCAAGTTCAAGCAGTTCTTTGCCTCAGCCTCCCGAGTAGCTGGGATTACAGGTGCCCGCCACCACGCCTGGCTAATTTTTGTATTTTTAGTAGAAATAGGGTTTCACCATCTTACTGTAACTTTTTAACTTTGTAAACTTTTAAATTATTTTTAGCTTTTTGACTGTTTTATAAGCACTTAGCTTAAAACACACATTGTACAGCGCTACAAAGATGTTTTCTTTCCATTCTTATTCTAAGATGTTTTCTATTTTTAAATTTTTAAATTTTTTTCCTTTTAAACTTTTTTGTTAAAAATGAAAACACAAACATACACATTAGTTTAGGCCTCCCCAGGGTCAGGATCATCAATACCACTATCTTCTACCTCCACGTCTTGCCCCACTAGAAGGTCTTCAGGGACAGTAACACACATGGAGCTGTCATCTCCTGTGATAACAGTGCCCTCTTCTGCAGTGCCTCCTAAAGCACCTGCCTGAGGCTGTTTTATAGGTAATTTCTTTTTTAAAAAGTAAAATGAGTACACTCTAAAATAATAAAAAATATTGTATAGTAAATACTTAAACCTCTAAGTCATTTATTATCAAATATTATGTACTGTACATAATTTTATCTGCCATACAGTTTGTTTACACCAGCATCACTACAGACTTGTGAATAATGCATTGTGGAATGACATTATGACAGCTGTGACAACACTAGGTGATAGGAATTTTTCAGCTCCGTTGTCTAATAGGACCACTGTCGTATGTGGTCCTTGTTGACTGAAATGTTATTATGTGGCACATGACTGTACTATTTACATTACTATATATTTTACATTTGTACATATTACTGAACAGGGTTGTGTACACAAGATTATGCATATCACCCTTTAAACAATTTAAAGACTTGTTAAAGGTGATTTTTGACAATGCTTGATTTTGCAATATGGGCAGACTTTAGAGCTTAACCACTACATAGGGTATAGCTCTAGTGTGGTGAATATATGCTACATAGCTATACACTGCCCTGTACTGGGTATAATTTTACATATATGGTAGCAGGGACTAGTGGAAAAAGTTTTGACTTCAGAAGCGATCATCTCATGGTTCTATTTCTGTCCTACCAACTAGTAGCTTTATTATGGTATACATTGCTTAACTTCTGTCCTCCAGCTTCTTCCTTTGTAAATTCTGAAACCTGTCAACTCAGTACGTGTGATAAAAATATTTGATCTCCTGAAATCTATGCTTTGCCTTTTAGCTAATAAAGTAGATTCAGTGTAGCTTTAGCTGTGTTATTACAATATAACAGAGTTTAGAATTGCCTGTTCTAAAGTTGTTGAGCAAACCACTGAATTCCCTTTTAAAAAACAACTATGAGATGGTTAATTCAGTTACCTTAAAAATTTTTTTAAAATAATAGTTTTCTCCTACTATGTAATAAAAGAATTACATGTTAGAAAGTTTGAAAAATAGGCTGGCCGTGGTGACTCATGCCTGTAATCCCAACACTTTGGGAGGCAGAGGCGGGTGGATCACTTGAGTTCAGGAGTTTGAGACCAACCTGGGCAAGATAGTGAGACCCCATCTGCATAAAAAATACAAAATTAGCCAGGTATGGTGGCACATACCTGTAGTCCCAGCTACTCGGGAGGCTGAAGTAGAAGGACCATTTGAGTCCAGGAGGTCGAGGCTGTAGTGAGCCGTGATCATGCCACTGCACTCCAGCATGGGCGACAGAGTGAGAGTATGTTTCAAAAGAAAGAAGCTTGGAAAATAGAAGTGTGTGTGTACACACACACACACACACACACACACACAGAGACACACAAACACACGAGAAAAGTCACTAATTATTTCATTCAGAGATAACTTAATATTTCGTTATCTTTCAGTCTTTTCAAAATACATACTTGAAATTATTTTAACATAATTGAAACTAAATTTTATAGCTTTATATCTTGTTTTTTTTTGAGACAGAGTCTCACTCTGTCACCCAGGCTGGAGTGCAGTGGCACGATCTCGGCTCACTGCAAGCTCTGCCTCCCGGGTTACGCCATTCTCCTGCTTCAGCCTCCCGAGTAGCTGGTACTACAAGTGCCCACCACCACAAAAAATAATTTTTTATATTTTTAGTAGAGACGGGGTTTCACCGTGTTAGCCAGGATGGTTTCAATCTCCTGACCTCGTGATCCGCCTGCCTCGGCCTCCCAAAGTGCTGGGATTACAGGTGTGAGCCACCGTGCCTGGCTTATATCTTGTTTTTTTAGGATTATATAATAAACATTTTCCAAGTTTTCAAATAATTTAGATTAACTTTTATTTTGTATAGTATCTCCATGTCACATAGATAGCCTAAATTGTATTTTTTCATTTGGATTTTATATCATCCATTATGGAAGGACTTTTAAGGTTTTGACAGTGTAGCCATTCTTGTAATATAAAATAGAACACTAACCTTTTCACATTTTAAACTTTTCAGAATCAAATTGTGATTAAAGCTGCTATTATAAACATTCATGTGCAGGATTTTATGTGGACATAAATTTTCAACTCATTTGGGTAAACCTTTAATATATTGTTAATTTGATACTCTTTAAAATATTTAAATAAACTCAGGAAAGTTTGGAAAATAATTCTCCAAGCCTGAATCAATAAATATTGTGCATAAGGAGACCATTTGCAAAAAGATTTGCAAAAAGTAGATGCATTTTTAAATTAAAGGGTAGCGGGTTCCTTTCTGACATTTTTTTTCACCTGGGACACAGATTTGAATCTTAACTTTGATGAGCAACTTAGTCCTATATTAATAAACCCGGATAACTCCTTTCTTAATCTCGAAAGAAAGGACGAAGAGATGATAATGTTAACTCTGCTGTGTTGATCTCAAAATGATATGTGGATACTTGCCCGTTAGATGCTGGACTTTTACAAGTGACATTAAATGAATATAAAAATGACAACAGTTTTTGGACTATATTCCAGCTATTGGCTGGAGGTGAAAGATGATTAATCAGATGCCAATAGTCTCTGCCTCTTATTTTTCATTTTACACATTTTTGCTCTTCTCTCTTACCTCTTTTATAGGATATAAATAAAATAAATTTCAGCAATGTATAAATAAGCACAATATGAACTATAGGATCTGATTTTCATCATGTCTAGTTTTGTTAATATTGATTGTTTTTAAATGGTTCATTTCCATTCAGTTAAAAATATATTTTATATAGCTGTCTCACTGAAATATTTTTAATTTTATATCATATGCTAGGCCTACCTATCTGGCCATGTTTCAAGAGAATCTATAAATGTAATACATAAGAAATTGATGATCCTTCAGGTGAATGTTGACATTTGAGATAATGTGGTTTTACCTCTGAAATTATCTTTTAAAAACAAATTGCATTTAACTGACAACAATTATGATGTATATAAATATTGTATTCTTTTTAGCATTCTCTGTAAATTGCATAGTAACTTTTTGGAATCCCTGTGGCCCTGATTACCTATTGAAAATTTCCTTTTTGTCAAAACATCCTTTATTCAAAGTGTTTAATTCATTTTTTAAGGAAAATCATTAAAATTTTTGAATAGAACTTGTTTAACAGAAATATTTAAAATTGTTTATATTATACTTGTGAATTCCAAATTGATGGGCTATAAAGATTGTGAGTATCCTCACAAAATTCTAGGTATTGCCTTTTTTTGGTATGTAGTGTAACTTTAGAAGATAATATGTAAAATGTGGATTATTACTATTTGTGAGAAGACCATTTTTCATGTTGACTAGATTATTGTAGAAATAGTTTACTTAAAATATTTTTTAAAAGAAAATCTTTGAAAAGACCAAAGTTATTTTTTAAAAATAACTTCATATTATTACTTTTGATCTTCTTAACAGTTCTCTGAGGTAGAAAAATTGGATTTCTTTTGCTCTGTTTTTATACACTTGATCTTAGCCAAAAAGCCAAGCAGTGATTGCCCTGTTTTATAGATGTTATTCAGGTAGAGTGATGTGTCCAAGGTCACATCAAGGTAAGTTACAAAACAGAGATTAGAATGGACCTTCTAATTCAGTTTACTGCCTAGATTACCAAACACTCTTTTACAATATTTTACCATAGTCAGTGATACCATTTTGTTTCATTGTCTATTACTACCTAAAGAAGATAAATTACAACCTAACTCTCTAGTATTTTTTCAAACTAATATGACCAGAAAACTTACTTTGGGGAAGTGGGAGGTGTGAGTGAGCATATTCTTTGATGATTTAATCCTAATGAAGAAGCATGTATTTACCTATAAATAAACAATACAATGCTAATCATTTTTTGTCTTTTAGCCAGAACAGGTAAAGGAATAGCACTGGGTGAATGTAAATGAAAGAAGCTAACAGGGGAGGTTCAGGGCTAAAACGGTAGATTTGTCATGTGGTCTTAGTGTGCACTATTGCATCCAATAAGGGATTCTTCTATACTTTCTGTTACAGATGCTGAAATTTTCTTCTAAGGAGAAATATCCCTTATTTACTTTTGTAAATGGTCATTCCAGAGACTATGATTTTACATCTACTACAACCAATGAAGAAGACCTTTTTTCAGAGGATGAAAAGAAACGATTAAAAAGATTTAGCATGGAAGAGTTTGTCTTGCTTTAAAGATTAGCACATTTGTGCTTGATGAGAAGAATTCCGTTGAAAGGGGAAAATGAAGAGAAACAAGTGTTTTCGAAACGTTTATTTTCACAAATATCTTAATTTTTTATGTTCTTTAAGAAAAAGAACATTTGAAAATATAAAAGTTTAAAGATATTTTCCTAAAAGAGGAATGATTTAATGAATCTTGCTTTCTAATAAATAAATTGAGTGATTCTGGTTGCATTCCTATTTCCCTAAGATCTTCTAGTGATAATTCTACCTTAACTGTAAGCCTTTTAGTCTTCAAAGTCTTCCACCTGAGCCCATTGTTCTCATGGAGGTTTTGTGATATTAACCCTCCCCCAAAGACTGGGATCACCAAATAGTTTCAAAATTCTCAGTTTGTACTAATGACCAGAAGATCAGAGAAGGAAACTTTAATGCTGTCTAGCCTACTGCTATTAATGCAATCAAAGAATGCTTTTGCATATGTCTTGATAATTAAATAGTATTTGTTAACTGTGATATGCATACACTTATATAAGCAGAATTATGAGTTAAAGTAATATTTTGCAATATGATTTTTATAATGGCTCCTCATTATGCTTGCTGTTGAACCTTTTATGAGGAGTGAATATAAAGTATTGGTTTTCCCTCACAAATTTAAAGGTTATGTTATTAATACTATTATAACTGCATCCAATCAAATCAGATAAAGGCAACTATAAAATAGTAGTAGTGTTTGTTTCCTATCCCAAGGGCAAAATTTTATAGGAACTCAATTTATTATGCAGTTTTCAAATCTAAAGTACCAAGAAAGATGTCACTAGGTTCTCTTCTATGTGATTTTTGTTTTTTATATAAAGCAGTGTAGTGGTGTTTAGAAGCTGAGGCCACCTATAAGGCAAATCTGCCTTAAGTGTATTATTTGTTACTTAAAGGCAAATTTGTGATCTAAAAGTACAAGAGTGATTATTGAGCTAGGATTATAAAATACATAATAAAGATGTGAGAAGATAAAATGCTTTTGTTTTGGTTTTAATGTTGGGATTATTTTAATCCTTTCATTTGAAAAATCGGTGTCTCAAATGAATTCTGTTCATTTATAATAAATGCATATATTGCTTTGAAAACAATATTAATTTTTTTAAGTGGAACTTTCATGTTTCAGTGTAGAAACGTTACTTATAAAGACATAAAATTGTCATCTAAAGTCATTGATCTCTTCCATCAGAAAACCTATTTGTTTAGAGTTGCATGTAAAGCTGAAAGAGAGGGTGGGTGGATTGTTTCAGTATACCTGATGAGAAAAATCAGGTTTGACATTTCTCAGTGAGGATGACTTACTGAATTGAAATAGTCTGAAATCTAAAAATTTTCTTTAGTCTAGATACAGACAGGACAAATTAAGTCCAATATTAATTTTCCTAGAATGTGAAAGCAATATAGGAACCAGAAGCCAGTGGTATACCAGATTTTATACAGTACAGTCCTCTGATCTAAGCTATTGCAATTTACTGTTCCTACATAGCTGCAGTATTCACAGGATTCTACAGTAAACACATCCAGTGAGAGCACCCATGCCTTCAAGTGGGTCTGAACCGGTTGTCAATGTTCTTACAAGAACTAATATGAAAGCTTAAGAGCCACAGAATAGCATTGTTATTTCCTCAACATATTTAGGGATCATTTTTAGGTAGATTATTAGAATGAGACAAGATTACACCTGGGCAAAGTTAATGTGAGAGGAGGCAAAAATTTCCTTTACATTGAATTGTGTGGAAAACACTTAGTATATTTTACAGACAAATCTTACAATACAGTCATCCTCATGACTGGGAATAAATGTTTGGAATCAAATTGTTTTACATAGTATGCACACATAAAGATATTGACTTATATGTGTAAGTGAATGAATGCATGCGTGATAATTGAGAGAGGGTCAATTTATTTTGCCTGGTAATTCACTTTCGGTCAAAGACCAGCCAAAAGTTATGCTAATTTTTTATTTGGAAGGCAGCAACAAAAGTATATCATTAGAGTTAGAATAAACGTACTGTACATCCTGGTTTCAGACTTTGTTGTGAACACAGATTTCATTTCAAGTTCTGACAGCTAGTAAACTCAGTCAATAAAGCTTATGGATGATCTCTTTCAGCCTGGAATAAAGGAAAGTCAAAAAGGACAAGATTCTAAGATGAGTGTTCTGTTAGAATTATGATAGGAGAATCCTCCGTTTGCACATCAATATTAAGATACTAGATTTTACCATTAACATTTCAGAAATGAATTTTTAAAATTCTTGATGTGACTTTTTGATGGTGAAGATTTCTTTTCTCTTTTCTTCATAAGATTTGACACTTTGAATACCTTTTTGTCAAGGTGTTAGCCACCAGCAGGCAATCTTAAGAGTCATAATTTGCTAAATGAGTGAAGGAAAAGATCCTTTATAGTGTAAGTATAACCAGAAAATTTCCTTGAGGTATTCATATTTCTGTTTTTACATTAAACCAACCTCATTAAATCTGTATTAGTGAGAAGACAACTGTAGAGGATTAAAAATTTAGGTTGCTTTTGTGTTCTATTATCATTAGGATTTAACATTGTTCGAGGGCAAACATATCTAAATATATATGCTAATTCATCTTGTTTTTAGAAGAATTAACAGCAAAAATGACTTAGCTATATAATCTATCTAATTTTAGGTAAGAATCTCTATTTTCTAGAGATCTCTAGTTCCCTTCTATTATTCAATACTAGTAGAAAGCACTTTATTCTTTTTCTTATTTTATTTTTTATTATACTTCTAAGTTCTAGGGTACATGAGCACAACGTGCAGATTTGTTACATATGTATACATGTGCCATGTTGGTGTACTGTGCCCGTTAACTCATCATTTACATTAGGTATGTCTCCTAATGCTATCCCTTCCCCCTCCCCCCACCCCACAACAGGCCCCTCTTTTTTTCTTTAATTTTTACTAGGAAGAAATTTCATTTTCATAGTTTAACACAGATCACCTTTAATAGCTTGCATTTGACATTGTCTTTTTGACTATATGTTCCTACATAATCACGAAAAACTATAAAGGATTTTCTAAAATCAAGAACAGGAGGAAGGACAGATAATGACAGAACCACTTGAAAATATGAAATCACTATATGAATTGTTACTTAAACAGATACGGGTAGGAAACCGAGAATTTAAAATCATGGTGATATAGAAGCAAGATATTCAGAATATATGATAGACGCAATTCTTGGAAAGGATAAGGGATTATTTTCTATAAAAAAGGAGAGTAAATGTCTTCCCCAAAAAAACTCTAGGCGAGTAAATATTTATCGTGTGATATTTACTATACCCTCAGTATTGTCAGTCAACCACCATTCCATAGTGCTATTTATTTGAGCCTTTATACTGAGTACTCAGATACAGAACTGAAAAGGTGAAACATCAGGCCAGGAAAATTGGAAACATCCTATTGATTCTAAAATATAAATTTTATATCATTTTATAGTTTGAATCTTAAGTCAGTTTTAAAATCTTAAGCATTTTTGTGTGACTTTCATGGTTATTTAAAGACTTTTTCCTTGCCTATAAACTTTGAAAAATATTATATTTAGAGTTGGTATTGCAGACACATTTTTGAGTTAGCATTTTCCTTCCTTTTTTACAGTCCTTCTTGACGTTATTGGTGGCAAGCAATGGCCCAAAACATTCACAACTACAGTTATAAAATTTCACTTATTCTCTCACAGTGACAAGAAAAATATGCTAAATGTGGAGAATACATGTTGTTAGAAGGGAAGATTACTCTTTTACTGTGCTACCCTCTCTGCAACCAGTTCTTCTAGAAATGTAGAAACTCAGTCTTCCAAAATTGTCATCCAAAAGTGAATGATAAGAAAGTGTTCTACTCAGAATTGTCTTTCATTTACATTATTTAAAAATTATTTATAAATATACATGTATTTATATGTATTATAAATACATATTTATACTAAGATAATATACATTAATAAAAATAGAGAAGTCAAGGGTTTTATAAGTTATTTTACAAGCAGGAAAGGTAAACAAAAGAAAGCTGAAATCCAACAGAAGTTATAACAAGGATGAGAGAATGGCTAACAGCAAGTTTTGAGTGTATCTAGGCAAATACACCATAGCAAACTGATATAAAAATACATGAATTAAAAAGTATTGTGGGTTGGGATGATTTAAAGTTAAATGTAGGCAGTAGAAGAATGTAAATACTGATAAGGGCCAGTGGATATGGGGCTGCCATGTTGCAGAACTCCACGGAACACTATTTTTAGTATATGTTATATGAATGGTACTCCCTGGAATTGGGAAATGTACCATTTCAGTTCCTAATATTTACATGCTACTTGCTATTTATGCTGCACTGTTCAGTTTAGTTCACTTGTATTAAAATATAGCTAATGAATGTAAGATGGGGAATTAGATCTGGGATTGATGGGATGATTAATATGAGTTCTGGGACTTAGATGATCACATAATGGAACAGGTCAGGAGAGTCCATGTCAACTGTCTGGTTATTTAAATTATTTCTAAAATACTTTAAATAGATATCATATGGAAAGGATCAACGCATACTTACATGATACTTCAACTTATTACTTTCATTTTTCTATACTCCCTTCTTCAGGTTCATAGTCTCATTACTCTTTAAGCATGTTCAATAGGTTGAATTTTGATTCCTATTTCTTTATTCTGTTGATGAAGAGGGCCACCACTTAGTCTTTCGTATTTGGATCTATATACTGACTGTTTTGTGCCTCTGACCTGCATGTTGGTCTTTCCCATGACTTGTGATTGGCTTCTAGACCCGATCTGGGCTTGGCCAGTTTTATGGCCACTAGCACATGTCTATACCTAGAGAGACACTCTTGATTTTGTGTGTAATATGTTCCCATAAACACTTGAGACAGTTGAATATGAAGGAACTGAACAATAGATATTTTAAAACAGTGTTTTAAGGAGGGTTCTTATGCAGAGAGTTAAAAATATCAAAATATTTAAAACAAAATTATTTTTAATCATATAGGCTTTTACATGGTCTTGATACACTTCTGGTATCACACAGATGATCTTTATTTTTGTTCTTTTGTAGTAGAACATTCAATTGACTGACTTAAAGTTAACTTATAGTAGAATATACAGTTGACTTGAGCATTTCATTGAGGCTAATGATCATTTCTGTCTTTATATTAATTAAATTTATGAGATCTACATTTCTTAGCACTAGTTTTAGCACTGATTTTTCTGTTTTCCTGCAAAATAAGAGGTAAATATAAAATCCAACAATTATCTAATCTGCTATACAAAGATTGTGATATTAGCTGGCAGGCAGCATCAGCTCAGAGCTCAAAGTGCATCTTTGTCAGATGATGTTTAAAAGTCCAAATTATATAATGTTTAAGGTGGCTCAGGGGTGTCAGATGATATATGTCTAATGTTTGCATAGTTCTGTATTCTTTTTGTTTTGGCCATTCTACTTGTGGGTAAAGTAGTATCTTGTGGTGTTCTTTGTTAAATAATAGCTTTATTGAGATGTAATTTACACATTAGACACTTCAACCTTTTAAAGTAAAATAACTTTAAAAACCACAATTTAGTGGTTTTTAATATATTCATAGAGTTGTGTAATGATTACTATTACCAAATTCCTATTTTAATTACCCCAAAAGGAAGCCCTGTACCCACTCACTTCCTATTCTTCACCCCTCTTTTTTTCCATCCCCAGCCCTAGGAACCACTAATCTGCTTTCTGCCTGTATGGATTTGCCTAATCCGGACATTTCATCTAAATGGAACCATACGCTATATGTCTGCTATACTTCTTTAATTTGCCATAATTTTTTTCAAGGTTCTTGCATGTTGTTACATGTATTTGTTAGCACCTTGTTACTTTTTTAATGACAGTAATATTCTATTAGATAGCTATACCACATTTTCTTTATTCATCACTTGATAGACATTTCGTTTTTTTCTACTTTTTAGCTACTATGAATAATGTTGTTCAGAACATTCGTGTACATGATTTTGTGTGGGTGTGTATTTTCATTTCTACTGGATATTTGTCTAGTAGAAGAGTTGCTGGTCATGTTGATAACTATGTTTAACTGTTTGAGGAACTCCTAAACTGTTTTCCAAAGTGGTTCACCATTTTACAATCCTAGCAGCAATATATGAGGGTTCTGGCTTTTCTACTTTCTCACTAACCCTTGTTATTGTCTAGCTTTTAAATTTTAGCCAGCAGAGTATGTGTGAATGGTACCTTATTTTGGTTTTGATTTTCATTTTCCTAGTGACTGATAATGTTGAGTATCTTTCCATATACTTATTGACCACTTTCATGTCTTCTTTGGAGAAATGTATATTTAAAATCTTTGCTCATTTTAAAATTAGGTTATTTTTGTTTATATTATTGAGTTGTAAGAGTTCTTTGCATATTCGGGATATAAGTACTTTATTGGGTATATGATTTACAAGCATTTTCTCTTGTTCTGTAGCTTGTCTTTTTAGGTTTTTTTTTTTTTTAATTTATTTTTTGGCAGAGTCTCATTCTGTCACCAAGGCTAGAGTGCGGTGGCATGATCTTGGCTCACTGTGACCCCCACCTCCTGGGTTCAAGTGATTCTCGTGCCTCAGCCTCCCAAGTAGCTGAGATTACAGGCTTGCACCACCATGCCAGCTAATTTTTGTATTTTTTTAGTGGAGATGGGGTTTTGCCATGTTGGTCAGACTGGTCTTGAACTCCTGGTCTCAAGTGATCTGTCTGCCTCGGCCTCCCAAAGTGCTGGGATTACAGGTGTGGGCCACCACGCCCAGCCATCTTGTTACTTTGTTGATGGTATCCTATGAACTACTGAAAGTTTTAATTTTGATAAAGTCTGATTTTTTTTTATTCCTTGTGCTTTTGGTGTTATATTTGAGAAACCATTGATTAATTCAAGGTCCTAAAGGTCTGTACCTATACTTTCTCTGAAGAGTTTTATAGTTTTAGCTGTTACATTTAGGGGTTTTTGTTTGTTTGTTTGTTTTTTAGAGAGAGTCTCACTCTGTCACTGGAGTGCAGGCTGGAGTGCAGTGGTGCGATCTGTGCTTACTGCAACCTCTGCCTCCCAGGATCAAGCGATTCTCCTGCCTCAACCTCCTGAGTAGCTGGGATTACAGGCATGCACCACCACACCCAGCTAATTTTTGTATTTTTGGTAGAGATGGGGATTCACCATGTTAGTCAGGCTGGTCTTGAACTCCTGACCTTGTGATCCACCTGCCTCGGCCTCCCAAAGTGTTGGGATTACAGGCGTAAGCCACTGTGCTTGGCCTAGGTTTTTTGTTTTTTTTTTTTTAAATCCTTTTTGAGTTGATGTTTGTATATGGTGTGAGGTAGGTGTTTATATATGTTCTTTTGCATGTAATGTCCAGTTGTCCAAGCACCATTTGTTAAAAAGACTACTCTTTTCCCTATTGAATAGTGTTGGCACTCTTGTTGAAAATCATTTGATTGTAAATAGAAGGGTTTATTTTTAGACTCTCAAATCTATTCCATTTAGCCTCATGCCAGTATGACACTGTCTTGATTACCATGGCTTTGTAATAAATTCTGAAATTGGGAGGTGTAAGTCCTTCAGCTCTATTCTCCTTTTTCAACATTACTTTCGCTGTTCTGGATCCCCTGTATTTTCATATGAATTTTAGGATCAGCATGGCAATTTCTGGAAAATTTTTTGTCATTTCTTTCAGTCTTCATTTATTTACTCTTTTTTTTTTTTTTTTTTTTTTTGAGACAGAGTTTCGCTCTATCGCCCAGGCTGGAGTGCAGTAGCATGATCTCAGCTCACTGTAACCTGGGCTCAAGCTATTTTCTCGCCTCAGCCTCACAAGTAGCTGAGATTACAGGTGTGCGCTACCACGCCCAGCTAATTTTTGTATTTTTAGTAGAGACGGGGTTTCACCATGTTGGCCAGGCTGGTCTCGAACTCCTGACCTCAAGTGATCCACCTGTCTCAGCCTCCCAAAGTGCTGGGATTACAGACATGAGCCACTGCACCTAGCCCAGTCTTTATTTTTAAAATATACATCTTTAATTTTGTTATTGAAATTTTACATAGGATAAAATTGGCTCCAAATGCTGAAGATACATGTTTATAAAGTAAAACATGCAAAATATAGTTCTTAGAACTGTGATCATGTTGTATAAGAACAAATCAGTTATAGTAGATTACCTTATACCATTGCATCATCCAGAACAAGTGCTTCAAAAGTAAGGCTTTACATATTCACCCAATACTACTAGTTTGGAAAAAATTACAAATCTTTATATTTTGGGAAAAACAGATGCTTAATTTTGTGGTCAAACTCCAGTGTTATACAATGGAGAAGACATAATGACATGGTTAAACTGTAAAGTCAGACTGGCTCAGCTCAAATTGTGACTTTAGCACTTACCAGCAATATGGCCTTGAGCAAGTACTTAACATCTATAAAATGGGGACAACAGTCACTGTCCTAGTATAGTAGCAGCAGAAGGCTGTTGTAAGGATTAAGCGAGGAAACATGTGAAACACTTATTAGAAAAGTGCCTGGCACACAGTAAGTACTCGATAAGTGTTAGCCTTTAAAAGTGTTGTGAAGATTTTATTCATGGCAGTCTCAAGATTTGAAAAGACTTTAAAATTCCTTTTTTTTTTTTTGAACTGGCATTGGAATGCAAAAATTAGGAAAAATAAGACAAAAACATCTTAATTCTATGCTAATATTGAATGTCTGTGAAGCACTACAGAATACATTGAGATTTTTTAAAAAGTGACACTTCTGTCAGGGAGCTTAGAAATTTACTTAAGGATGGGGAAAAGACACAAAAAACTCATACATGATCGAGAAAGAGAACGTTTATAATAGAAGTTATGCAAAGTAAAAGGTTATTTGGTTTCAAAAGAAGACAGCTCACATATGATGATGGGGATTAGGCAAGTCTTCCTGGAGGAGGTGGCATTTTGGATGAATTCTAAAAGTCTGATTTGATTTATATACAGGCAGTGATAAGGTGAGTATCTGAACTTATAAGAAACAACACAAAGACCGAGAGACAGGGTCCATGGTTCTGTTTTCTAAACAAAAGTGGGTTTGGGGCAGGGGTCATCCCCATGGAGCACAGTTGAGGTGCATGTGGCTGGTGTTGGTTTTGTGCTGGCTAGGGAGCACTGCTGGTATTTAGTAAGGGGGTGATGCTAAACATTCTGAGATGACTGAGGGCTGTGATGGTCAGGCTGAAATGTATACTTAGGTGGATGCCTAGGAGAGACACAGGAAGAAGAATGCTATGAAGGAAAAAACAAAGGGTGTAGAAATCAGAAGAGCAGGGGTTTAGTTTTAACACTTTAAAATATGAAGATTTAAAATTGGAATGTGATTTCTCAAGCCCTATTCTTAGATTCTGTTTTACCTAGATATAATTCTATAGATTCTATGCATATACTTAGTGAATTTATGTGTAAACTTAGTGAATTTAGGTGGGGCAGAGAAAGAGTAGGTCATTTAATGCAGGGGTTCTTAACCTGATGAACCCATGAATAGAATTTAGGGGTTCATGAGCTTGGGTTGGAAAAACGTTTACATCTTTATTTTTACTAACATCTACCTGAAATGTAGTATTTCCTTTCAATAAGAATACAGACAACAAAATATAGCAGTGTTAGCAGTAGCTAGAACATTACTACTAATAGAAATTACAGATATTTTTATATTACAGCTAATATAGATACCTTGAAGTATTTACATTGCTTTGAAATTTTGGTAAGTTTTGCTGCTAGGATTTTTAAATGTGTTAATAGAGAAGCAAATATATTACTATACACATTTTCAAAAATTTTAATAACTATTCCCTTTATTCATGTGCATTTTAATTTACATTTAAAAACATTTTTCTGAGAAGGAGACACTAGGCTTTACCAGACTTCCAAATGACGTAAAGTGATGAAGTTTGGGAAATATAAAAGTAGAAGGTTGTGAGAATGATAGGAAAAACAGAGTTTCAGGCTGAAATTTGGAGTTGGAGCATATTGAGTGAAATAGATGGTGTAAGCATCTGCAGAAGAGAGCGTGAAGTGACAATAGAGTCATCTGGAAGTGGTAATGCAAAGCTACCTGAATCAGAGGGATTTAAATGGAAGGAGGAGTCTCCTTGCTGGCTAAGTTTAGGAGAGAATTAGTACTGCCAGGAAAATGAAAGTTTGAGTTAATGTTAAGAGATAGAGGATTAATGATTGCCAGTGGCAACAACTGACATTTATTGGGTGCTTACTAAATATAAAATACATATTATTTAATCTTTGCAAAAATTCTGGGAAGTAGATACTTTTATCCTTGCCATTTTACAGATGGAGAAATTGAGGGTCTGATATGTTAATTTCCCACGTTAGCACAGTTGGCAATCTGCAGATCTGAGATTTAAACCTCTCTGGATTCCAAAGCCTGCTCTAGTTTTTCCTATATCATATTGAATTAGATGTTCCAAAAGACCAAGAGGAAGAAGCTAGAGAAAATGGCATGTGAGGACTGAGCCAGATGGGGATGAAAGCAGGGAGACTGTGGAAGGGAAGTCTTTGACCTGGTTTTGGAAATAATTTTGGAAAACGGGTTGAAGACACAGGCAGTCTGGGTGGTAGGCTGGAGGGGGTGAGGAGATGAGGTGGCATTTGATGAAAATTTGCTTATATTTTAGTGGCATTGAGAATCAAGTCCCCATTGTTTCAGAAACTGTTATACAGATGTAAATTTACGTTAAGATGCTCCTTTTCTGTCTTCCCTTGGCAAGTACTCCTGCCCACCCTGAGGTGGAGAACTTGCTCTTAGTAGTAGCCTTATGAGGTGACATTTTGAGCCTTCTCTTTTTTGCCTGGCCTTCAGACCCCAATTTTCTAGAGACTGCAGTTGAGAAAGACCTTTTGTTACTGTACAATAGGGGGAAAACTCCCAGTGGTATAAAACAGACTGAGGACTTTGCAAAATATAGCAAGTTCATGTCTGCTAATATGTTAAGTTATTTGGCCTCTCTAGTTTAAGTAGTGATTTGTTGTTTTCATGCTAATACAAATTCTTGTATTAATAGGAGCACGGCCCTGGGTTTCTTCATCCGTCTGGGAAAAATTACTTGTTTGATGGTAAACAAAGAACAGAAGAATTGGTTCACTGTCCTCTTTTTAAAAAAAGATGGTATGAAGCAATAGTGGAATAATTTTAATTGTAACCATCTAACACTTGCCATCAGTAAGATCATTTGTGTTCTGATTTTAGGAAATGGAGTATTAAAGAGTACATAGTGCATTAGAAATGCAAAACATGACCACATGTTCTCAGGATTTTGTCAGTGTTACATGAAAGAGCACTTGTATTGGGATGCTCGACTCTGAGGGTATTCTCTGTTCAGTGTGTATTTACAGAGATGTATGAATATTTGATTAATGAGTCATGGTCTCCGGAGAAATTTAATAACTGTATTGCTGTACAAAGCCAGGCCCTTAACTGTTAACACAGCTGCCAATAGTGTCATTGACATTGCGGCCCTTTCTGAATCTAATATATTCTGTGGAGTAAATTCCTTGGTTAAAAAGGGATCTGTGAGAGACATTCAGTTATCTGTTTTGAACTTCACTTAATTTACAGGCTCTGATTTGTAAAGATTTTTCCAATGAAAACAAGCAGTGATAGGGAAACTTAAAAATGACCTTTTTAAAAATGATTATTTTTCCCAGAAATAAGTTAGAAAATCATTGATAAATAAAAAGGAGTTGATTATCCTCTTCAAGATTATCTTTTAGGGATTTGGTCATCATTTTTGTCTTGCTTGTCATCTAAGAAATATCCACAAGAAGTTGAAATATAAAATATATTTGTGATTTAGATATGTAGATCTCACATGTATTAGAATGTCCTAATCTAAATTCATTATTAAACATAATTTAATGCTTTTTCAGCAATAATTGAAGGCTAATTTATCCTTTCTTCATTCTTTTTGTTTTTAATATCTATGGAGAAATCAATTCTAACTTTCAAAGTTAGGTAGGTATTTTAGTAATGTTACTTTGGTTTAACTGCTTGAGTAACAGGGAGAAATGTCAAAAAAAGATAAATTTAGTGCAGGATCTTTCGCTGGAAGCTGTAACTGCAGGTTAGAATTATCCATGCTATGCAGAATTTCCTGCAACACTTCTCCTTAGGGCCACAATGCATTACAGCAGACGTATAATGAAGCTGCTATAAAATCTCTGGTAATTAAGGGGGATTTGACAGTAATTGCAACAGTGAATCAACTTAATTATTACCTGCTTCAAAGAGAGCTGATGTTATAATCTAACCTTTTCTACTTTTAAAATGGGAGATTAAACAAGTATATGTAGCATTTAAGAATTAAATCTGTTGAGATAGAATTGTATTAATATACTTCTAATATATACTTTATGCACATGTACACATCAGCTTCTCAAGAACCCGCACCCAACTCTCTCTGATCCATTAAAGTTATCTGGTATGCTCTGGAAATTAAACCAAAGGCACATCTCTTATTTAAGTCAGCTTCTCCCTAAGCCACAAACAGACCTTGGTTGTGGTTAACCTGACTTCCACAAAATAAAAAATGCTTTCTTAATATTAGCGCATAAATCAAAGAAACACCAAAATTATTATTATTGCTTACGTTAGGTAGACCATCTCTTAGAATCTTAAAATATCATCAAAAGTGCAAGTAAAGCCAGGTGTGGTGGCATATGCCTATAATCCCAGATACTTGGAAAGCTGAGGCAGGAGGATTGCTTGAGCCCAAGAGTTCGAGAATGTAATGAGCTACGATCACACCACTGTATTCCAGCCTGGGTGACAGAGTGAGACCCTGCCTCTAACTGATATGAAGATAAAGATTTAGAATTACTGAGAGCTCTTATCTAACTTGGTATATCCGACTTGGCACAAGGATCGAGATACCTGTTTCAGCCCAAGTTATGTTGAGGGTAACACATTTTATAAATGGTCTCCTCTCACTTCTATTGCCTGCTATCTTCCCACAAGAATGGGAGTGGAGAGAGAGAAAAGTAGTGTGGTTTTGATATGGATTCATGTCATATACCATGTATTACCAGGTACCTACTAAATGTAATCAATGCCAGGTTATGTATTGTTTGGCTCTCTCTCTAGCAGATTTCCCCAACTCTCTTTTCTGCTTTTAAGCCTTATCATACATATACTTGTGTCTTCATTGGCTTTAGCTTTACTACTACTTTCAATGGCAGAAACCACAATTACTTTTGCACCAAACTAATGGCTGTCTTAACTCTCTAATTATAGCAAGATTGGTCTACAGTAGTTTTGTTTTGGAATTGAATCTTTGGTTTGGTTTTGTGTGTGTAGAGATCCAATTACATGACTTGTTTCACAGGAGGTGATTAATTAGGCATAGGTTTGGTACAGTTTGGGGATGGAACAGTCTCATCCTCAACCAATGTTTTCCACACTAAAAGTATGTTCAGATGAACATGAACCAGAATTGAGTTTTCATCTGGGGCAGCAATAGGTTAGCTGCTCAGGACACTTGGGCAGGCTTTGATCATTGATCTTACAAGATTTTGTCTTCTGGTGTATTGCAAATTCAGCCTGGATTCCCTGAAGGAAGACTGAGAGCACAAGTTATATACCTTGTTCTCTAATGTTTTCTTGCCACTAATCAAACTCTTTCTTGATATGGAGGCAAATAAGCATGGTCAACAATTGACTAATGAATAGGGGAATTAAACAATGTGAATTATAATTTTGATTTGCTCACTGGACTGACTTGGGGCAAATTGTCTAGAACCTCTTTCTGTTTTATTCTTATGCTAGACTGAATTACAACTACTCCACAGGGATCTCCTAAAATCTGTTTCCTTTTTTGTCTGTTAGAAAATTGTCATGAAGCAGGTCACCAAAGTAGTGTCTTTAACAAGTTAACACAACTTCCAAAGGTGCCCATTTTATGGTCAAGGATTCTCCTATTCCATGCAAGCCATGGTTATCTTTAATTCATGCCCATAACTTATAATTTGCCAGGGATCAGTTACCTATGTAGCAGTTATACCTGACTTTTTGTCTTTTGGATGGTTCGTTCCTTGTTAGTAGTTAGGTAGGTATGAAGTTAGTAGGTATGAAGCTCAAACCAAAGATTTTTACTTGATAATCAATGTAACAAGGCTATGGGAAGAAGATGGAGCACTTACTATTCTAGGCACTTTAAATGCATTATCTCATTTTCATACTAGAAACAAATCTTGAGACTTAGATTAAGAAAATTGCCCAAGGTATCTAGATTATAAATGATACATTCAGGATTCAATCCTAGATCTGTCTGATTCCATAAGTGGTTGAAACTACTAAATTCTGGATTCGTTTGTGGAATTAATTAATTAAAGGAACAACCATATTGCTCCTTTCTGAGATATCACAGGTGAAAATGTACAGGAGAATATGTTCAGGGTTTCACTGAAGACCTCCCTGAAATACAATGTGTTTTTAATGTCACCTTTTTCAATGTCAGACATACTTAAGAACCAATAAGTTTTGAAGCTTTTACCTTCCAGGTTAATGCTCCCTTTCAGTTCTTCTCAGGTCTTTTCCACAAGCAAAACGTACTGACTTCTTATGAACTTTATGAAGAATGGGTATCTATTTAGAGACCTGCATGGTAAAGACAAATTGTCATACTTCTTTGTTCTTATAGAATGATGGAGTAAAAAAAAAAAAAAGGAGTAAGTTTTCTGAGAGAAAGTTAATTACACAACCATCTCAGTTATTCAGGGACAGAATATTAGATTAAGGATATATTCATTCCTGCCTTGGGCAATAGAAAAGGATTTTTTCAGTTGGCACTAAGGTGGTCACAATAAGGGATTAAGAGAGAGTTGGGATCATCCCAAAAAGTGACCTGTCTTTGAAAGGTGGCGAAGTTTTAAGGAACTTTAAAGATTATCTAGTCCATTGGCTTTTTATAGATGAGGCCCAAAAAGATAAAATTACTTGCCCAAGTTACACAGCTACCTATGACAGAGGTGTTATTAGAATCTAGCTTATTTTAGCTGAGAGAAAATTTATCTCAAAGAGTTTATGTTTGGCAACTTTAATATAAATAGCAGAACATCTGACATCTTTTTAAAAATCGAATCATGTTTAAGTAAACTGGGTTCCGTTGATTTTCCAGACTACAGTCCTGAAAAGGGATGGAATTCTTATTACAGAAACTGACTTTCCTTTGCTGTCCAATTAGAGCATTGACGTAGATTTGGGATATTGAGTGAAGTTAAAAGGAAAATTGTAAGTTAATAGTAGGGGGAATCAGTCTGAGCATCTTTTCAACAATATTTCGACCCCTGCCTCCAACTTGTATCTTGGCTTTTTGTTTTATTGTTATTGGGTCACTTCTCCAAGAAGCATAGGAAACTAGGTGATTGCCAGTTGTAACTTGAAAAGGAGGGTAGGATCTGAAAAGAAAAGGAATGGAAATTTTTATTATGAAATCTCTATTTCGGTTATCTATTGCTGTCTAATAAATTATTGTCTTAACCTAATAAGGACATGTTATTCCTAGTGATTTTGTGGTTGATTGTGCTCAGCCGTGAAGTTCTTCTGCTCCACTTGGTGAAGCTGCAGTCACTCATCCAGCTGCTTTCAACTGAGAGTTCACCTGGAGTTGAAACATCCAGGATGTTCTCTCATCTTTCAAGACTACTCTCCAAGTGACCTCTCATCATTTGATAGTCTAACCCAAATTTTTCTACAGCATGGCAGCTGGCTCTGAAAAACACAAATGCAATAGCTTCCAGGACTTGTTAAGACGGGCTAGGATCTGGCACAGTGGCACTTCTGCCACATTCTACTGAGCAAAACAAACCCAGCTCAGAGTCAAGGGTAGGGGAAATAGATTCCATTTGTCGATGGGAGAAATGGTAAATAATTTTTTTGGCCATCTTTACCACCATCCCAACTTTTTAGGATATCAGTTTTCATTTCTCAACCAATGTTATATCTGAACTTTCTTAACACTTCAATATCCACATCAAATATTTAACAAATGCCAGTATTTCCTTAGTCCAAGCAATAACCCATTTCTTTCCTCAGTTCCCCCCAAAACAAAGAAATTCACAGACATACATGACTTAGGAAAACAGTAATATTATGCCTTCAAGAAATCCTCAATTTCAGACATGACAAGAAGATTTCTAATTATCTGTGTTGGAGCTGAGGCAGATTTTCCAGCCCTGTCTACTTTTTAAGGGTGTAAAAACAGCCTCAAGTCCTAGGAAATTTAAATTCTGGAATAAAAAGAAGTATGAACATATGAGAGTGAGCCAGAGAGAGAATTTTGGCTGGAAATTTAGATGAATAATTTGGTCCAGCAAGAAGACCCTATCCATTTTCCCTTTGGCTGCTTAATTCTAATTTATCTAATAGAGTCTGAATTTAGTGAATCATCTTCTCTGACCAGGTAGCCCTCTGCCAGAACAACAGAAAGTGCCAAACTGCCTCAGCCACGATGGCCAATTTGACATGGAGATATTGTAAAAATAGCAATGAGGGATCAGTTTTGCTTCCCCATAACTTTAATTTTTATATAATTATGCAGGATCTACACACAGGTACCCATGTCTGCTTTTCTGCTGCAAATGTAGTCATTACAGAACCAGCCAGACCCACTTACTGAAGCATTTAGACAATGATGGGTATGGGTGTTATGGAGTGGATTACACTGTAAAGACAGCAATATGATTTTGAATCCCCTTTTCCCTGAAGGCACCAGCAGAATCACCAAGAGGCAGCCTATTCCCCCTCAAATGAGATATAGCAGTTTATCATGTCAGAGTACGCCACAGAGGGTTAAGGCTATACGGCTTCTGGCTGTCAGAACCAGGATTTCATCTTGGGGCCCCTCAGGCCATATGGAGGAAGCCTCAAAAGTTCATTCTTCTTTTTCCATTGTCTGGCATCTTGTCTCCATTCCCATCCCAGTGTCCTCTTTTGACCAACCTTATAGCCCAAATCCAAATCATGTGTTCGACATGAGCTTCATAAGATTTTCCTTCTATTCATTAAAAGAAGCCTCTCCATTGTGTCCAAATAAACTTAGTAAGTACAAATATGAGAGGATGCATTTTTATTTTAATTTATAAATGTCAATATACTTCTACAAACTTAGGGAACTGTCTTTTAACCTTTGGAACAATTCTGTGGAAATAATTTGAAATTATTTCTGCTGACTAGAGACAATCTACGGAGACAGGATCATGAGAGGAAAAATATACATATGTAATTCTTTTGTGAAGCTACAATATTAAGATTCTGTTCACGACTCTTATTAGAGTTCATCACGACCTATTTCAGATTTTACACACCGTAATTGTTTCATTGTGAAAATCTTTTGTGTCTATTTTCTGAATTGCTATGTTGTCTATAAATATTTAGTGATAATTCATGATTGGGTTGTATTTACCCCTGTAGTTATGTATTACAAATGAAATGACAGCATCTGCTGAAATTAAAAGTGGCCACATTTTCACTGGAGCTTAATTAAATGCCAAAATTTATCTACATTAACAACAAAGTAGTGAAATTTATTGATCAATTCACATGATATAAGTTGACAAATGGCTTAAGCAATTTCCATAATTTTCTACACGTGTTAAAATTTGTAATGAAAAAGAACACTATATTAACATTAAATGAGAGCTGAAAGGGAGGTTTTGTACTGGGGCCAGTGCCCTGGAGCAGTGTACTTTGTTTCCCGGGCCCTGTCCAGGCTTGCTGTTTGAGCTGTGTACAGATGGGTCTCTGACAGTCCTACAGCTGTTCTCCTAATTGTCCATTAAGTGTTCTATTGATTCTCTGATTCAAAGTACATGTCTTTCAGCTCAAGCTATCGTGTGAAGTGGCAGACACATTCCTTGTAGAATGACAGAGCTGCTTGAAACCTAAAAATGTGGTCTGCCAGTTTCAATTGAGGATCCTGCTTTCAAAGGAGAAGGCTTGGTTAAAGGTGCTTTGTAATAGCTGGTTAGGTTATATTTTCTAAACTTTTAGCATCAATCAATTAAGGCAGCAGCAGCATGAAGAGTTTTAATTCCTGGTTAAGCATGTACAGATTGCACCTGGCTGATACAGGGCAGGACGAGGGGATCAGGATTGGTAAGAGAAGATCAGACTCGTTTAGCTGTATGCAGATTTTTTCCCCTCTGCATCTGACATGCGCAAAGTCATTTTCATTTGACTTGCAAGTTCACTTTTTGCATTTTTTAAAAAATTGAGATCATCTGCAATTCTAGATTATGCCAGTCAGAAGCCTGTTTAAAATCATCTCTCTTTAATCTGGAAAGTGAAAGATAAGATGCTTATCTGTTGCGAGGACCATAAATCTTCAGAGAAACAAATAACCATAGATAAAACTGTAAAAGTTATTTAGTACTCCACTGGAAGAGGTTTATTAATCTAAAATTTCCAGTCCATTGTGTCGTGATTTGGTTAGCACTCTGTATCTCATTTTGTGCAATTGTACCCCAAGCAAAGATCTGATTTCTTCAGAGTTTGAACTTTATCAGTTGTGTAGTTCAGTCGTGGTCTAGGTTCAAGGAATAAAGCGAAAGCTGCTATCCCAAAAAAAGTCCACAACTATGGTTTGGGTTGCCCCCAGTAGCGTGTACTTTTGTACTTTTTTTTCCTTAATGAAATGACACATCCTAATGCTTTTACCATCTAGATTTAGCTCCTAATTACTCTGTAATATAATATTTCTATAGAAAACAGTCTTATTATCTAGTAATCTTTCATCTATAAATGAAATGAACAAATAATGTTAGTTGTCTCCTGTGTATCATTAACTTAATTAGGAGCCACCCCAATGGACTTAATCACAGTTGAGGTTCATTGGTATGATTTCAGCTTACATAAGTTTATAGATTCATCAAGATTTTCAAAGGGAAAAAGACTATCACACACGTATTTAAATCGGTTTTATGTATTAAATATACATATTTCAATGCGTAAACATGAGAAATATCTATTAAGGAAAATCACTTTAAGGGAGAAGTTAATTAAAAACAACCCTGTTTCCCACAATTAGCTGTTCTTTTTTTTTTTTTTTTTTTTTGGTCACCTTTTATACTCTCTTCTCTCATTATTGTTGGGTAAAGGAGCATGGCCACTAAACTAGTGTTCCTTTTGTCAAAAAGCAAATGATTTGTATCCTGATGTTCTGTCTGAAACGTGGCTCTTTTTACTCTGGCCCTCCCATCTATAAGCCTCCATGCTGTAGCATCCTAAGTAGGAAGCGAGTTGCCTGCTGTAAGAGTTGATGAAATAGGGAGACAATATATGTACTTTTAATTTGTTCTTAGTGTGATGTATTTAGCATTTGGAAGCATCAGGAATTATATAATTTATTTGCTTTTAAAATATTTGTTGTGAAATTATAGTATATGTGAATGAATGCAATATGTGGTATATATTACAGAATCTAATCTGAATTTAGGGATTTATGTGTTTTCAGAATGTGGAAGCTTCAACCAAAATGTCTTCTTACCAAAGGATGATAAATCTTCCCTATCTGCTTTTTCTTGGAAAACAAGTGAAAAATCTATTTCTAACATAGTAATATAGTATATATTGATACCTGCAAAACATTATGTGAATCTACTTCGATGCCAGCACTTTCAATTACACTGTTAGCCAGTTTTTAAAAAAGATTTTTAGAAGCTTTCAACTGTAGACTTTTGTCTTGTTGAATGAACTTCAGCTACACTAAATTTTAAGTAAATTTGTGATGACTGAGCAATATACATTGGCTGAGGTAGAATCCAATAACCCACAGGACAAATTAATTTTCAACAAAAAGGGCAGAAACCTCAAGTGCCATGAGTATATGGAGTCTCATTCTATCTCTCTGGAGCCATTTTTGCAAATCACTACAGCTATTCATAATCTAAATCAGTCTCCTTTAGCAGCAGAAAGATCTTTTTTCATGACAAAACAGAAGATGACATTCATTAGTGCCTAACTTGCATAAGCTACCTTAAATTTATTGGTGCTCTTCTACTTATCTGGGTAAGAATTCCTTTGTCTACAGCTATAGGAAAATTCCAGTTGTACTACTTAAAAATATAAATTGTCACTTTTATCAGAACTTTTGGCAGTTTACTTTATTTTAGAAGTAAAACTGTGGTTAAGGTTTTAAGACTTCCAATGGGCGTTGTTTCAATCATATTTAATAGGTGCCTAGGATAGTAATAGGATTATGTATAAGCTTCTGTGCTGAAAAAATTGCACATTTTTATCCATGTACTGCTGGGGAGGTTTGTGGGGAGTCAACCTTTGCAGTTGTGGATATGGCTGTGTGCATTGTATTACCTGCCGGGCGTGGACAGGCTTAACATCATCCAGCTGGTTTGCTCATCATATTCAAGGGCTATGTATGATTTTAAAAAGGGGGCAAGATACTTCGAAGACATCATTTTGAAATGTCCCATAAGCCGTAATAAACCTTTCTACCAGTGAGTGGGAAACTTAGTTTTTCTATTGTGTTCATAACCTTCTGATTAGACTCCTTCTTTTGTTGGTCAAATTTTCTTTCCAGTTAACCAGCCTTGGATCTATCTGGAAAAATTAAGTTGTTGCTATATCAGTAGGACTGTGCTTTTTGTTTTCTGTTCCCTCTCACCTCTACTATGCTGGTTAAAAAAAGGTAGAAAACTGAGTGTACATACATTTTTCAATGACGATTTTGTCTGTCTTCTGACAATCAGATCCTTGGCCTGGTGGGACAGTAAGGAGTACTACCTAGCAAGAATTATTTTGGTAGAGTGAGATGGCAACGTGGTGCATCTCCGTAGGGGAGGAGGAGGAAGAGAATGTGGGTATGAGCTTAATAGGACCTGACTTGGCTAGGGGTTGAAAAGAGCCTGAGGTAGCAATGCAGATCTATTTTCAGGGCTTAAAACATAATTTCTGAGTATTTGGGGTGATGGTATTGTTAGGAGCCAAATCCTAAACAAATCTTTCACTAACACTTCTTTCTTCTGTGACTACATAGGATCTCTAACGTCTGAATTCACATTTCTGTCTGTTGCTAGTCATCATTTATCATAGACGATGACATTGAAGCAAGCCTTGGATATGACCTGGAATGAAGGGAGAATTGAATAATACAAGTGGTGTGGCTCACTATTTGGAAGAAGTTTTGTGCTTTGAAAAAAATGTACCCTGTGTCCACAAGACAGAGTTTTTGTGTAAACCTGACTGGTCCATGTTAAGGAATGCATTTGTACCCCTGGTGTCAGTCATTGTGATCTAACCATTTGAGCTAATTAGGCTAGTCACATATTATTAAATACTTATCCATAAAATCTCCACAAAAAAATGGAATTTTAAAGTCAATCCATGCCCTTTTTTCTGTCTTGGAAGATTATATCAAGGAGCATGAACAGAAATAGAGCTCCAGCATAATCACAGGTTAAAAGCAACATTCTAGGGTCTTCTCTGCCATGGAGTCAGCTTCCCATAAAAGGTCTCTCTCCTGTTTTCCTATTTTCCAAGGCAGAGTGTGCTCCAGATCTACACTTCCAGAGTTCAAATACCCCATCTGCCACTCTCTTGCTGTGTGACCTTGTGCAAGTTATTTAATCTGCCTGTGCCTCAATTTTTATTTCTGGGGAATTATAGTAATACCTATCATATAGCATTGTTAGGGGTCTTGAATGAGTCAATACTGTTGGTGTCAACCTGCTACTTTTGTGTCCATGTTGTTATATGCAATGATCAATTCATAGTTTTCTTTTTATTTGTCTCATTAGCACTATTCAACACAGTTATCATTCTTCTTTCTTGAAACACTCTTCTCTTAGCTTGCAAGATGCCCTGCTGTCCTGGTTTTTCTCCTCTTTCAGTGTTCCTTCTCAGTTTCTCCATATCTCTCCAATTTGTCAATGTTGGAGTGCCCTAGAGCTTAGTCCTTAGTCGTTTCTCTTTTGTTTTATACTCCTTGTTGATGTCCTCTAGGTTCATGACTTTAAATATCATCTATATGACTGCTACTTCCAAACTGATAACTCCAGCTTGGATCTCTCCCCTTAACTAACTGCTTGACATCTCCAGTTGGCCACCTGGTAGGCATCTCAGATTTAACACAATCAAAGCCAAGCCCCGTTTGCACCCTCCTGCCCCCAAAAGCTACCTCTTTTACAGTCTTCTATCTCAATGAATGGCAAGGCTGTCCATTCATTTGCTCAGGCCAGAAACCTTGGAGTCATCCTAGATTTCCCTCTCTCTCATTCTCACTCTTTGTGCCCATTCTATCAGCAATGGTCTTGCAGCAGAAATTGCCAGCACTCTCCCTCCCATCTAGAAGTCTCTATCTTCATTCTTTGCTTTACATTTCTTCATAGCACTTATCACCGTCTGGAAATCTTTGTTTTATTTGTTTGCTTATTTATTGTGTTTTCCCCCACAACATGTAGATGTCTAGAGAGCAGGGATTTTTGTGTATTTTGCTTACTGTTGAATCCTAGCATCTAGAACAGTGCCTACAGCATCTTAGACCTCAGTAAATATTTGTTAAACGAATGAACGAAGTACTTAGAGTGGTTCCTAGCACATAATGAACGCCCAATAAATGCAAACCACTATTTTATCCCAATTATAAAGTTGCATTGTACATAATACAGTATAACTCCATGTAAAAAGACTCTTTATGCATATTAATAATCCTATAATTCTATACAACTCTTTTATTATTTTACTATAGCCTCAAAATATATCCTTTGGGATTACCCCAGTACTTCACCATGATTTGTATGTGTATATCCTCAGTAAATGTTTGGTGAATAAATTAAGTGTCTCAGTTTTTGACTTGAGAATTCCCTTTTTGGAAAATCAAGACTAATGGCCCAATATTCTTTGGGACTAGCTTCCTGATTAAAACTTTTCAAGACAAAAGCAAAAATGATGGTAGGAATTTATGAGTTGAACCCCTGGACAGTTCAGCCACTGTTCTCTAGTGCATTTGTGACCTTTAACCCCGTTGTGAGAATGTGGACTCCCTTCCTAGGAAAATGCACATGCAGAGGGAATTTTACATATTTTATATCTAATTTTATATATTTTGTAAAGTTTACCTATAATTTAAAGCAATTCATAGATTTCCACCCATGAAGTTAGGCTCTAGAAAGGACTTCCTGTTGTGATTTCAGCCCTTTCCTTCTGCCCCTGCTGCCTCCACCCCTTGGAGTTTACAGCGCCTTTTTCATTGTCCGCATCTCTTTCTCCCTCTCTCAGGAGCCTGGGAGGTGGCCACAGGCACTTTAGGAGGCCGAGGTGGGTAGATCGATTTGAGCTCAGGAGTTTGAGACCAGTCCGGGCAACATGGCAAAACCCCATGTCTACTAAAAATATTCTAAAAAGTAGCTGGGTGCAGTCCCAGCTACTTGAGAGACTGAGGTGGGAGAATCACTGAGTCTGGGGGGGTCAAGGCTGCAGTGAGCTGAGATCATGCCACTGCACTCCAGCCTGGGCAACCAGAGCGAAACCCTGTCTCAGAAAAAAAAAAAAAAAAAAAAAAAAAATTCCCCTTCTTCTATTTGTCTTTGTTCTTAGCCCTGGGTTCCTTTTACTTAGCTTAAAATTACTGAGCAATTTAAAGTGTTTTAATTTTGTTTTCTACCATAGAATCCTTTTGTCATGTCAATTCAACAA
This sequence comes from Mandrillus leucophaeus, assembly GCF_000951045.1. Lineage (NCBI taxonomy): Eukaryota > Metazoa > Chordata > Mammalia > Primates > Cercopithecidae > Mandrillus > Mandrillus leucophaeus. Next base: position 1,445,514 of record NW_012103599.1, read on the forward strand.
ATACTTGAGAGCTCCACTGTGTGCTAAGCACTGTGCCAAGTACTAGGGATTTGTAGAGGAATATTACTTGGTTCTTACCTTTGAGGAGCCCAAGAAGGTAGAGAAGGCAGGCATGTAAATAATTACATTTCTTTTTTTTCCCTTAGAGATGAGGTCTTGCTATGTTGCCCAGGCTGGAGCGTGGTGGCTATCCACAGGAACAATCATAGTGCCCTGCAGCCTCAAACTGCTGGGCTCAAGTGTACCTCCTGCCTCAGCCTCTCAAGTAGCAGGGACTACAGGTGTGTGCCACCACACCCAGTTTACATTTCAATATGGTATAATAAATGCTATAATGGAACCATGTACAAAGGTACAGAGGTAGCATAGGAGGGAATGATTAACTCTGAGAGATGGGGTGGGTTGGGGAGGAAGTGAAAACGTTTCATAAAAGGTTATGCCCAAGCAAACCTATTATAAATGGAAACATATAAATAGGAGTTTTTCCAGTATATAACGTGGGTTCTGGAGAGGGTGAAGGCATTTCAGACAGAGGGAACAGAATATGCAAAGGCACATAGATGCATAGTAGCATACTGTGTATAGAAAATTACAGATAATTTGGTATTGTTGAAGCACAAAGAGTGTGTGTGTGTGTGTGTGTGTGTCAGGGGTTGCTGGTATGTATGCGGTCACAGAACATGAGGCTGCAGGGCTTTTCATGCAGCATTAAGAGCTGTTACTATTTTATGTAGTGGGAAGCTATTTAAGAAAAGGAGCTTGAGTCTGTAATATTTGTGCTTTCTGAAAACTACTCTGCCTGCTCTATAGAGGATATATTAATGAAGATAAGAGTGGAGGGATGGAGTCTACTTGAGAGGCTATCGAAAGAGTCCCTGGGTAGGATGATGATGATGGTAGAACCCTCTACCTTTGAATAAGCTCTATCAGAAAATTTTACATTATACCAAGTCAAAATTGGCATTCTGTCATTTGTTCTGGTTATATCCCATAAGAGCATACAAATATGATTCTTTTTCAAGAAGTCTTACTCAGGAATTAGAAATGACTTTTGTATCTCCCCATGTTTCCTCATTTCTTGCTGCCCTTTGTGAGATATAGTTCTGGACCCCTTACCACCATGGTCCTGATCCTTGGACATGCATGGAATATCAGTGTTACTCTTAGGATACAGCCCCAACAATCTATTATAACACTGTGCACATGGTCTGGCCACAAAAATCCAATGATCCTAATATGTCTTTTCATCAGTGCAACCTGAGGTGTTTAGTGTAGTTTTTTGTTTGTTTGTTTTTTTTTAGCAGCCAAATCATCGTCACCTGCTGAATCTCTGGTCGCCAAAACCCCAAGCTTTCTTATCTGTCTACCCCATCCAGTTCAATTGATATTTACAATCTATGTGTAGGACTTTATATATATTCCTGTTAAATTCATCTTCTTGGGTTTGTAGACCCAGAGTTTTTTTGTTATGAAAATTTGAAACTGATCCAAGATTCAAAAGGATTATATTAGCCATGCCTTTAGATTTGTGTCATCTGCAATGCTTTCTTCCTTTACCTTGGTTACCTCTAGTTGAATCCTTTTTTTTTTTTTTTTTTTTTTTTGAGATGGAGTCTTACTCTGCCACCCAGGCTGAGTGCAGTGGGTCTCTGCAACCTCTGCCTTCCAGCTTCAAGAGAGTAGCTGGGATTACAGGCATGTGCCACCATGGGTCCAGTTAATTTTTGTATTTTTAGTGCAGATGGGGTTTCATCATGTTGGCCAGGCTGGTCTCAAACTCCTGACCTCAGGTGATGTGCCCGCTTTGGCCTCCCAAAGTGTTGGGATTACAGGCGTGAGCCACCATGCTCAGCCTAGTTGCATCATTTTTATTTTATTTTATTTTTAAGACAAGGTCTGGTTCTATCACCCAGGTTGGAGTGCAGTGGTGTGATCTTGTCTTACTGCAACCTCTGCCTCCTGGGGTCAAGCTATCCTCCTACCTCAGCCTCCCAAGTAGCTGGGACTACAGGCACGTACCACTACACCTGGCTAATTTTTTGTTGTTGTTGTTAGAGACTGGGTTTTGCCATGTTGCCCAGGCTGGTCTTGAACTTGTGAGCTCAAGTAATCCACCCACCTCGGCCTCCCAAAGTGTTGGGATTACAGGTATGAGCCACCGCGTCAAGCCCTGCATTCTTTCTTTTTTTTTTATTTTGAGACGGAGTCTCACTCTGTCACCAGGCTGGAGTGCAGTGGTGCGATCTCGGCTCACTGCAACCTCTGCCTCCCGGGTTCAAGCAATTCTCCTGCCTCAGCCTCTTGAGTAGCTGGGACTACAGGCGTGCGCCACCACGCCCAGCTAATTTTTGTATTTTTAGTAGAGATGGGGGTTTCCCCATGTTGCCCAGGATGGTCTCTATCTCTTGACTTCATGATCCGCCTGCCCTGGCTTCCCAAAGTGCTGGGATTACAGGTGTGAGCCACCGCACCTGGCCATTCTTTCTTAACATTCATCTGTTTATACTCCTTTTTTGTCTTGAATTTTCCTAATTTCAGTGTAGCTGAGGAACTTTAATTGATGGTTTATTCTGCTGCTGAAACTGATGTGGCTCCACACTCCATTGCCCCTCAACCTCTGTTGTTTCGGCCACTGTCCTGCTGTCACTCTTGCAGATATGGACATATGCATATGGATATATCTTTGGCCTTTGGCACTCTGCTTATTCCCATGTTGTTGCTGCTGTTGTCATCATTCATTTTACCTTCTGGTCATCCTCGTACTTCCTCTGCTCCAGCAGACCTACACTCAGATGGGGGAAGCCTCCACTTCTGAGATTTGTTGTTCTTTAATTGTATGCCACAGAAAGAATAAGGCTTTATTTTTTGTGTGTGTGTGTGTGTGTGTGTGTGTGTGTGTGTGTGTTTAAAAATTCATCAGTGTTATAGACCTTATTTATTTCACTCCACCTTTAGGCTTTTTATAGGCTCCCTAACTCTCCACAGGATTCCTTCAAGTGTTGGCCAAAAGACAGTATTACTTATAAGTAACAGTTATAAACTCTGTTGGGAAATTGGCATATAGTTGGTATTCAGTGTCCAGAATATAGGACCCCAAATGGTCACTTCCCACCAGCCCTCCACTAATGTCCCTGGCTTAAACTGGTGACCATTTACTGCCTTAAGATAAATTCCTCCTCTTCCTCTATTCTCTCCTGTCAGAGAATGAGGAGTTGAAGAATGACACTTGTCCCCTATCCCGAGCTAAGAGTCTTTGTCCTAGAAGTGAAAAATCAGTTCCAAGCTCTATGGTTTCTTTTCGGACTATTGCCTTTTCACACAAACAGAATTTGCACTGGGAGCTCTGAGATGCCTGAATTCAGAGACGGGTTCCCAGAATGCTCTCTGTTCCCATCTGTGACACTCATTGCATCTCCTTGATTTAATGTGTGTGCTTCATTCATCCTAAGAGACTTGCATTTGCTTTTTCTCTTCAGATCTGACTATAGATACCTTTTTTCACCTTGGCAGTTCTGACTTAATCTCCCTTAGCATAGCTTTCCTTCTCTATAACAGGAAAAGAATAATACTCGTTTCCCTCTTCAAAGGGTTTTTCAATGGATCAGATGAAATATTATAGGTAAAATCATTTTACAAACTCTAAGGAACTGTGCAGGTATTGTTATTTACTGGAATCATCCATGATCCAACTTAGCTCTAAGGATCTGACTTGGGTCACGGGCAAACATGTGACCAATGGGAAGAAGAAGGTTAGTCCCTTGCGGGCTACAAGACTCTGACAGGGTCAGAATCACCAAATTTTAGAGTAGGATGGGGACTAAGAGATCACTTGGTCCAACCCCCTCATTTTGCCAATGAAAAATCAGACCAGAGAGGAGCAGTGGACTTGCCTTATTCATCACTCGAGATTTGCTTGGGTCAGAGATCTGCAACGGAAGTCACAATTCCAAAGCTGGAGGAAGAGAGGGGCCAGCCAGCCATCAGAAAACATGTCTTATTCCTCCCTAGGTCAGGGACACCATCAGCCTTCCTTTAGGGTGGAATATTTTTTAACCTTTTTTCTTGCCTTGACAGAAATGTCAGGCCTCCTCTGGTTCACAAGCTCCTCAAAGACCTACCTGTTTCCTTTTATCGAATAGGATTTCCCAAGCAAACACAACTATGTTGTTGTTTGTCTCTCAGTAGCTCTGCTGTGCAGGGAATGAGGGCTCCACTCTTGATCAGCCCAGGGACTCCAGTGCCAAGCCTCTGATATATAGTGCAGGGACTGCAGGGCATCCGAGTTGTAACAAGAACAAGATGAGCTTGTGGCCTCGGGCTTCTAACCTGCTCCTCAACCCACACTTCATAGAAAGTTATTACACAAGAGTTAGACTAAATCAAACCAAACTGCAATGTTTGCGTACTATGGCCCATTTTCAGATCTCATTGTATCTCACCACTAGTCCCTCAGAAAACCAGTTGGGAGCAGAACAAAACGACCCAATGATAATTTAGTTGTAGGTCTTTAAAAATGAGTCCAACTGATTTATTTTGAAATTTCAGTTAAGCATGATGTCAAGAAAATCTCTCTGCCTATTTATCATCTTTTTTTGCTCTTAGCATAGTCCGAGTAGGCAGAATAAAATTAGAAACTGGCTATTCATATACTTCCCAGTTTTTGGTGTAGGCTGACATTGTTACTAGACTATCAGAATGTTGAGATGTTTTGCTGATAATTTTCTGCCAAAAGAATACCCATCATAGCAAGGAAGGCCTTTATTATGCTATTTACTTTCTTTATTGGCAATGTTATACAGGTGCTGTAGGAAGAAGAGGTATAACAGATGATCTAAAGATATACATTTCACTTCAGTTAGACCTACCACTCCCATTTCTCGAAAACACCACAACCTGAAAGCCTGAAAAGTTGGATTTTTTTCCTTCGTAGCTTTAAACAGTAGATACAAGATCTATCAAGTTTTTGAATCATAAAAGAAATAAAAGCTATGTTCATTGTTGTTAAGTATATGTTCATTGTTGTTAAGTGTATTTTGTAGGATGGTTTTGAAAACTCTGGTAAATATGAAAAGTCTCATTTAATCCAGTAATCAGACCATTACTAGAGTCTACAAGCATTTCTTGTGCGTGACAGTGCTGCTTTTAGAAAATCCTTTAGTTCCAACCATGAAGCATTGCAATGTTTCAGAATCATTCAGGGTTAAAACTGGGAGAGATCACCAAGCTGTATGAAGAAGCAAACTGAGACCACACAGACAGGTGATTTCACTTGAGGTCATAAAGCCAGCTACCAAAAGCCACAGCTAGAATTCAGGTTAGACTCGTTCTCTTTACATCTCATATATGGCTCTTCTCTTGTTAGATCTAAGATGACAGACAGGAAAACCAAAAGCAAAGAATTTTGCATGAGCAGAGACAAAAGTTAATGGTTTTATGCAAAACCCAAAGGCCACTAAGAGAAAAAAACAGTCAAACCAAGCAGCCAGCCTTTTAAGGGGAAAGGAGAGGCTGCCAAGGCCAGGGAAAAATTATTATGGAGCTGAATTGAAGATAAGAGTAGAGTAGGCTCTTTTGGCATCTGTGGACTGAACACATCTATGGGGCAGGAATGAAATGATAACTTTTTAAATATTTCTACTTGTTTCCCATCCTTAGGAATCACAGTGAAGCTTCAGGTTGCTGTACTTTGGCAAAATTAAAGACTAAGATGCTGCTAGAGAGTTTCTCCACCTCTGCCATGGTCGGCATCCTACTCTGTTCTGTGGAGGTGCTGCCACCAGTTATCTCCTGATGCAGAAAGTCAATGAGTCTATCAACTGGTCTTTACTAACACCTTCTGGGTCCTCAGCCCCAAAGACACAGAGTATCACATCATCACCACCCTCAGGGAGAACATAATCTGTTTCAGAAGTTTCAAGAGATATTAGCATCTTGAAATTATTTGCAAATTTCCATGTATATATGCATATCTTTGAGGAGAGGACTATCAGATTATTAGAGGAGTCCATGATTCAGAAGAGGTTAATATTAAGTGATCCAGTCGGAGAGACAAGCTAATTTACAGAATCTGCTAAACAAGAACAGTGGTATATAATACACTTGTAAGATCAAGGTGGGTCAGTGTGATCAGGGACTGCTTCCAGATTGAGATAGGATTTTTAGGTGTGTCTTCAAGGGTAGAAGACGTCTGGGTTAGGTAGAGAAGAGAGGGCAAGTGTGCCTGACTGGAAGGACACAGTGGATTGGAAACTAAAATTAATTTAACAGAATGTTGATTATACATTCAATACCTTTCTACATGTGATCTCATTAAATCTGCACAACAAGCCAGCTAAGTGGAGATTATCATCTCTATGTTACAGGTAAAAAAAGATTCAGGAAGGGTAAGAAACGTGTACACAATTGGGAAGATTGCAAAGCCAGGTTTCGAACCCAGGTCATTTGACCTCAAAACCTTTGTTTTTCCCCCCACCCCACTGCTCTGCAATAGCTGTAGCATAAACAAAGTAATGACAAATGAATGAGCATGGCACAGATGGGTAAGGGAAGGAATATGCTTGACTGGAGGGAAGGGTTCTTGTTGAGAAGCAGGGCTTACATGGTAATAGATCTTGACAGGTGAGGCTTTATTAAACACTTACTATGCACCAGTCATGGTGCTAAACTCTTTATCTCATTTAATCCTCAAATAACTCTATGAGGGGATACCATTATCATCCTCATTTTGCACCTGGGGTGCCTGAGGTTATAAGTAATCTGTCTAGGCTCACACTGACGATGGGGAGCTGAATTAGAAGGAGTTGAAATTCAAACGTAATCCATTCGCCTCCAGAGGAAACACTGTAGAAATATACTAGAAAATTAACCTTGTGTAAGTGTTTATGGTGTGCCAGGTACTCTGCTGAGCACTTCATACACATCTTTTTTTTTTTTTTTTGAGACAGAGTTTCACTCTTGTTGCCCAGGCAAGAGTG
>NW_012103599.1:1453812-1458812 GCF_000951045.1 Mandrillus leucophaeus
TTTTTTTTTTTTTTTTTGAGACAGAGTCTCACTCTGTCGCGGAGGCTGGAGTGCAGTGGCGCGATCTGAACTCACTGCAAGCTCCGCCTCCCAGGTTCACGCCATTCTCCTGTCCCAGCCTCTCGACTAGCTGGGACTACAGTCGCCTGCCACCACACCCAGCTAAGTTTTTGTATTTTTAGTAGAAATGGGGTTTCACTGTGTTAGCTAGGATGTTACACTACTTATACTTTCATTGCACAACTGCTTTCTTAAACTTAAAAAGTCAACACAAAAACAATGATCTGTGAACACATTTGCTACTTGTAGTGCTTTTGCTGGCTATATTAGATTTTCTATTCTGAAGGCTTTGAACGCTTCCCTTATTTCACCAAAGCAACATGCACTGTTGATGAAGCACTGAGTCAAGGTTATCTCTCATCACGTCTCTTTTAAACCAAGGGATATTTTCAAGGTCTTTCTATATTATTACTTTTAGATTTAAAAAACCCTCAGCTTTATTGTAATATATTTACATATAATACATTCAGTTTTAAGTATAGAGTTTCATGAGTTTTTGACGAATGTATACAGTTGTGTAATTACCATTGCAACCAAGAAATAGAATATTTCCAAAACTGAAAAACTTCTCTTGCGCCTTTTTTCAGTCACTGGATTCAGTCTTAGTAGTGAGAGCTGCAGCGAGCTCTCTCCTAACTTGTAGTGAGAAGTCAAACAGCTGGAGAGAGAACGACCAATCTAAGGAACTAACATTGATTGAGCACTTTCTAGATGCCTTACCTAAGCATATGTACAGAGATTTAGTTATACCCCCTCGCAGCCCCAAGAGGGTATTATCTCCTTTCTACAAAAGAGGAAACTAAAGTCCCAAGAATGTAAATAACTTACTCAAGGCCATTGAGCTAGAAATGGTGGAGCCAAGATTCCACCCGTTATGTTTCCTACAAAATTACCTTCCCACTGCTAACAGAGGGAAAGATATAAAGAGGAAAAGATATAAAGAAAATGGGAAGCCAAATGCTTAAGACTAGATACTGTCTGATCCTATTTATATGAAATTCTAGAAAAGGCAAAACTAGTGAACAAAAGCAGATCATTGGTTACCAGGGGTCGGGGGAGGGGGTTAACTGCAAAAGGGCATGAAGGAATTTTTTTAGGTTATGGAAATGTTCTATATCTTGATTATAATGGTAATTATGCAACGGGATAAATTTGCCAAAATGCATCAAACTGTGCACTTAAAGTTGAATTGCATTATATATACATTATATTACAATAAAGCTGGGTTAAAAATTTTTAATGACAACAATAAGAAAAGACTTTGGAAATATACCTTAGTGTAAAAGTCATAGCAACATTATCCCATCGTTAAAATGTCACTTTTGTCATATCAAATAATAAGAGTATGGAAATTTTTTTGTGTAACTTGATGCTAAAATTTTTAAAAATCTGGCAAAAATAAATCAGTGCTCACTATAGCTTTGAAATAAAATCAGTAAACTCTGTTTTCTTACGCAAAATGAACAATTCAATATACATATTTCTGAATCTGTTGCAAACGTCTGGTGAACGAGGGTCTGATTAAGCATGATCCAAAAAGAGCTTGCAAGTAGAACTGTTTACTAACATTTCAATTTCTATGCCTCATTTATTAGACTTAGAATAAAAAGGTGAGAGGGCTGTTTGGGATTGTCTTTAACCTTGATGATATTTCCACTGAAGCAGCATAATGGCTCTTAATTGCTTAAGTGAAGAGAACATGTTGACGTGTCCTTCTTTGGGCTGAGAGCTTAGAGCCTAAACCATTATGCTAATTCAAGCATTATATACACCAAAGTATTTATGGGACTGACACAAGTGATGTTGCAGGTAAAGGGCTGTGAAATGGTCTGTAAACAGAGAGAATTGATTTGAGGCCCAAAAGCAGTGCTGTTAAAAGTCACAGCCATTGAACAGCCAACCCTACAATTTCTATCCAGATTGTCAAACTGGGTCAGACAGTGTCAGCAGGGCTGCCATTAGAGATCAGATGGGTGGTTTAATAATATGTAAACCGAGCACATAAACAGGCTTTCTCAAGGTAGAGGTCCGTCCCCGTCTGGTGTATGTGTGTATGTGTGCATGCGTATGTACATGTGCACATGCACCACATTTTCATTATGGAAACCTCACAGGGCTATACTCAATGAAATGTTAATGCACTGGTTTTTGACAAAAGAAAATCTCCCAGCAGGTATAAGTCAGACAATGCAATGTAAAGACATTTAGGAAGAATGCGAGTCCAAAATCTTAAAAGGAAGGAAGCACCATCAGATCCTTGCTCTTGATCTTCCAGGCCCTTGGCATCCTCTGTTTTTTATATCTGTTCCTACAGTAGGACTGTATAGTTTTTTAGTTAACCTCAAAATAATTCTGTAAGGCTCCTCATCACCTGCATTTTTAGCACACCTTACTTGCAACATTGAAATGATGGAATCAATTTTATGTAAACTAGGCTGTCTTTACATAGTCTTCCAAATGACATCTGGATGGCTTAGTTCCGTCTTTGTTTCAAACCTCTGAAAACCAGAATTATCTAGTTGTTTAGTCACCCAGAGTCAGAATGTAGAAGACTGTGATAGAAAATTTCCTCTCATCCCAGCTTAAAGTCAGAGGAAAAGGTCATGGTTCCTTCCCTCCTTCTTTCCAAAATAGAACAAGAAATTCTATAAACATATTAAGAGAAGTAGAGCATGATGATGAAGACCATGGACCTTGAGTTCAAATCTCAACTCTGTCACTGACTTTGGGTGAGTTATGCAACCTCCCTGTGCCTCAGTTTCTTCCTCTGTAAAATGGGGCATTGACCCCCAGGATTCTTGTGGGGATTCATAAGACAAACTGCTTAGAAAAGTGCCTGGCACAGAGTAAGCATTCAAAAAATGTTAGCATTACTGATAGATATTTGGCCTCATAAACTTTTGATATCATTTGTCTGTTTTAAGTACATGTTTTTACTTCTTGGGGTTCACAGAAATTATTAATATTCTAGGGAATCTATTGAATATGTTTGGTATTTAAAAAACAAAACAGCTCATTGTTAACTCACTTAAGGTCTCCAGTGAAGGTTTTCTGCTATAGGCTCAGGTTCCCCCATAGGAGCACATCTTTCTCATTTGGTTTGTGTTGGTGCTACTTAGGATGGCACTCTCCAGGAAGGGAATAACGGTGACATCATGTGCTAATTTATTTGGGTTAGTTAAATTCTTCAGGACACTCTTTTTGGATAAGAACCTCTGAGATACATTTCCTCTTAGTAGAGTGGCATCTTATGTTAATGTGCTGCTATTCCAAGCCAAGCTTTTAGTGTAGAGCTCTTCTTATACTGGCTAATAGTTTTAGTTAGAACATTTTTTTTCTAGGTAGAGACCTGCTCAGGTCAGGAAATTTGATGAGTTTCAGAATCATGAATGATGGTATTTAAAATGACACAGTATGAAATCAAGACATAGCCTAACCATCCTGTGGTTTTACTGCCCTTTGAACTGTCTTCCTTTAGAATGTGACTTAATGAAAGATAAGATTTTGATTTAATTTTGGTCAACTGATCAGATTTGGAGTGGATCATATTGTGGTATCTTCTAAGGGCTTAACATGTGGAACCATACCAAAAATTATATAACTTATATGATTTATGGTTTCCAAAATGTTGTTTTAAAATTCTTAATATGTCACATATGTGTATTTCAGAAAATACTTTAAAATGCACTTTTGACACCCCTTAACTGTAGACATAAAAGTTTCCCCAATTTTGTCACAACATTTTTAGTTTTGAATGTACATAAGATGTTCAAAGAGTTGAGAGATCTGATCTGCGGTCTTGATGCCATCACTAACAGGCAGTGGGACCTTGAGCAAGTCCCTCCACTGGTCTGTGCCTCCATTCCCCATCTGTAAAGGGGATCACTGGTTCCTATCTCCCCCCACAGATGTAGTGAGGCTGGTCATGTGGCAAAGGAGGCACCTGGAACAAAGAAATGTTTTATGCTGATGCTTTCTGTAGCATCATCTTGGAGCCTCAAGTCTTGTTTAAATAAAGGAGAAACAGGGACAAAGAAAGTGATCATACCAAATATTATCTATGAACATACATACCTTTGTTTCAGAGACATTTTATTAGCCCCTGGCTCGATACAAATCCAATAATAGGACCAGAGATCATTTCTAGAGACTATTTTGTTTCAATCTTTTTCATAGGCAGAGCTATGCCCAATAATTCTGAACCAGTAGGAATCTAGCTTATTTATAAAAAGTATCTAACAGATTTCACAGAGTCACACAGGAACCCATTCAGAGATTTTGTAATTAAGGCCAGCACTTCCTCGATAAAGTGTAAAACAAATCAGAATGGTCCCAAAGAATAGCTTTGTAGATTGCACCCTTCCCTTGGCAAAGTGAAAGAGATGTATACACAGCTTGAGCTGGTTCTGAGATCCCCTTAGGCCACAGAGAAAAAGCCTTTAAGTCTATCAGGGATGACAAATAGATTTCAGCATGAGTGTCAATTCTGATGGATTAGTGGTAGTTGCCTGGAGCAAGGTGTTTGAGGACTCTTGAGGCTCTGTCCAGGATCAGCAGGAAATAGTGCCATGATCTATTAGCAATGCCTGCCATGGTGAAGGGGTGGAAGAAGGGAGCAAGGGCAGCATTTTTGCCAGGATTTACCCTTCCAAACTTGTATATTGTGCATTCCTCCCTGTTGCTCATTTTTCTCGGTTGAAGTTACTTTAAGGCTACCAAACCAGTACCAATCTAGGTTAATACACAGTAGATGTTTTCTTCTACCTGCATCACATTTAATGCTTTCATATACATTTAGGAAATATCATGTGCTCTTTTTTTTTTCCCTTAAGAGCCTGAAACTTTTACTTCACTGAACAAATACATTGAGCATTTACTATGTATGGGCATGTGTCAGGCATGTATGGACAAGTGAACTGTTTTATTTATTATTTATTAAT
>NW_012103599.1:1463812-1473484 GCF_000951045.1 Mandrillus leucophaeus
TACAAAGATCATGTTTTAAAAAGAGTTTTGCCTAACCATTTTTAAAAATTTATTGTCTCTCCCAGATAGTGTTGCTTAAAAGGAGCAAAATATACCTCCTTTTTAAAGTTCATATTTACTGTTAATCCTCCATGCCGAGCTGATGCTAATAAAAGAAGCAGGACATTTAGAACATCAGCAATCCACTGGGTGGAGGGGGAAGGGAAGTAAAGGCCTATTTGGTCCAGAAACTGGATAAGCCATAAAATAAAAACTTAATTTTCCATCATGTACAATTTTTAAAATTTAAAATTTAAATACTTTACAACCTTCTGCCAAACTCCACTGCGCCCCCTGAAGTGTGTGAAAGGCAACAACAGCTCACGTAGCCCCTTGTGTGGTAGCTGCCATTCTGATTTAAAAAGAGAGGTGTGGCCAGTGTTCAGAGCAATTAAAAGCGGTCAAAAATAGCAGACAGGCTTGTGGTTGGTGCACAGTGATTTGAGAATTCAGCGTTGGTATTTCTATCATAGCACAAGTCTGTGGGTTGCTAAGTAGATTGCCCTGGTGGCACCCTATGTATTGCAACCGCAACTACCAGGCTCAGTCACGAGTGAGCAAGATCCAGATGTATGAGAATCTGGGTGGTCCTAAGAGACTCCCCGGCATAGATCCACAGCCACATTGCAGCAGCTGGATGGGTAAAGCTGATGCTTTGGAACAGAGATTTCATGGTCCTGAGTCAGTGAAACTGTGTGTTCTAAGTGTTTTCTGCTTCATAGATTGATGAAAACGTCACAACCAATGTTCTCATTTTTTAAAAGGCAAAAAATTTTTTTTCTATTTAAAATTTTAATTTAAGCAACACCATAAAAATAATATTTAACTTTAGGTTGTTTTAGTCCTTAGCCTATATATTTCAAATATAGGAATTAAAATTGAATTAGTAATTTTTGTTATTTAAGAAAAAAACTATAATTGAATATTAAGGGTTTTTTTAAATTTTTTTTCATATTTTCCCACTTCCAAATTCCAACCTTTACTCCATAAGTGCAAGGAGAGGGGATGGGACACAGTAAAGAATAACAGGTGCTGTTTATTGAGCACTTACTATGCGTGAGGCACTGGGCTAAGTGCTTGGCCTGCCTAAGTTAGTCATTTCATCCTCACACCCTTACTGAAGGTGGTTACTGAGGAGAAAACTGAAGCTAGGAAGAGGCAAAGCCGAGGTCTGAAAATACCATCTAACTCCAAAAACCTAGAATGGCCTCCTTTTTTGGGAATAGCAGTAAGTAAGAATTTATCAAAAGCACAAAAATTTTGCTTCTTTTTGGCAAAATTATTTATGAGAGAAAAAGGAAAGGGGAAAAATTTAAACAATGGATGGTCATGTTCTTTTCTCTCACTCTTTCAAAGTAGACTATCGTTTAGAACAGTTCTAGATTTACAGGAAAATCAAGAAAGCAAAGTTTTCTCTTCCTTTTGCTATGATGTTGAAGGTTCTGAATTTGTAGACTTTTTATGTGGAGGCTTAAAAAAATGAAGATTTTTCAAGTAAAATTGTATTATTCTTATGGTCAATTTCATAACTAAGCGGGGCATTTTGTTGATAACTGGCATCATAATTTGGGGGAGAGGGTGTAGTTTAAAGCTTTTTCTACTGCTATTGATTTTTCTTGTCAAACTTTCCATTTCTGCCCTCCTTCTGATGATGTCCGGCAACCAAGAGTCAGGGATGACCAAGTGTGGAGATACCTTGGGATTTAGAGTCATAAGCCTTGGGTTTAAACCCCAGTTCTGCCACTTAACTAGCTGAGCAAGTTAACTTCTTTATGAATCTCAGTCTCCTCCTCTGAAATGGGAATAACGAGAATCAACTGAGTTAGAAAAGATTCCATCGTAAGCTGTAAAGGGCTAACCAAATGTTAATTCTGATGGTGACTGTTCTTTACACTTGAGATGTGAATCGAGGCTAATATAACTTATTTTATAAACCACAGTGTCTTATTCCAATAAGCTGTGTCTCTAGAGAATAAGCTAATGAAATTCAGTAAGGTCATGGGTGGAATTTTGGTTTTGGAATCCAGTAGACCAGACTTTGAATCTTGGCCCTCCCACTTAGCAGCTACCTAACTTTGAATTTTGTCTGTGCCTTCTCTGGTTCTTTGATTCCTTAGATCTAAAATGAGATAACAGCACCTAACTTACAGAGTTGTTCTGAGGATTAGATTAGCTGTACGTTAATACAGTGCCATCCACAGAATAACCCCCCAGGCTTATTGTAATTTCTTCTGCAGCTTCAGACCCTCCGTGGGTTCCCTCCTGGGAATGCCCTTCACCTCCCAAAGCTCTTCTTTTTAAATATTCTTAACAGGGGCAAGTCCTTACGCTCTGAGGCCTTCACTTTGGAAAATGGAAGCTAAGTAGGATAAATAAAATGGGTGATTAAGCTAAGCAATATGGTTTTGGGTTGCCATGAAAGCATGTTGATGGTTTTGTGCAATGGTTACTTTCTTTGTGACTTCTTGCTTGAAACTCACTCCCAAAGAGGAGATTAGATCTGGTTTGGATGATGATCTTTTGATTCTTGGAAAGCATGACTTAAAAAGAAAATTCTAAAAAGCTATGGGGTTTTATTTTTTGGCATTGTATTTTCAGAGTGCCTTATAAATTGAGTCTAGGGACCTCTTCTCCTTGTATGAAACACTCCCTCCCTGCTCCCCAACCCATACTCTGCTGAGATAATTCCAACTCATATTTCAGGTTTCAGTTTAAGCATCGCTTCCTCAGGCAGGACATGTAACAGACAGGTGAACCTCACTTTGATCCCTGTACTTCTTTTGTAACATTTATTGCCTTATAATCACTTATTAAATATATGCTTCCACAGCAAACTCTAAAGCCCCATAACATGAACAATTCCAAATAATTGAATCCTCAGAAACTTGTCTGTGCCTCATATGGGCAAGATATCCTCAGGACAAAAGAACTGCGGAAAGAATCTTAAACTATTTACAGTAATCCTGTTGGTGGTTATGAGATTATGAGATTGTTGTGTATATGTGGGGGAAATAAAATGAATTAATAATTATGAATTATTATAATTCTATCATTTTTGGAGTTTTTGAAAAGTGGGGCTGTCAGTGTGGGAGAAAGGAATAAAACTTTCATAGTTTAAATTAAAGTGTCAATGGGAAATCATAATTAATTTTATTTTTGGAATTTCAACTCTATCCAGTGAAAAGTCCTAGAAACAATGACCAACACAGAAACACTGAGCACCCCTAGTACTAGACTGTGGTGCTGAAATACCATCGCTCACTAAAAGGAACCAAGGCTTCTTAGAGAAATAGCTGATTCCAAGTTAGGGACAAGGAATGTTCAATCTGTGCTTGTCAGAACTTCTATTAGGTGGCAAGGAGGTGATCAGAACCTATTGGGATTTGGTGAAAAGGACTCAGGAGCCAATTTGAAGAGGCTCCTGGCTAAAGAGGGGACAATTTAAGCATCCATAAAGGTAATAACTGTAATTGATTAAAACCTATCAGATATAATTAAAAATCGTAAATTCACAATGATAGCAAAAAAGAAAAAGAAAGAGAGAGTAAAGGGAAGGGGGAAAGAGGAAGGAGCGGCAAAAAGGAAGAGAGGGAGAAAGCAAGTAGTGGGTCACCATGAAAAGCTGCCATTGGACCAATATGCTGTCTGAAAACTGAAAATAAAGGGAAAGAATGAAGCATTCGGCTTGCCTTTTCTATGTGAATTATACAATTGGATAACCAAATTGAAGATGAAGGAAAGTTTCTTTTTGTAAACATATTCCAGCTAATAAAGACAGAAAGATAGAAAGAGAATATCAACATTTTGCAGCCTCTAATGAATGAATGGATGGAGGCATTAATTAAGCTACTAACATCACTAAAGAGAGACACTGGTATTATGTCTCCTGACGAAAGGACACCCTTTGCCAAAAAGAAAAAAGAAAAATCAAACTGGAAAATATAAAGCAAATCCCTGTCTAGGCCTCGCCTCGAAGGAGAGCCTTTTCTTGCCACTCCAGGTGTAATCAAATACTACCTCCTCTATTCTGCTTTTACGTCTTATCCATACATTCACTTATTTTGCAGACATTCATCCATTTGATTATTGCATCATTTTCTCGTGTCTGTTCTTGTCCTCCTACGTTCTATGATAATATCCACTCGGCAACTAAATGATCATTTTCAAATGTAAGTTGGAGCCTGTTGCTCCTCTGATTACAACCTGCCAGTGGCTTCTCATTAACTCTTGAGTCAAATCAAAGGTCTTTACTGTGACCACCAGATCTACAGACTCTGGTCCAAATTATTCACCTTCTACTCTCTCCCTAGTCACTTTGCTTAGCCACACAGATCTGTCAACACAGGGAGCACACTCCCATCTCAGCACCCTTGCATGGAATACTGCTCCTGCAATATCTGCACGGCTTGCTCCCTTAACTACCTCGAAGTCTCTTTATAGCCTCTGACTCGAGAGGCTTTTGTTGTCTATCCTATATCGAAAGCAACCTTGGCTTTATTTCCTTTAACCAGTTAGGTTTTTTTTGGAGTACTTCTCATCATGACTGTGTCTTATATTCATTTGTTTATTATCTCTCCCCCATTAGATGGGAAGCTCTAGAGGCAGAGACTTTGTTTATTTCATTCATTTCTGTATCTCTGGTGCCTAGAACGGTACCTTGTATAGAATATGTGCTCAAAAAATACTTGTGGAATGAATGAATGGGTGCATTCATGAGTTGCTGTGTCATAGTATATTGCATTAAACATTGAGTTTCCCATAAAAGTTTGTTGAGGGCGAGGAGCATTTTTTTTTAACTTTTAAGTTCAGGGGTACATGTGCAGGTTTGTTACATAGGTAAACCTGTGTCATGAAGGTTTCTTTTACAGACTATTTTCATCACCCAGGTATTAAGCCGAGTACCCGTTAGTTAGTTATTTTTCATGATCCCCTCTCTCTGCCCCCACCTTCCACCCTCCAATAGGCCCCAGTGTGAGTTGTTCCCCTATATGTGTCCATGAGTTCTCATCCTTTAGCTCCCACTTATAAGTGAGAACATGTGGTTTTTGGTTCTCTGTTCCTGGGTCAGTTTGCTAATGATAGTGGCCTCCAGCTCCATCCATGTTCCCACAAAGGAAATGGTCTTGTTCTTTTTTATGGCTGCATAGTATTCCATGGTGTCTATGTACCCCATTTTTTCTTTATCCGGTTTTCCATTGATGGGTATTTAGGTTGACTCCCTGTCTTTGCTCTTGTGAATACTGCTGCAATGAGCACACATGTGCATGTGTTTTTATAATAGAATGATTTCTTTTCCTCCTGGTATATACCCAGGACTGGAATTGCTGGGTTGAATGGTAGTTTTGTCTTTAGGTCTTTGAAGAATTGCCACACTGAAGGAGCATGTTTTATTTAGCTTTTCACTGCAGCATCTTACATGATGACTGCCACTTGGTAGGTCCTCAATAAATGCTTTTTGTACTATTAAACACTTTTGTCTAATGATTTTTATACCTCTAGCTATATCTCTAAAATATTAGGAGATTTGTATTGTGTATGTGCTGGCATGTTAGAGGTCTCCTTGGATTCCTAAGTTGTATTTCTGTGAGGAAAAAGTATTGAAATAAAAGTCCCATAAGAAATAAAATCATCCCATCATGAAAAAAATGTGAGTTCTAAAGACCAATAAAGGCCCAGAAATAAAGCATGTCGGTCAGACATGAGTGGAGGATACCGTGTGAATGTTGGAACCTCTCATAATCACACCTCCTATAGATGTTGATATGAAGATCTCTGAGAAAGTGTCCACAGGATGTGGATGAGGGCAAATAAAGGATCTGCGGTCACACTCTCTGGGAACCACTAGGTGGTGCTGTCAAAGACAATGATTTTCATTTGTGGATGTGGGAGGCAGAAAATACCTTGCTTTTAAGGTGTATTACTTCTATTTTTTATTACAATAATATTGCATAGTTATTGTAGAACATTTAGTAAGTACAAATAAGCAAGATGAGGAAACATTCACCCAGAATGTTTCCAGAAAGTTCTGTGGAGTCAATAGCAGTACTCCAGTAACAGATAACAACAATAATAATGACTTACATTTTAAGTGCTTACTGCATCAGATACCATACCAATGCTTTCTACTTACCAGCCACCCAGTCTTTTTAGGAAATTTCTCTCTGTACAGTCATAAATGAGACAAAGGTATAGTTATATAGTTGTATATATTGATAGGTATATCATATTGGTTTTTGATAGCCCAGCATATAGTAGATGATCAACAAATCTTAGTTGAATAAATTATGGAGAATTTAATTACATAATTCATGAAAAGCATCTACCCCATATAGTAGATGCTTCCTTCAATAAATAGTAGCTATGTATTGCTACATGATTAACATTAATGAGTTTACAAAACAACCTGAAAATGTTTTCTGTTGCTGTTGCCCAGAAAGAGCTAAGCTTAACTGGTTGAGTGACCCAGTAACAATAAGAAATCTAAATTCAGCTTCTCAATGGACATTTTTGCCCCTTTATCCTCCTGCACTTGGTCTCTAGGTTGCTTTGGGCTCAAGCAGTTGTGTCCCAGACTGGCAGAGGTCTGAAAAGTGAAACCAGCATTGAATCCCAGAGTTTCCTAGTGACTCTGCTATCCAGGGTCACACTGTTAGTGGGGCTTATAGAAACAAAAGTGGGTCTGGGTTCTCTGGCTCATGCCTGTAATCCCAGCACTTTGGGAGGCTGAGACAGGTGAATCACTTGAGCCCAGGGGTTTGAGATTAGCCTGGGCAGCATGTCAAAACTTATCTCTACAAAAAATACAAAAATTAGCCAGATGTGGTGGTGGACCTGTCGTCCCAGTTACCTGGAGTCTGAGGTGGGAGGATCACCTAAGCTGGGAGAGGTAGAGGCTGCAGTGAGCCCTGATGGTGGCACTGCACTCCAGCCCGGACCCTGTCTCAAAAAAAAAATAAACAAACAAAATAAAACAAAACAAAAAACAGAAAGAAAGAAAACTGGGTGCTGGGGCTGGTTCAGGGCAGCTGTGCCTAACTGAATTTCTTGGGATTGCTAAATGATTAGCAGATTGTATTTTCCTTTTGCCTGTATCTCCATTTCTCTTTCTCAACCACTTCAGTTTCTATGTCATCTGAGCCCTCTCTAAATTTAACTTAATAAATACTTTTGAGTAACTGTGAGCAAGGTACTGTGTTAGGTGTTAGGTGTGTGGTGAGAGAAAGGATAGAGAGATAATGATGTCTCTGCCTTTAGAAGCTTTCAGACTAGTAGGGAGGATAAGGGAAGTACCTGTCTCCAAGATGAGTAACCACTTCCACGTCTTCTGACTTCCAATCAGTAAAATAGAGAGTCTCTCAATGTGAGAAGGGGGCATCTGCATCAATTTCTCCTGGAGTGTTTGTTAGCATCTCAGATCTGCTGGATCAGAATTTCTGGGTGGGAGAGGCAGAAGTCTTTGGAATCTGTGTACAATAAGCATCACAGGTGCTTTTTACACTCACCGAAGTTTGCAAACTACTGCTGTCGCTTCCCAAGGTGATTGCAGACAATAATGGAGATTGAAAGGAAGAAAGAGTATGTGTTTAACATGCTTCTACATGAAACTCCACTAATCACCTTACATCTTTTGACTCCTCTTAGGTGTACCAAGAGAAACTATTATCATCATCATTTCCCTGTTTTAAAGATGAGGAAATTGAGGTACAGAAAGGTTAAGTAACTTGCCCAAGATCACACATAGAAAGTGGCGGAGGCAAGATTTGAATCCATGTGGTCTGATTCCAAAGTCTATGCTTTTAACCACTGTGCTTACTGCTTCTCATAGATGGTGGCTTTCAGAAAAGACTAAGAAAGACTTGGAAAGGTGCAGAATTCCCAAGTGAAGAACATGGGCAAAATGATTGATTTTGAAATGTAAGAACCATAAAGAACTATTGGTTCTCATTCATCTCTTTGCAATAGATTATATGATATTGTTTTTATTCTTCCAAAGTCACATGGGTAGTTTTTAAGAAGAGCATAACAGCAGTCTACTGAACACCTTCTCTGTATAATGCTGTTGAAAGGCATTATCTAATCCTTGTGACAACTCTCATGTAATATTCGATTCAATGTAGAGATACAGAAAGTATTCTCAGAGAGTGCAAGTGATTTTTTTCCAAGTATGTACAACTATTAAATGGTAGAATGAGGTCTGTTTTTACACAACATCTGTCGCAGCAATGATGTGTTCAGCTACAAGTAACAGATATCTCAATGGGAAATTACTTGAACAATACAGAAAGATGTTCTTATATATATCTCACATGTCAGCAAGTCCTGAGTCAGGATGGGTTTCAGAGTTGGTTAATTCAGAGGCTAAGTTGTGTCATCAGGGTCTTAATGTCTACTCCATCTTGGCATTTGCCCAAATTTGAGCAATTTATGGGTTGAATTGTGTCCCCGCAGTGAGAAACGTTGAGTCCTAACCCCCCAGTACCTTAGAATGTGACCTTATTTGGAAATAGGATCTTTATAGAGGTAATGAGGTTAAAATTAGGTCTTTAGGGTGAGCCCTAATATAATATGACTGGTGTTCTTATAAAAAGGGGAAACTTAGACACAGAGACAGAAAAATAGAGGGGAAATGATATGAATACACACAGTGAGAAGATGGCCATGTGACTGGAGTGATGCATTTTCTAAGCCAAGGAACCCAGATGCTAAAAGAGCAAGGAAAGACTCTTCTCTAGAGCCATCAGAGTGGAAGACTCAGCTGACACCTTGATTTCAGACTTCTGGCTTCCAGAACTGTGAGAGTCTGTTGTTTTAAGTCTCTCCGTTATTTTGTCATGGCAGCCCTGGGAAACTAACACTGTTGTGTTCTGCCGTCGTTGGTGTTGGTTTCATCCTATGCTGGTAGTAGGATGGCTTCTTCACTTTCAGAAGTCACATCCAGATATCAAAATGTCCACTTTCTTTGATTGGCCAGAATACTCTTCTCTGTAGGGGCCCCAGCCAACTTCCTCTCCTACTTCACTGGTCAGAGTCCCATGCCTTTCCTCAAACTCAGAAATGGCAAAGGGAATAGGGTTGCCTATGACCAGTCAAACCCACCGGGTGAGGACTGGACTGTCTTCCCCCAGTCTGTATGTTGCAGCCTTGCCCCTCAATATGATTGTGTTTAGAGATAGGACTTTAAAGAGTAATTGAGGTTAAATGAGATCATAAGGGTGGATGGAGTTCTAATCCAAAAGATTGGTGACCTTGTGAGAATAGAAATCTCTCTATTTCTCTCCTCTCTCTTTGTGTGCATGAACTGAGAAAAGGCCATGTGAGCACACAGCCATCTGCAAGCCAGAAAGAGAGCCCTTACCAGAAACTGACCCTGCCAGCCCCTTGTTCTTGGACTTTCAGTCTCTAGAACTGTAAGAAAATAAATTCTGCTTGTTTAAACCACTCGATCTATGATATTTGTTATGGCAGCCTAAGCTCACTAATGCACCACTCTTATAAACGAAGGGGTCATCGTCCCCTGAGATGCATGGCTGTGTATAAAAATAGGTTCTTGAACAAAATCAAGTTATGCCAGGAAAGAAGATGATGGGGAGAAGGAATGCTGGGTAGGCCACCAACAGTTTCCACTATATTCTA
>NW_012103599.1:1473696-1482895 GCF_000951045.1 Mandrillus leucophaeus
TTTTTTTGAGACAGTCTCACTGTGTCCCCCCGGCTAGAGTACAGTGGCATGATCTCAGCCCACTGCAACTTCTGCCTCCCAGGTTCAAGAAATTCTCATGCCTCAGCCTCCTGAGTAGCTGGGATTATGGCATGTGACAGCACGCCTGGCTAATTTTTTGTATTTTTAGTAGAGATGGGGTTTTGCCATGTTAGCCAGGCTGGTCTTGAACTCCTGGCCTCAAGTGATCTGCCTGCCTCGGCCTCCCAAGGTGCTGGGATTACAGGCATGAGCCACCGTACCGGGCTGATAGCTATCTTTTCCTTGTCCCAGTTTCTCCTCATAGGATGGGAATGATTGCTTTTGTCTTTCTTGATGATGAGAGATGTGAACTTGGATTTATAAACTAATTCAATTTGAATAAATATTGTTCATTATAGAACCTGAAGCTCAATGCTTGACTCAATGCCCAAAACAGTTGACTCTCACATGGTAGGCAAAATTCACCATCTGCAGTCCTTGAGTCTCAGCATCCAATTTTTGTGACTGTCCTATTGAGTGGAAGGGCTATGGAGAGGGCTCATGGTTTCTTTGGGACTCAGGATTTCATGAGTAATTAGGAGGATGCCTTTACCTCCATCCCTTATGAGGAACTCCTGACTTCTGCTTCACTATGAGAAAGTCAGATACACGGTTGCTGTGTCTCTCACTCAGGCCTTCCAAGAGTTTCTGTCTTTTAAAGCAGATATGATTCCTTAGTGCATATATAGGGATGTGAAATCCATTAAAGGGTCCTGAATATGTTGGGGAAAAATATGACAGGATAAGTATGATGTAATTTAAGTATTTTGGCACAGCAAATGGAAAGAAATTACATTTCCTATTATCTTCCAACAGTTACTGAAAATGAAATGAAATATATTCTATACTCCCCCAAAAAGTCAAGGGGTTTTTTTGCCCTTAGATGCAATTTTTCCCGCAGTTTGTTCATTTGGTATGCATTCCCCTCCTTTCACGACATACAGGCATTCTGTTATGAAACATTCAATGAAAAAAAATGAACAAAAAAAGTATACTACTTCTTTAAAATATATTGCAAGAATACTCATTTTCAGCTTTTTATTGCAGCACTAGCTGGTATTCTTGCATGCAGTTTTGTAATTTATTCTGAACATTCTACTTAAACCTTTTTTCAATAGCATGATTTTATTAGAGTCAGCTCACTGGACTTTCCCAAAAAGGTATTTAAGATCAAATAAAACCAGTGCTTGGAAAAATATCATTACAATATGGAAGCAGTTACAAAAACATTAGTACTGCAAAGTTTTATTTCAAATGGCTGAGCTTGCTGTACCCCGGGTTATGGTACTTCTACTTCTGCAGGCATACTTACTGGGGAAATGGGAAAAACTGTCATCTTAGCAGTTTTTGCACATGTTAGGGGGCAGTGCGGGGAGAAGAAAAGGGTATAAAAATTTAAAGTGAGGCAGCAAAATTTTTAGATGCTGGCATCAATAGGAAAAATCAATTGTCTTCCATCTTGAACCCCGCCTTCTCATCCCACACTTCCTGACCACCCTCCGCGTGTCATTTGTCCCAGTGGAGATGATAGGAACCTTTAAGTTAGCCTTTATCCAGAGAAAAAGCGCTGTCCTTTCTAAAATATGGAAGGTACCTTTTGAAATATGAGTGGATTGATTATTGAATTAAATGTGTCAGAGTATTATATGCCTTTTGGGGTTTTGTTCCTTACCTAATAAACTCTTGTCAACACGGCGTCTTATTGGTCAACTGATGTCTTTTAGCACCTCTGTCTGGTCAGGTACAGAGAAAGTTCCTATCTGAAGGCTTAGCCTGGACGCACCTTCGGCGGGGTGTAGGGTGAGCTTTATAGACAAGCTGGTGAGTCCCCAGGCTCCCGTGAGCAGCCCAAGTCCTTTCCTCGAGTGCAGTTCCCCAAGGCCACTCCACACTCACCTTCAACCAGGCTAAGGAGCAAACCAGCACCCTCCTCTCACTCAACTTCATAACAGAGCACCAAGTACAAATATTTTTTCTTGTTCGCTTGGGAATGCGTCTCTCCCTTTCATGGTAACTGCCAGCCAGTGTGGCTGGAACTCAGCCTCAGGTGGGGGAGAATCAGCCATGTCCACTGCTGCAATTTGATGGGCTTTAGGAGGTTGCTGTCAATTAAAATCTGATGTTTATGAGGAAAAACAGTGTCATTTGCCACAGTATACAGATTGCTCTTGGATCCGGTGTTTACATTTTAAAGGAAGTAATCTACTATTGGTTTTGCAGCACAAAAGATGTGCTTAGTAAAGATGAAAGAAATTCGCATTTCTAGGCATTGGGATTTTCCTGTAGGTGATTATTAATCGACATGCAATTCTCCTACCCGATATTTCTTGCAGCCCTTTTCCTGCAAGCATCAAATCTATGGCAAAACACCCACATCCCTTAAGTTTGCAGATTAGGTGGTTTCTAGGTGGACTTTCAAATGCGATTTTTAAATTGCGAGTTACTATTCGTACTACTTTTCTAAGGAGAAATATGCTTAAAAAGTAAAGTCTTTATTGCTTCTTAAAAGGCCTAGCACTCTGTGATAAATTCTCATATTTTGACTGTTAATATGTTTGAATGAAAATTATTTATACATTTGGGTGAGGTTGAGTGGTTTTCATTTGATTGCTGCCTCTGGAAATGAAAGCAGAGTAGCAGGAAATTTACATGTCATGCTGTGATGTATATCCAGATTATGAGATGATTGTGCGGCAGACGAACCCCAAGTAAAATCATTCCCATCAAACTGTGACAACTGCAATTCCTGACAAGGCCTCTTAGTTTTGGGGGCTATTATCATTGTACAAGAATATAATCTATTGACAGCAGGGCTGTTTAATACATTTAAAGGCAGACAGTGGAAGAAATCTTAACTGTTTTCATTCGCCACTGCACAAGGGTGCAGATCAAAAGTGAATTATATTTAAAAATATGCATGTATGATGATAAGATGCATGACATTCATCAACCTGTTTAGTCATGGTTAGGCTGAGGTGGGAAAGAGCCAATATTACTGCCATATGTGGTCTGAAATAGAGACGTGAGACTGGAAATTATATCATTGCCCAGTCAGAGTGAGCAAACGGGGAGACATTCTTTTTTAATCCCTGCTCTCTACCTGTCTACATGTCAAGCGCCATCCACATCTGTAGAGTGACTTTGGCTCACCCCGGGTAGGTGGAAGCCCTGTGTATCTTTGCCCTCCTTTTTTGTAATGTGCTTGTGTATATGACGTGCAAGCATCATGCCAGCACTACGGGTGTTATGGAGATGACTAAATCATGACCCTTATAGAAGCTTCTAGTTGAGAGAGGACCAGTATGTGTGCTTACATAAGCTAAGGCTGTAGCACCTGGGGAAAAGTCTCAGAAGGGACTGAGGATGGAATTATTCAGCCTCAAGGGTCCCCATTACTCGATTGGCGTGTGGCTGGACAGGGGCTGCTTTTGTATCCTATGGCACAAGTGTGCAGGTAGCAGTGAGGGCTGTTCTCGATTTCAGGCTACAAAAGCTCACGCAGTGGGTGGTGATATTAGTGCCCAAAGCCAAAGTACTTAGCATGGTCCCTTTTTATGGGAAAACTCTGGCATGATTGTGAGGAGCAGTATGGTTTTCTTTGTGATAGGCCTGAAAGTAAACCACAGCGAGGATTTTGAATTCCCATGTTCATTATGACTCTGCAAACCACAGCACAGATTTCAGTCATTTATTAAAACGAAAGATGTTTAAAGCCAGTTTTAAAAAGTGAAATCAAGAGGACTGATGAATTAATGGCATTTTTCCTAAAGGAATTAGCTAATCAGCTAATATTCAGTTCGTAGGACTGAAATGACTGAATGGAGACTCAGAAGGGAGAACAAAGTGGGTGGAAAAGGGCTAAAATGTCCAAATCTCAGCTCAGCTGACAAAAACTCCTTCTGGGTCTTCTATCCCTCTCCATTGCTTTAGGAAAGAAAATACTTAAATTAGCCACACCCATCTGTCTTTTCCCTTAAAACCTGAAGTGTTAAAGTGAATGCAAAGTTATTTTTAGTGCCCATTCCAAAGGTTAATCATGACAAGAGGCTCTTATCCTTTGAAAGGTTTTATAAGACTGTCCTGAGAGGAGCAAGGATAGGTCCCCTAAAGGGCAAAAAACACTGATGAGGTCTAGGTCCCATTTGGAGTTGCCAGGCCAGGACTAAAGGATTATTGGAAGGCAAATCTTTCAGAGGCTGGCCCAGGCCCCTTTCATGACCTCTTAGGGGTTGGTGGTGGCCACCTGGGAAGGGACTAACTTGCTCTATAAGAAGAGAGTGACTGGGCTTAGTGGCTCACACCTGTGATCCCAGCGCTTTGAGAGGCTGAGACGGGAGCATCGCTTGAGGCCAGGAGTTCGAGACCAGCTTGGGCAACATAGTGATACAAAAATTAGCCAGGTGTGGTGCTGCGCACCTATAGGCCCAGCTACTTGGGGGACTGAGGTGGGAGGATTGCTTGAGCCCAGGAATTCGAGGCTGTAGTGAGTGAAGATTGTGCCACTGTACTCCAGGCTGGGTGACAGAATAAAACCTTGTCTTAAAAAAAAAAAAAAAGAAAAAAGAGAGTGAGCAAAAAGAAGTCATCCATGTCTCCATGTCCAAGGACAGTGACCCCATCAGATGTGACAGGACAAGGTCACATCTCTGAATGTTAAGATGGGGTTCTGTCTTGTGAGCAACAGACATTAGTTCACGTTGGCACAGATATACTGACTGCATACTGTGTGTCAGGACTGTACTGGGTCTTGACAGCTTCCCTTATCTTAAAGGGCTTGCAACGCATACTGTGGTATGTAGAAAAGGGGACAGGGTAATTTGAGAAGGACTTTTTATTTTAGTTATTGCAGGGTCTAAAGTCCCCAGCATGGTAATTGGGGCAGAGTGAGCATACAATCCTTTGTTTTAATAAATTTTTTAAGAAGAGGCTTAGATAATGGCAAAGATAGTATTGAGTTCTTATGTACCTCACACCGAGTTTCCCCTATTTTTTTTTTTTTTTTTTGAGACAGGTTTTTTTTTTTTTCTTTTTTTTTTGATGGAGTTTTGAGACAGGGTCTTGCTCTGTTGCCCAGGCTGGAGTGCAGTGGTGGGATTATAGCTCACTGCAGCCTCGACCTCCCAGGCTCAAGCAATCCAGTCACCTGAGCCTCCTGAATGGCTGGGACCACAGGCACGTGCCACCATGCCAGGCTAATTTTTACATTTTTTGCAGAGATGGGTCTCATTATGTTGCTGAGGCTGGTTTTAAGCTCCTGGACTCAAGTGAGCCTCCTGCCTCGGCCTACCAAGGTGCTAGGACTATAGGCACAAGCTACTGCACCTGGCCCAGTTGCAGTATTCCCCCATTATTAACATCTTACATAAACATAGTGCATTTGTTCCAATTAATAAACTAATATCTATACATTATGTTTAACTAATGTCCGTACTCTGTTCAGGTTTTCTTAGATTTTTATAATATCTATTTTTTGTCCCAGAATTCTATCCAGGTACCATATCACATTTAGTTGTCCTACATCCTTAGCCTCCTCCTGACTTTGACAGTTTATCAGCCCTCTCTGGTTTTTTTTATGAACTTGACAGTTTTGAGAATTACTAGTCAAGTGTTTTGCAGAATGTCCTGCATTCAAGATTTGTGTGATGTATTTCTCATGAATAGATTGAAGTTATAGGTTTCAGGGAGGAAGACCACAGAGGTAATGTGCCATTTTTATTCCATTGTATGTCAAAGATACATACTTTCAACATGATTATCACTGTTGATGTTGACCTTGATCACCTGGCTGAGGTGGTGTTTGGCATGTTTCTCTACCCGCCAGGTCCCTGCAGGCTGTAATCTTTGGAATGAAGTCACTATACATAGCCCACACTGAAGGACACAGTTAACCCAAGTTGGGCTAACCCAATCAGATACCATCCTCTTGGAATTCGGAATTGGGATGTAGAGATGCTAGTCAGTTTCCTTGGGTTGCTTAAACTGGTATAACGAGGGGTGGAGTGGCCGTCTCCTGCTTTGTTCATGGAGGAGCAACAAAAGCTCATCTAAAGAGAGCAAAGTTAACACAACAAAGATAACAAAGACAATGGAATATAGCCAGAGAGAGAGGGGGAGAGACTCTGTCTTGTTGGTGGAGCTTTCTGGAACTGAGTTTCAGTCCCTTAGAAGACCCACTTTTGAGAGATCAGCCTACGCCTATAATAACCTCTGTACCCCATTTTTTCCGCTCTTAAGCTAATTTTCATAAATTTTGGAAACACATGTTTAATGTAACCTAAGATATTTTAGGATAAGTATTTTTAACTTTTATTTTAATTTAATTAATTAATTTATAGATTATTTAATTAATAATTCATAAATTAATTAATTATTTCAATTTAATTAATTAATTTATTTATAGATGGAGTCTCACTGTTGCCTGGGCTGGAGTGCAGTGGTGCGATCTTGGTTCACTGCAGCCTCTGCCTCCTGGGTTCCAGTGATTCTCCTGCCTCAGCCTCCTGGGTAGCTGGGAGTACAGGCAAACACCCCCATGCCTGGCTAATTTTTTGTATTTTTAGTAGAGATGGAGTTTCACCATATTGGCCAGGCTGGTCTCGAACTCCTGACCTCGGGTGATCCACCCACCTTGGCCTCCCAAAGTGTTAGGATTACAGGTGTGAGCCACTGTGCCTGGTCTTAACTTCTATTTTAAGTTCAGGGGCACATGTGCAGGTTTGTTATATAGGTAAACTTGTGTCATGGGGGTTTGTTGTACAGATTATTTCATTCCCAGGTATTAAGGTATTAAGCCTAGTACCCATTCGTTATTTTTCCTCAGCCTCTCCCTGCTCCCACCCTCCACCCTCAGGTAGGCTGCAGTGTCTGTTGTTTTCCTCTTTCTGTCCGTGTGTTCTCATCATTTACCTCTGACTTGTAAGTGAGAACATGCAGTATTTGGTTTTCTGTTCCTCTGTTAGTTTGTTAAGGATAATGGCCTCCATCTCCATCCATGTTCCTGCAGAGGATATGAACCTGTACATTTTTATGGCTACATAGTATTCCATGGTGTATATGTACCATATTTTCTTTATCTAGTCTTCCATTGATGGGCATTTAGGTTGATTCCATGTCTTTGCTACTGTGAATAGTCCTGCAGTGAACATATGCATGCATGTGTCTTTATGATAGAACGATTTATATTCCTTTGGGTATATACCCAGCAACGGGATTGCTGGGTCAAAGGGTAGTTCTGTTTTTCGCTATTTGAGAAACCGCCACACTGCTTTCCACAATGGTTGAACTAATTTACACTCCCACCAGCAGTGTGTAAGTGTCCTTTTTTCTCTGCAACCTCACCAGCATCTGTTATTACTTGACTTTTTAATAATAGCCATTCTGACTGGTGTGAGATGGTATCTCATTGTGGTGGTTTTGATTTGCATTTCTCTGATGATCAGGGATGTTGAACTTTTTTTCATATGCTTGTTGGCTACATGATGTCTTCTTTTGAAAAGTGTCTGTTTATGTCCTTTGCCCACTTTTTAATGGAGTGGTTGTTTTGGGTAACTTTTTACACCACTGTTGAAAAGGAAGCCTGGCAGGCTTTTCCTCAGCCTGTGGGACAAGCGTGTGGAGGTGCTGGGGAGCCAAGGAGGACCTGGCTTCCTGTTGGAGGGTGTGGGCTTTGGGATTCAGGTTTCACCTCACCAGCTTTGTGACCTTATGGAAGTTATTTAGGCCTTAGCTTTCTTACTTGTAAAGTAGATGTAAACCACCCCACAGGGCTCTGTGGCCACGAAAGGACAGAATGTGCGTACATCCTCAGAAGAGTGGCCAGCACCGGCTCTCATGAGCATTTGAGATGGTTCCCCCTTTCTCTCTGTGCAGCAACCCTTGCTCACCTGGGCAGAATGTCACGTTTTCAAATCCCCTGTCAGTGCCTCCATTATAGAGTACAATCTTTGTCATATTATAATTATTTGTTCACTTGTTTCTCTCTCAAACTACAGCACAATTTCATTCTTTACAGCCATAGTGTTTACCACTGGGACTGCTCCACAGAAGCTGCCTAATACATGTTGGATGAACAAATAAGCACACACATTTATTATTCAATTCAACTACTTATTAGGCTCTTCCTATCATGTTTAAAGGACAGGCATCCAGATTATAGGTGAACATGTAAATCATAGTGAATAGCACCTGACAGTTTGCGGCACTCTCTCAACCCGAGCTTACAGCCAGTGTGTGAGATAGGAAGACAGATTTTTTATCTCATCCCTCCCAAATGTGGAATCTGGCTATTGGAAGTTAAGTGAGTTGCTTACAGTCACAAGTTCATAAAGAAATAGGCAGAGAGGGGGTAAATACAGAGGCCTTTGGAGTTTGAGTTTAGTGCTCTTTCCACATTGGAGGCATTGGTATGAGAGACTTGTCTGCAAGGGATTCCTTTAGGTTAGGATGTACGAGTGGCAAATGGCAGTTGCTACCATGAAGAGGGAGGAGGAGAAGAGGGATGCTTCCTTGCTGTGAGGGGCCCATCAAAATTATGGCTTGAAGCTTATTTTTACAGTGCAATAGCGTCCCCCGTCTCAGCTGAGCAGGATCCTGTGAAACACAAGTTTAGCTCAGCGGAATTCATCACCAGCTGAGACTTAAAAATGTGTCTGAGCTCTGTATGTATTGAACATACAAAGAGTATGAATATCAAGTTATTCGGCTGTGAAATAATATCAACAAAGTTAGTTATGTTTAATTTAACTGTTGAATGGAGGTTTAGCAATTTGGGACTGAAACCTCGATGAGGAATGGAGAATGGGCAAATCAAACACTAAATTCCCTTCTCCTAATAGCTCAGGCTCTGCTGAGAGGAAAAAGCTGATCTGTGCTTTCTCACCTTTGCCTGTCATCATTAAACACCAAGCAGTACCTCACTTGGGGCTTTCTATTTTTCCTAATCTCCTCCAGGGGAGAGGAAATTGCAAACAATATCAGGTCCCAAAGTCCCGGGGGAACCCTTTGAAAGCCAGAAAGAGTAAAGATCTACACCCATGCCTTTTATTTTTTCTTTATTATTATTATTATTATTATACTTTAAGTTCTAGGGTACATGTGCATAACGTGCAGGTTTGTTACATATGTATACTTGTGCCATGTT
>NW_012103599.1:1483565-1528766 GCF_000951045.1 Mandrillus leucophaeus
ACTAAACCAGGAAGAAGTTGAATCCCTGAACAGACCAATAGCAGGCTCTGAAATTGAGGCAATAATTAATAGCCTACCAACCAAAAAAAGTCCATGCCTTTTCTTAACTACTTCACTCGAAGGGCAGTTTAAATAATCTTGTCTGTATATAGGACACGATATAAATTGTGGGTTGGGAAGGAGAAAGTAGTATGCATAGGGTTGTATCCCATCATTGATAAGTATTATCTGTTTTCTGTTGTTTGTGATATTTAATTACACAATGCTCTTTCCTTACTTTTCCTTCCTTTCTTCCTTCCTTCCTTCCTTCCTTCCTCTCCTTTTTGTGATTAAATAGTTCCCATAATTGTCACTGAATGAAAGTCAACAAGGACACTATTGGCATTTAGGGACGGGCAGGTCTTTATTGTGCAGATTTCCTGCACATTGGATGATGTCCGTTAGCCTTGGCACCCCCATAAACATCATGATAACCAAAAACACTTCTATTAACTCCCTTTGTTATCTGGTTGATTTTCATAAACCAGGAGGCAAAAGGAGGAAAGGATCTTTTTGGAAGCAAGTTGTCAAGGTTTTTGTTTAAAGAGCTGAGAATCAAATGGAATAGAATTAATCTGATAGAAGGTCGGAAAGGTGCCCAATTTCCCTTGCCTGCTTCAACCCTATAGGGTGGAAAAAGGAAATACTCACGTTTCCAGATGTCCTTGTACCTAGTGTTGATCATAGACAGAATCTAGGCATGGATTTATAAGTGGAAGTCTGCTGAGGGCCCTGAGAAGGAGTTGACTTTTCTTGATTAAAAAAAAGATAGAAATGGCACATCCTTTTCCTCTCCCTTCTGCCTTGAATATAAATGTGATGGTAGGAGCTACAGCAATTATTTTGCAACCATAAGCAAAAACCTGTTTGAAGCAATGTCAGCAACCACCTACCTTCAGACTTCTTAGGGTGTGAGAAAAATAGTCTTGCAAGCCTTATTGTAAGTACCATCTGAAAGCGTTTCTGATACAGCACTATGTAAAATGATATTTGTAAAGTTTACTTGATAATAAAGAAATATCTTTATAATTAATATTGGTGAAAAAGCAGGATACATATGAGTCTGTAGGGGTATTTCCACTATATAATCCTTCCTTAAATGCTACAATAACTTATTCACATGCAAAAAGGTACTCACAGAAATTATTGCAAATTGTTAAGAGTGGGTTTTTTTTTTTTTTTGCATGAATGTCTAAGGCTTATTTTTGTTACATTTTTCTAGTCTCTATTTTCCAAATTTGCTTTCATAAGTCTATTACTTTTAAACAAAAGAACAATGTGTGTACATAATACACACACAGACACAAACGTGTGTATAGTTGGAGCTAATGCAGCCGCTGGGTGCAGTAGTGGAAGGAGAATGTCTAGATCCTAAGAGGCAATCCTCTCACTCTGTTGAGCTCCCTTGGGTGTGAGCGCAGGGCTGTTGAGGGGTCTACAACTCAACATGATGAGAGTTCAGGAGCACTGTGATCATTCATCTTGTGATAATTAAATTGTGAAGCAGAGAAGCACAAGAACTATCTTCGAATATGTGCAGGACTCTTATGTGGAAATGGATATTAGTTCTTCCCGTCCTTCATTCATTCACACCAAGTATGGACAGGGGCCATATGACAGGTAATGGGTGAGCCCACTATTAGCCCCAAGCAGCCATGATTCCCTGCCTTCATAGAATGGGCAGTTTATGAATGGAAATAATAATTTATCACATAATTACAAAACTATACCACTTTCAGTAATGATAAAACCTATGAAGAAACAGTAGAGGGAGCTGTGAGAGGCAGAAACCTAATCTAGTTTGGGGAGTTAGTGTAAGATTTCCCTGAAGAAGCCTTGTTTGAGCTGAGGTCTGAAGAGCGAATTAGAAAAAGCAGACAAGAAGAGAGTTGCAAACGAAGGCATTATGCAAACGCCCTGGGGCCAGTGGGAAAGTTGGCTACCTGAGCAGAAAGAGGCCTGGGGCCTCTGCAGCACAGAGCATGAGGGTTTGAGTGGTCTGAGATGAGGCTGGTGAGGCAGGCAGAGGCCAGATCATACAGAATAAGGATTCTCAGCCTTAGGCTCCCTAAGAATCATGGGTCATCATGGTGGGTTGTAATCGGAGGGGAGGTATTACTCAGATGGTGAAAAATTCCCTTTGGTTGTACTGGATGTGCAAGTGGGCGGGGGTGAATAGAAAAACCTTGGTTCTTCATCACTCTGGAAGGGACTAGAGTCCGTGGAAGGGAGTGACAAGAAGAAAGATTTTGGCTAAATATGAGAAAAAACTTTCTAATGATGAGATAAATAAGAACTATCACAGATTCAGCCATGAGTCATTGGGAGACACTTCTCACAACAATCTTAGAGGGTAGAGACTGGTGTCATGCCTCTTTACAGATTAGGGAATGAGGCTCAGAGAGGTCAAGTGACTTACCGAACATCACACAGGCAATGGGTGGTAGATCCAGTCCTGGAACAGAGTTCTGGGCACTGCCAAAGTCCTTTCTTCATCGCTCGGCAACAATGCCTCCCTCCACCAAAAAAAGACCTGCTCTCCCAAGTGGGAAGGCAAAAGGGGTGACCTCCTCTTTCAAGGGCTTCCTGCCCTGGGAGCTTTTATATTTCCAAGAGTGACAGTGCTTGACCTGCTTCGCCCGCACCTGAACATGGTTTGGACTCTGAGAAAAGGAGGCTTTTCTCCTTGTGTCCTTTCCTAGGCAGCTGCGGATGTCTCTGTCTTCCTTCCTGCCTAAGATCCCCCCCATCCCACAGAATCATATTCTCCTTATAGCTTGGAGACCCTCTCTTTCCCACAGTCCTTGGAGAGAAGCCAGGGGCTAAAAGCCCCGCTCTGGAGCTTTCGGGAAGCCTCCCCAGAGGCTGCCTTGCCAGGGAGCTCTGCCTTCTGCTTTCTCTCAGGCCCTGGGGGAACGCGACTTCATTTCAGGGCTGAGGAGATGAAGAAGAGGAGGTTCGTGAAGGTTGACCTTCTGCAGACCTGAGCCTATCCCAGTATAAACTACCTGGATCAAAGGAGCAGCATCCTTTGCTATCGGATGCCATTGGTTCACAGGAGAAAAGTGAGAGATCAAGAAGTTATCAGGTGACTGGGTGCGGTGGTTCACTCCTATAATCCCAGCACTCTGGGAGGCCGAGGGGGGATGGATCACCTGAGGCCAGGAGTTCGAGACCAGCCTGGTCAACATGGTGAAACCTTATCTCTACTGAAAATACAAAAATTAGCCGGGCATGGTGGTGCATGCCTGTAATCCCAGCTACTTGGGGGGCTAAAGCAGGAAAATCACTCTAGCCCAGGAGGTGAAGGATGTAGTGATCCGAGATCATACCACTGCACTCCAGCCTAGGCAATAGAGCAAGACTCTATCTCAAAAAAAAAAAAAAAAAAAAAAAAAAAAAGAAAAGAAAAAGGAAGATAGAAAGAAAAAAAAAAAGTTCTCAGGCACGGTTGACTTCCTTTCTGAAGTCACGGAGCAGCTGCTGCCCCGTAACAACCCCGAACATGATGAACATTTTGGGAGAAGGGGTAATTTTTAAATAAAGAAAAATGCTGCTTCTCTGCAAGAAAATGTGGCCACTAACTTCATTTGACAGGTGTGATAGACTGTGATGGTTTTGGGGGGATACATGGTGTAAAGTAAAGCAAGAGAAGTAATAAGCATCTTGGCATTTATTCTTTATGTAGGAATATTTGTTCCTCAAAGTCAGACTACGTGGAATATTAGCATTTGAATAAATTATTCAACACCTTCTAGAGAAAGCAAGGGGAAAAATCTTTTCAGCATTATAACATGGCAATCTACAAGGTAGTAGAAAAAGAAGGCTGTCATTTTTTCTTCAATTACAAAAGGCAAATATTTATTATTTATAAGTATTCGCCTTGTATAGGCTTAAATGTTATTTATGAACCTGTTGCACAGTGATTTTCAATGTAACTCATTATTTTTAGCCTTAGGGTGTTGTAAAGGAGCACGGATATATTTAATGACACTCTGCTAGTCAGCGCAATTACACTGTAATCATTATGTAAAATGTGCTATTAATTAAACCAATTTCTAGTTAGAACATTCGCTTCTGCAGGGCTTAATCTTAATCTCCAGCAATCTTTCTCTCTGTTTTTCACCTATTAATTATATGATTACTCTTTAAGTTAGATGTGATATGTTTTTATTTTTAAGCTTAATACCATCAAATAGGAATATTCGGCAAATGAGTCTGGTGTTTATGGGTCAAATGTTTCTATTTGTTGAACTAGAGAAAGGTTTAGTTTAAAGGTTATTTTTTGTGAAGTTGTATTTTTTTTAAAAAAATCAAACTCTTAAGGCCGGATGCGGTGGCTCATGCCTGTAATCCCAGCACTTTGGGAGGCCGAGGCGGGCGGATCACTTGAGGTCGGGAGTTTGAGACCAGCCTGACCAACATGGAGAAACTCCATCTCTACTTAAAACACAAAATTAGCCTGGCGTGGTGGCGCATGCCTGTAATCCCAGCCACTCGGGAGGCTGAGGCAGGAGAATCGCTTGAAATGGGGAGGAGGAGGTTGGGGTGAGCCGAGATCGCGCCACTGCACTCCAGCCTGGGCAACAAGAGCGAAACTCCGCCTCGAAAAAAAAAAAAAATCACACTCTTGTATGTTCTCTTTTCTACCTAAGTAGCACTATTCACAAAAATCCTTAGTTTTATGACTTACAAAAATATCCAGTTTCACTTGAGTCATCGCTGTATTGAGCTTACATGCTTTGAAATGTCCCTTTCTTACTGAAAGGTGGTAAGATGTGGTACTATTTGACTTCAGCATTATATGATATGTCACCATTTTGTAAAAAAAAAAAAACCCTCATTTTGTTAAAGTAGGTTAAATAGTTAACGTATCTGGGGCTGGAGGAGGTAAACAGCCTCTCTCTAAAGGCCTTTCCACCGCTTCTCTTCCAAAAGCCGTGTTTTACTTCTACTGCTGTGTTTCCAATAACGCGGAGGGGAAAACCGGCTTCCTAATCTTTACTAATGATTCTTGCTGATAAAGGTTATAAGAGCATTTCTTTCTTTCTTTCTTCCTTTTTAATTCATTCTTCTCTCTCTAGAATGACCCCTTGTAGAAGGGAACTAAGAAAGAAAGGAGGGGAACAAGCTTGCTATACAAGCAAGACAAGCAGGAAATGGATAAGGTTTCATTGTCTCCTTCCTTTGTACACCATCCATCTCCTGAGAGGTGGAGAGAGTGTTTTAAAAATCCTGAACAACGGAATAGAAGTCAGGGCCCACCTTGAACCAGTCAGAAAAAACATCCCAGAGGAGACACTTTTGAATCACACGTGCAAGTCCCAGAAAACTTCGCTACAACCTTTACCTTTGTCCTTTAGGTGGAACAAAGTACTATATAAAACTGCGTGGGGATTATTTTGACGAGAGTTGAAAAATGAAGGCTCTTATCCATTATTTAAATCCCTGTGTGCACCGCCCCCTCCACAAAGTGTGGGAGTAGGTCTTCTACATCGAGATGCCTGGAGTTTGGTTCAGTGAAAACCTTTCGGAGGGCCTGGGGATCTTGATTGTCCCTCAGTGCCCTGATGAAATGTTTTTATTCATCCTGCTTGCTGCCTGGAGTTGACACTGGTAATATCAATCATTCTCTGCCAGCGTATTAACATGGCTGCACCTGCTTAAACCATCCACATGTTGTAACTCACAAGAAGTTGGGAATCAAATGCAATGTTATTTATGTACTCCCTTAACTTGTCCCATACTACAAAAATTTCCACTCTGACACTATCTGCTAGGGAAAGGGATTTATCTCTCAATGTGAAACACCCACTGAACCGGTATCACATCCAGCAAACGGTTATCACCTTATGAAGCATCCATCGAAGCTCTGTGGCCTTGTTTCCAAATGATTAATTTCCCTTGGTTGCTGGTTTTAGTTACAACATAGACTCACCGTGAAAGTTATGTGGTGTCAATGTCAGAAGTTCTCTGGCTAAAGAGGAAAGGATGATGGAGCCAAGTTCAAAAGCCTTTAAAGAAAAGGCTGACAAATTGATTAAGAACTTTGTATTATAAAAAATACTACAATTAATGATAATGGGAGGAGTATTTGCATTATATGTGATAAAATGCTAGTGGTTCAATATACAAAGAGCCTTCACAAATCAAGAAGAAGGCTAACCCAATAGAAAGAAGGAGAGAAAGAAAAGCATGAACAGTATAGGAAAAAAATTCTAAATGGTCCTGAACATATGGAAAAGATACTCAATCTCACAACTGTTTTATAAAATGCAGGTCAAAACAAGGATATACCATACTTATCAAAGAGATATAATTTTTAAAGTTTAATAATACTGGAATTAGAGAGAGAGAGTGCACAGGGAAACAGGCACTC
Organism: Mandrillus leucophaeus; assembly: GCF_000951045.1. Classification (NCBI taxonomy): domain Eukaryota; kingdom Metazoa; phylum Chordata; class Mammalia; order Primates; family Cercopithecidae; genus Mandrillus; species Mandrillus leucophaeus. The sequence continues at coordinate 1,489,984 of NW_012103599.1, forward strand.
CCATGCCAAGTATATGTATATGATTTGGTGTGATCGCTTCAGATGGAAATTTAGCAATAACTATTAAGATGTAAAGTGTGTACATCTTGGACTTAGTTCCATGCCAAGATGAATATATTTCAGCAAGAAAGTAACACTATAAGTATAAAGGTATTTATTGCAGTCTAATTTTTACTTGCTAAAAACTATAAATACTCAAATGTCCATGAGAAGGGGCTGGTTAGATAAATCATGTAACAGCCATTCAATGGAATAGTATGTAGCTATTAAAAAGAATAAGGTAGATATATATGTAAAAAAATAAAATAATTTCTACAATGTGTGATCTCAAGTGAATTACTTAATCTGTATCTCAGTTACTTCACATGTAAAATAACAAACTTTGATAGTAAATAATAATAAAATATAATGATAAATAATAAACATCAAAATTTATAATAAAGTACCTACCTTAAAAGACTACTTTTTTTTGGGACAGGGTCTCACTCTGTTGCCCAGGCTGGGGTGCAGTGGCATGATCAAAGCTCATCGCAGTCTTAAACTCTTGGGCTTAAGCAATCCTCTCACCCTGGCTTGCCAAGTAGCTGGGACTATAAGCATACACAACTGATATGGTTTGGCTCTGTGTCCCCACCCAAATTTCCTTTCAAATTGTAATTCCCATAATCCCCACGTGTCGAGGGAGGGGCCAGGTGGGAGGTTACTGGATCATGGGGGTGTTTTCCCCATGCTGTTCTCGTGATAGTGAGTGAGTTCTCATGAGATCTGATGGTTTTATGAGGCAGTTTTGCCTGCTCTTGCTGGCTGTCTCTCACCTGCCGCTATGTAAGATGTGCCTGCCTCCCTTTCTGCCATTATTGTAAGTTTCTGGAGGCCTCCCCAGCCATGTGGAACTGTGAGTCAATTAAACCTCTTTATAAATTACGCAGTGTTCGGTATGTTTTTATAGCAGTGTGAAAACAGACTAATACAACAACCATGTCTGGCAATTTTTTTTTTCCCCATAGAGATAAGGTCTTACTATAATGCCTGGGCTGGGTTTCAACTCCTGGGGTCAAGCAACCCTCTGGCCTCAGCCTCCCAAAGTGCTGAGATTACAGGTATAAGCCACCATGCTTGGCCTAAAGGACTATTATGAGAAAAAAATAAGTTAATGTGTGTATGTGTGTGTGTGTGTATATATATATATATATATATAAAATGCTCAGACTAGCTGGCACATAGTAGATGCTATGTGTTAGTTTTAAGTATTATTTTATTATTGTGATTTCATATTTCTATGTAAAAAAGCAAATTTCAAGAAGGTATGTAGAGTGTATAAAAGCAAATGCATAGATGTCTCTGAAAGGATGTACAGGAACTACAGATAGCAATTAATCTATGGAGTGAGACTTCTGTTGTTGACTTTATACCCTTCTATGTAAGCTTGCATTGGTTTTACAATTTTTAAAAATGCAAGAACAAAACAAAAAAACAAACACTGTGAATTAGGGATTTAAAAAAGACAAAGACAAAGAAAGATGTTCTTCTGGAAGATATTTTTCATCATTCATTCAAAGAACATGCATTGTATATCTTCTGTATTTTAGGCACTAGTTATGAAAGATGAATAAGATATGGTGATAATGATTCCTCACAAGTGCACTGTCTAATGGGGGAGAGAGACACATAAGAAAAATACTCAAATTGCTGAGGGAGCCCAGGGAGGGAAGTAATAAATTCTGGTGGTAATATCTGGCTGGGTTTTGAAGGATTAATAAGAAGTTTTCCTGGTGGGCATACAGAGTTGAGAAGGCAAAACTAATGTATGGTGAGAGAAATCAGGATTGTGGTTGTTTCTAGGGTAGAAGGGGGATTGATTGAGGAAGGGACAGAGGGGAACTTTCTGGGGTGATGGAAATCTTCAAAGGAATGTGGGTTATATAAGTAGATGCCATTGTTAGAACTGACCACACTGTGCAATGAAGAGATATGCATTTCACTATATGCAGGGATACCTTCATTAAAAAGAAGAATAAGAAATAAAGGATGAATGTATGAATGAATAAGACCAGAAAGGGAAATAGCAGTGTTGTTGTGTATACATAACAGACAAGAGGAATATCCCAGAGAAGAGGAGACAGAAGACTGAATTGAGGGTGTAGATGAGGTAGGAATGACCAGCATTGTAGGTGCATGGTGCCAGACTGAATTGAGGGTACAGATGAGGTAGGAATGACCAGCACTGTAGGTGCATGGTGCCAGCCCTGGCTGCTTGATAATGCATGGTAATCCAACCCAACTGAGGGCTTCTAACATCCTGATAGGAAGGCAGTCTACTTCCTACCTTCAGGGAGCCTCCATTGCAAAAGCAGGGAGCCTTCTTGTACAGGGAGAGGCAACTTGCTCAGATTAAAGCCCCTGAACACTTGGAGCCACCCATTCCAAGCGGTCCATCTCTGCCTACACCTATAGGAAAGGCTCCATCACTAGGTCTTGCTAACCTTGGCATAGCGGCAAATGTAATCTTCACACGAGGGCGGCTTGTCCTTGAAAAATTTCTCCAATACATTAAGCACAAGCATTCTTGGTGCATCTGTCAGGCATGGCCACACATCTTTTTGTGGCCTCTCTTATTTCATGTGTAAGCTTCTGTTACAGACCACAGTGGCAACAAACTCTCCTCTTTCATTTCTGAGCCAGCCTGTGCTGGGATTCCTCTCTGGGCCTCAGAGGAGTCTAAGTATTGTCTTCCTGTATCATCTCTTTTAGTCCCTAGAGAGTTTGCTTGCTTGTTTGGTTTTGTGTTTTTAGAGCAATTTTAGGTTTAGAGAAAAATTGCACAAGAAGTACAGCATTCACGTACTCTGCTCCCACAGTTTCTTTTATTATTAACTTCTTCCATTAGTGTAGTATATTTGTTACAATTGGTGAACCAATACTAATACATTAATATTAACTAAAGTCCAGAGCTTACATTAGAGGTCACTCTCTGTATTGTACAGTTCTATTGGTTTTGACAAATGTACAATGTCCTGTGTCTGCCATTACATCCCTCCTATTTATCCCTTCCCTCAACCACCCCTGCCACCCCTGTGGCAGCCACTGATCTTTTTTAATGTTCCTGTGGTTTTTGCCGTAGAGGGTTTTAAGTTCTTTGAAAAATTTGACAACCTTTGAAATCATCTGCAGAGATTATTACAATATACAAGCTTTCAAATACATCTGTTTTTGATTTTTTAGATTGCATTCTCAAACGTTACAAAGTAAAGGGGAGTATTTGTATTATCCAGTTAATTTGGTGTATAAATAGACATGTATTTGCTTATTCATTCACTGATTCATTCAACAAATCAACAAATATTTGTTGTACCTTTTTCTGTGCCAGGCATTGCACTGTACCAAAGTCAAATGAGATAATTCACTCTGGAGGCAATAGCATGCAATGGAAGAAGTAAGTACCTAATATTAAGAAGAATGATCCCTGACGTTCATTGCACACTTACTATGTGCTACATAACCCTAATAACTTTTAGTTGCATTATCATTATCTGGGCTTGTTTGCCCTGAGTACAGTCCATGGCCCAGCTTGTACCACTTTGTGTTCTGGGTGTTCATGTATCTCTCACTTTACACTAGCATTTCTCATACACATGTAATGCTCACACCGAAAAATCTTTAGGAGGGAGATATGATTATTCCCATTTCAGACTCAAGGCAACTAGTCAACTTGTCAAAAGGTTCACAGCTAATAAATGCCCTGAGTACGGTCCATGGCCCAGCTTGTACCACTTTGTGTTCTGGGTGTTCATGTATCTCTCACTTTACACTAGCATTTCTCATACAATTTCTCCATATTCATGCATCCTCTATATGTTATTTTCTTTCATCACTTTCTCTGACTCAGCTCATTTTTTGTTTGCATAGCCCTAAAGAATAATATTCCAGCAATAATGAGCATGAAGAATTAGTTATATATTTTTTCTAATACATACTAAAAGAAATACTTAGCTACTTAAATAAAAAAACTGATGGTTATGCTGTCTCTAACCATCTCACCACCACCAGAGATACACACACAACACTTAGGGAAAACCGACTTTAGACTAGCACCTTCCTGAAGGCTGAGACTTCAGATCCCCAGAACCCAGCACAGCTGTTGGCACACAGCGCGTGCGCAATAAATGTTCAAGTAAATGAAGCAGAGAGTGAGTAAATGAGCGGGATTTCGGAGACAGTATCTAGACTTCCATCAAAGTTTTTCTGATGCTTATGGAATTGGTGGCCATGGAGCTAGAGCATAATAGGAAATTGTGGGTTTTAATGACACCGCTAGTCCTAGACTGGGGTGTAGTGGTCATTGGGTGAGAGCCTGCCCTCAAGAGAGGAATAGGCAACTATCCACAAAGAGTGTGCAGGCAGGACAGCCTCTCTGAGAAGAACCCATGGAGGCCACTGGCAGGTTCCCAAATGGCATGAATTTGAGGGACCCTGGAAGGCCATCTGTCCCCACTGATGAGGAGTCCATTCCTTAGTGGGATGCATTGCCTTCTACCTTTTAAACCGCAGATGTCTCTAATTCATTTAAAATAAACTGGTCTTCGATTGTCCCAAGGTAAGGCCCCTTTGTGGATGTTCTGAGGAAATCTTACTGAACACAGACTCACTCACTTCTCAATTTTGTTTAGGGCTGGCAAACAGGGAAAAAGGAAGAGAACATTTATGGAGTGCCAGGAACTGTGCCAGACATTGTGACCATTTTTTAATGCCTAATTTCATTTAATCCTTACAACAGCCCAACTTCATGTTAGAGGTGAGGAGGCCCAGGCTCGAGAAGCTTAAATGACTGGTCCGAGGTCATTCCAGCCCCAAGCTGGTGGAGCTAGGATTTGAACATAAGGCTTAGTTCTTTCTGCTATACATCCCACCAGTTCTTTTTTAGCCTATGTAAGTAAACACCTTCCATGTCTACAATGGCAGAAAGCCCTGAACTTCAGTGAGTCCCACATGCCCCCCATTTATAGAGAGATTGGATAAAGCAAGTAAAGTACTTAACTCATTGCCTGGTACACAGAATGTGCTCAATATATGGTTTGATTATTAATAATCTCAGCTATGTTAGTGGCATGGGAATACAAACTGAGGTAATTATAGGGAAACCTTGGGCTCAGAGTAAATGTCATTAAGTAGTAAGTATCATTTTCTTAGCCTTCAGTTAAGTAGCCCATTTAAAAGACATTGGCTGTTACTCTCAATGAGATGGGTGCTGCCGAAGGGGTTGAGCAGAACAGTAGATTGATTTATATTATGAAAGAATCACTTTTGGCTTTTGTGTTGACACTAGGAGGAAGGGTAAGCTCAGGAAGACCTAGCAGGTGCTATTTATTACAAGAGAGGCAAGAGATGATGGGGGTTCACAACAGCATGGTAGCAGGGCAGGAGGTGAGAAGTGGTCAGCTTCCGGTTAGACTCTGAAGGTAAAACCGAATGGATTTCCTGATGCTCTGAATATGGATGTCAGGAAAAGGAGATGCCAAGAATGGCTCCCAGGTTCATGGCCTGAAAATCAAATTGCTGTCAGCCACCTCCCTTCCTTCAATAAATACGTATTGAGGGAGAAATCTAGTCATTCTTTCCTTAGGAGCCAGAGATCCAAAGAGTCTCCTGGTAGAGTCACTGCCTGGAAAGAAGTGCCATGGTGGCCTTACACAAAAGAGATGCCTTGGCCTGAAGAGCAGAAACCCTGAAGAATGGTAAGACAGGGATGAGAATCGAGACAGCTCCTAACCAACATTGTCCTGGGGCCCCAGCCACCCTCTGCCTTTCCTCCCAGTATTTATCAGTCCTGCCCTGGGGCAAGCTCCCGCCCCTACCCCCAGTGTGTAGAGAATACCTGGGCCTGATCCTTATGCATATACATTTAGGAAGTGTTTTCTCTGTAACAGTCTCACTTGGAGTGTTTTGCAGGTCCAGGCACTTGGAAAGCAATGCCTGTTTCCCGAGGGCAGCAGGCGTTTTCTTTCCTGACTTTATTTCCAGCCTGCTTCTTTCCAGATGAATCTGGTGAACATATTCAGGCTCACGCAGAGGAGGAAGCTTTCTGAGGAAAGGGCAGGCAGCCGGCAAACTCCAGCTGGTGAACTGTTTGCGGTAACTCTATTTTTAATATACATTGCTGACCCTAATGATGGTCTATTGAGATGAGGGCAAGAAATGTCTGATCAAGTGGAGATTAATTTTTGACTCTGTCGCCCAGAATGCATGAAAATGCACTCCTTTTTCTATTTAGACTCCCAGGATGCTTTGATTGATTGACTAGTTTACAAATGAAGGTGATAAAATTAGGTTGAAGACCACATACATTTCTTAAAATGAGGCTGGCTGGTCGTGGAGACAATGAGGTTTGGACAGATTGTATTGCTGGTTTAGGCAATCTTCTGAGCATGTCAAGATTTATAGACCTGTACTGTAATGTTACAATTGCAGCTCACTGATATAGGTTTCTTTTCAAATTCTTTCCCATTTTATTTGAAAAAGGCCATTAGAGAGTTATAGACTATTGAAAAAGCTTTTTCTTTGCTAACCCTTAATAAACTCTTCCAAACAAGGACTACTGCATTTTTATATTAAATTTAGACCAAAATCTATAAAACATGCTATCCCAGGTTGGATAATTTGATTATTATTATCTAAATGGAGTTATGGTTCATATTGGTTTGCAGTAATGTACATAGTAAATAAAATGTAAGTTGAGATTTGTATAAGATCACAGGACACTGAGTTTTCTTGTTGTTGTTTTTTCTGTAAGCCCTTCTTTGGGGGAATTTCAGCCAATTTTCCCTGAGATGAGAAATTAGAAAGAAAAAAAAAAGAGGTTCTAGTGGTGAAATTAATGCTGCATAGTACTAAAAACAAATTGCTGTTAATATTTACTTGTTTTCATTGTCATAGAAGAAAGCTACAATGTTTTAGGAGTTACCCAACTAATAAGATTTACCAAGGGGACCAAAAAAGCATGAGAAAATACTCAGCAGAATTAGAAACAATTATTCCATTGTAAGTTATGATGTGAGAAATAATAGATGAGACTCTGAAGTTATTTATGAATTAGTCAATTCTGTTTCATACATTTTTGCCATCAAAATAACTTATGAAATCATTTTCCAGGCCCATAGCATTTTATGAGAGTTCTGTACTTGCTTAAAGATTTTCTTCTAGGGCTTTCTGCAACTACTCTGAATTCTTCGGCGATGCTCAGATTTTTTACCTGTTTTCCAACTCTGAGGTCAAACCACTGGCAGTGCCAGAACCTTCCCTGAAGTCAGCAGGCTGGAGCTGCATAGTATACAGAGAGGTTCTAAGCATTTTATGAGTTTAGCAAGAGGGACCCCAAGAGGGTGGAAAGTGTCAAATACAGTGATGGGGATGAGGGGCTCAGCTAGGGCCTGGCACTCAGTCGGTGCTCGGGAGGTTATGACAACTATTGCCATTACTAATATTATTTTCACCATGCTGCTTCTTTTTAGGGGGCAGGATTAGCACAGCATGAGTCCAAAAATCTAGACTGTTGCTAACACATTGTATGACCTTGAGTAACTCCTTTACTATCTCTGTTTCTCTGTCCTTAGGATGCTCAGCTACTTCCAGGGGCCGTTGTCTCAGGAGTCAAATGAACTAACAGACACAAATGCTCTTTGAGGAGTACAGAGTGCCGTAGGAACATCACTAGTCCTTTTAAAATCATTTCCAGGTATCTGCTCTCTGGCCCTTTTAAAAGAGGAAAGTGGACCAGTGTGAACAGTCAGTAAGCCTGAGGGGGACCTTCTCTAACTGCCAAAGGCAGTTTACAAGGAGGGTTGCCAGTGTGAGCGAAAGGATTTAAGGGGGCTTAGAGTCAAGCGATTTGAGAACCCAGCAGTGCACCAGACTGCTGCCCCTGATTTAGTTTAGAAGTGGATGAACTTTGAAATGCAGAACATCATTTCTGCAGAAGGTCGTCATATTTCTTGATGATTTACACGAAGAAGTCTGGGACTGTGCCGGGTTCGTTTTAGATCCTCCAGTGCCAAGAGAAAATATGCTGATGGAAGGGATAGTGCCTGGGTGGCTGGTAGAGACTCTAAGTGCCAGAAGAAATGGCAGATATGGGCTGAGTCACTCTCAGTGAAGGTGCTGATGGCATCTTCAGGCCTACTCAGTGTCTTTCTGGAACACTTTGCAGTGTGGGATTTTGGATAGAAGGGTGCCTCAACTGACTTTTATCTTTCTTAAGCACCTGGCAGAAATATTCGTTTAGGCTGCAGCTGGGAGACAGTGGAGCTTCCACAGAGGTGGCTGCGTTAGGAAGAAGTCCTGCCCGTCATCCTTTGCTGTGGAGGTCCCACATGTAGCCTGCCTGTTCTCAGGAAATGGTCTGCAGCCGAACCTCAGGACAAAAGATTAAAAAGCTGCCTCTGGTTGCCACTTCTCAAATATACTCACATATTAATATTTTAAGGGTTCAAAGACAGTGCCAGTTTTCTCAATGACATTCTGTAATTTAATTAAATATTTCATTTATGTGTAAGAAAATACTTTTTTTGGTTCCTTTTCCTTTTCTTTTCTTTCTTTCTTTCCTTTTTCTTTTCTTTTCTTTTCTTTTTCTTTTTCTTTTTTTTTTTTTTTTGAGGTAGGGTCTCACTCTGTTGCCTAGGCTGGAGTTCAGTAGCACGATCATGGCACACTGCAGCCTTGACCTCCCAGGCTTAAGCTATCCTCCTGCCTCAGCCTCCTGAGTAGCTGGGACTACAGGCATGCACTGCCATGCCTGGCTAATTCTTTTCTTTTCTTTTCTTTCTTTTCTTCTTTTTTTATTTTTATTTTTTTGTAGAGACAGGATCTCGCTATGTTGCCTAGGCTGGTCTTGAACTCCTGGGCTCAAGTGGTCCTCCTACCTCGCCTCTCAAAGTGCTGGGATTATAGGCATGAACCACTGGGTTCAGCCCTTTTTTTCTTTTGAACCCATGGGTCATAATGAAACTATTCTCACTTTAAATGAAAAGAAAGACAAAGGCTGTCTACATTTTTATTTGTCATGGACTGACTCTTATGGAAAGAAGGCTGCCGTCACTGCAGTGTAGACAATATAGAATCCCACCTGGCAAAGGCTGGGCAACTGAGGGAAATCATGTTGAATGGGAGGGGACTAAGTCCAGGCCTCCAGTGGCCGCAAACCTGGTGGACTGAGGGCTCTGGAAATGTGGGTGGGAGAGAGGCAGGGGGTCATCAACCCTCTGGGGGTCCTCCCACCAATTGTCCCAGCAGGTGGAACACATCTAATGTGGTGTCTGCCACATTTCCCATGTTGGAGGAAAGTAGCTGTTTCCTTCTTACTCCATCACCCTTCCAATTCTCCTGCTGGATACAGTGACGCCATCAATTGCAGTGATAGGAGACGGTACCTTCCACTCTGGCATGATGTCATTAGCCTATTGGTAATCTTTCTAAATGTTTGCCAGAAAGATATGAAATCTTAGCAACAGAGGTATTTAAAGGTTTGGATAAGTTTGAAACACAGCGATTTTTCAATTTTATAAGCTAACCAATCCAGGGGCCTGTTAGTCTACAAGTGTCTGCCATCTTTCTTGGGTGTCAGAGAAAATCGAGTGACGGATCACTTTTCGGTGTCACTGCTCGAGACTGGTGACAATCAGTGAAATGATTGTGTCTGCCTCTACACATATCTGTAATTGATTGCCTAAACCCTACGACTCTCTTTCCCAGTTGATATGATGGAACATTGGAGTGAAATCACTCTCGATGAGGAGGAGCCAGGTCCATTTGTTATTTACTTCCCTGCCTGCTTCTTTCTCCCCATCCGGTGCCAATTGTCCCACAAGAGCACATTATGGTAATCAGCCAGAATGTATGTATAGGAATCAATCAAGGTGAGAGCCGTCACAAGAGTTATGACATTACAAAGTCTGTTTGTAACTTTTGATTTATGGAAGATTTTCCATTTTATAAATTGGGAGTGAGGCATGTTGGGATGGCTTAACCCTTAAATTCCCCTACAAGGAATATGCATCAGGCATTAAAGCTAATAGACAATAGGGCATTTAATTATCTAGTGCCTGTAAATAACTGGAGTTCTTGTATGTTTGGCTTGTAACTTTAGAAATACTCTCCCACTCTCTGAGCACACTCCCTGTTCTTCCTGCAAAATTAGCTCATATTCTGGAGAGTAAAGACATGACAAACTGCTACTTAGGACTGATCCCCACACACAATGCTTGCTTCTGCCATGAGTCTGAGAGTCAACCATGCGACAGCAGTGTTTCTGGGGAACTTTCCTGATTGTCACTCTCAGAGAGGGTGACTCAGGGAAAAAACTCCACAGACGCCAAATCTGAGGCCTATAAGAGACTTGGCATGATAGTCTCATCCCTTTCTAATTTTTTTTGTTTATGTTTTTGAGACGGAGCCTTGCTCTGTCACCCAGGCTGGAGTGCAACGGCATGATCTCGGCTCACTGCAACCTCCACATCCCGGCTTCAAGAGATTCTCCTGCCTCGGCCTTCCGAGTAGCTGGGATTACAGGTACCCGCCACCATGCCCGGCTAATTTTTGTATTTTTTAATAGAGACGGGGCTTCATGACGTTGGTCAGCCTGGTCTCAAACTCCTGACCTCAGGTGATCCACCCGCCTCGGCCCTTTCTAATTCTTTACAGAATTGCTGAAGACAAGGGCAAAGGTGGATTCAAGCCGTTTTTCCAACATGGACAAAGCAGTATATAGTGTTTCATTACTAACTGCTCCTCTTTCTTAGGCTCAGCAGCTATCACGATCATAATAATCTTTATGATCTTTAAACGAGGCCAGAAATAAGTTGCTATTGTCAGCTGATCATGTTAAAATGTAGACATTTCATGCTCATCTAGTGCGTCAGTCATGACAACCATTTCACAAAGTGCGTGGGGCTCGTATTGACAGTCCCATTTTGCAGTCGTGGAAATAGAACCAAAAGTTGGAAAGTCCTTATCCAAGAGCATACTGCTGTTATCCATAGCACAGGACTTGGGGGTAGGCAGGGGGTGTGGGGCAGGCCTCCTGACTCCCTGTCCAGTACTTTTTTATTTAATTGAATTTAATTTGTATTTGGGGTACTCATCACATGCAGACCACAGTGCCAGATGTGCTCCCTTCTTACCCCAATTGCTGATGGCCAACTATCCCCCAAGTCATGAAAGGCCACCCAGCTGTGAGTTTTAGCTTCTGTCATTCTGTCTCAGTAACTCCCTGACCTCCTTTACAGAACAAGCCTCTCTGCATTGCTGGGGCATTGTGGGAAGAAGAATAAGACATGGTTTCCCCTGCCGAGAATGAGCTCGGGGAGGAAAAATATTTGTCCTGTTTCAAGGTCACTGGATCTGCATTTGCCTGGCTATCTGAACATATTATCTTGTATAGAACTAAAGTTCTGTTTCCTTTTTTATTAGCATGGTGGACCTATTCTGCTTAAGCTCTTTTTTTTTTTTTTTTTCCTAATGTGAATCTTAAACCTAATAAGAATGCAGATCCCAGCAGACCTACTCTCTCTCTTATAATCTATTAGGAACGTGAGATTGTCGTCTCTGGAAAACTTAAAAAACCATTTAAAAACAAAAAGATGAATAAATGAAAATGTTATGAACCTGGAAATGTTAATTAAGCCATTCTCAAAGAACAGGCTTTCCAGCCCAGATTAAAACATCCCATCACTTTTAAATAGTTAACATCTTTCTCCTTGAAATAAGTCCAAATTAAGGACAAAATCATTATAAAAAGAAATAGTAAAGGGACCAGAAAATGGTGTTAAGAATTTGGCTATCAACTGAATACTCAAGTTAGAGCAAACCACGAAGGCCAAAGCCATAAAGTGAAGTCTATTTCCAGACATACTGTAGTTATTGCCAAGCAATAGTCTGGGTACCTTGACGTAGATTCATAGAACATAGAGGCTCACAGATCATCCTGTTGAATCCTTTCACTTTTTGAGACTAGAGAACTGAGACTCAGAGAGGGTAAGTCATTTTCCTGAAGTCATTTAATAGAGTTGAGGCTAGAACCTAAAACTCTAGACTCCCAATCCAGTGCTCTTTCCACTGCATACACAGCCCTGCAAAATGATTACAAAGCAATAGTAATACTAACAACGACAATAACTTTTAAAAGGCATTGTATCTATACCATCTTATCTAGAGATGTGTCCCCCAGATTGTTTTCTTTTTCAGTAAAGAAATAGAATAGAACCTTGCTTGTTAGGATATTATTCCATTAGCAATCTTAGCCCTCAGAAACACAGACACAAACTGGAATACAGAGGTAAAAAGACTGAGTCCCCAAAGTAGCTGCAACAAAGCCCGTGCACTAAATGTCATTCACTGAGCCCCATGGAAGGCATCTTTAGGCTCTTCTCAGTATTATTTATTCCATTTGACATATAATTCCAAGTAGATTTGAAGCAGAAAGGTGGTTGGTAGCAGCCTGACAGCAGGAAGAGGCAGCTGTCATTTCTTACTGATGGCCATTAGAATTGACAACTGGTAGCCTACCAGTGGGGAAGCAGATGGGAAAACTGTAAAACAAGAAATAAGAACTAAAAGTACAGTACTATGGGACTACTTCATTTGGGGCAGGAAGGTCTACAAAACTGTCTTCTGGGGCTGGGCATGGTGGCTCACATCTGTAATCCCAGCACTTTGGGAGGCCAAGGCAGGTGGATCACCTGAGGTCAGGAGTTCGAGACCAGCCTGGCCAACGTGGTGAAACCCCATCTCTACTAAAAAAAAAATACAAAAATTAGCCAGGCGTGGTGGCGTGTACCTGTAATCCCAGCTACTTGGGAAGCTGAGGCAGGAGAATCACTTGAACCCAGGAGGCAGAGGTTGCAGTGAGCCAAGATTGCACCACTGCAATCCAGCCTGGGTGACAAGAGCGAAACTTCATCTCAGAAAAAAGCTGTCTTCTGAGGGCACCATTGTACTATGTCAAAGTACAACAATAATAACTAACAACTATGACTGAGGGAAAAGAGAGGAGGAATTGACTTTGCCTGGAAGATAAAATAAGTAAAAATACATATCAATTTTAATAGAGTTCCTGGCAACAAAACATTAGAAATGTTTAGTATTTTGCTTTCTGTTAATGAAAAACAGGCAGCACAAAACAGTAATCACTATAAGTGAGCAACTCCTACAATGATTCAACATGAACCTGTGCCGTCACTTAATGATTTATCCTTTGGCTTCCTGGAGTTAGATGGAACACAGGTTCTATTCCTAGAAAAAAATCAGCTGATTTTCTGTCACATGTGTACATTTTTCTGGATCTTTGTAATGAGCTCGTGAGTAAAAGTATCATTCTTTTTTCTTATGTGTGAAAAAAATAGGGACCAGAGAAGTTAAGGGACTTCTTAAGGGAAAACAGCTGTCCAGGATCCAAATCAGAACTACAATGTAGGTCGGTTACTGAGCTTCCTCTTTCTATGATAGCATGCTGTCTCCTTTATAACTTGTCTTGGTTTAAATTTCTGCTTATTCTTTCCCGCCCTTGCCAGAAAGGGTGCAGTTTCTGTACTTTCCTTTGTACACCATGGTGCATCTCAAAGGCTAGGCTAACATGCCATTGTTCAGTTTCATTCCACCCACCCTCATTTCCTGAAGACCTCCTTTATTCATTCAATTACTCTTGACATCTACTGCATGCCAGGCATTAGACACTGTGATGAGTACTTGCCCTCAAAAACCCACAAAAACAAAAAAGTATCTTATGTTGGGAAAAATAGACACATATACAACTAAATGTGTACAAAAAGCAGGCTTTGGTAAATGTCAGCTATAACAGAGACACAAGCAAAATACTAAGGAAGCACAAAGGAGAGATTGATTCCGACTGGCGAGGCAAAGAGATGATGTGGGAGAATCTTTCAACTCTTCCTAGAGTTCGGGACATTTCAGACAGACCTTCACAACTGAACACTTTATTTTGAACTGTTCGGTATTAGTCAGCGATTGCTATGATAATTTGGTATAACAAACAACCTCAAAATATCAATGACTTACAATAGCAAGCATTTTATTTTTTTGGTTGTAGGTCCGTGGCTCCCTGGGACAGCTCTGAGTCGAGCTACAAGCTAGGTGCAGGTTAGCCCCACGTGTTTCTCATTCTAGCATCCAGCGTGGAGGAGCAATGGCTGCTGGTTGAAAGCTCTTCTAGTGGTGTAGGGAAGGACACAAGAGATGATACCCATTTCTTAATGGGAGAAATTTATCGTGTTTTTTTCCTTTTCTTTTCTTCTTTTTCTTTCTTTGTTTTTTTTTTGAGACAGAATCTCACTCCATCACCCAGGTTGAAGTGCAGTGGTGCGATCTTGGCTCACTGCAACCTCTGCCTCCTGGGTTCAAGCAATTCTCGTGCCTTAGCTTCTCGAATAGCTGGGATTACAGACATAAGCACTATGCCCAGCTAATTTTTATTATGTTTAGTAGAGATGGGGTTTCACCAGCCTGTTACCCAGGCTGGTGTCGAACTCCTGACCTCAAGTGATTCACCCGTCTCGGCCTCCCAAAGTGTTGGGATTACAGGCGTGAGCCACCACACCCAGCCAAGAACATGCCGTGTTTCTTAAAGCCTCTGCTTGGAACTAGAACACTGTTACTTCTGCATACATCCCTTTCGGTCACATGGCCAAATGCAACGTCAATGGAGTAGGGAGTATATTTCAGCCACAAGGAAGACAGGCAAGAGCAGCGAGGAATGGAAAAATCATGAGAACTAATGCAACCTAACGTGTTTTTGCTGTTTCTTGGGCTTTATCTATTTAATATAAACATATGACACTTAGCAAAAAAACAAAACAAAACAGAAAAACAAAAAAGCACCTCTCTTTCTATTGAGTTCCTCTACATTCTCCATGTAACACTGGCTGTGTTGAAAGAAGGGCGAAGAAGGTGGGGTGGGGCAACAGAGTTGTTATATCACAGTTACTTTGACCTGCAGGATCTTCTTACTTGCCCCGGCAAGGAGAAGCTTCATGGGTCCCTTTGATTGTAGGCGCTCCAGCAGTTAGCACAATGCCTGGCACCAAGAGGGTACCCAAATAATGTTTGTTAAATGAATGAATCAATGAAAGAATAAAACTGCTATGTCGAAGACTTTCATTGCCCTGACTCTAAACTGTGGTTCTGTTTTACTGATAGCTGAGATGTGTAAGGCCTCAGTCAATAAATACTGATATATTCATGTAGCACAATACTGTGCAGTCATTGAAAATTGAGGTTGTAGAAGAATATGGAATATGGAATGACCCTGCTTTGGTCAAATATATCTCATGTACTATACATATGAGTTACTTTGCTTTTTTTTTTTTTTTGCTCATTTTACTTTTTTTTTTTTTTTGAGATGGAGTCTCCCTCTTGTCGTCCAGGCTGGAGTGCAATGGTGTGAACTCAGCTCACTGCAATCTCCGCTTCCCGGGTTCAAGCGATTCCCCTGCCTCAACCTCCCGAGTAGCTGGGATTACAGGCACCCGCCACCATGCCTGGCTAATTTTTGTATTTTTAGTAGAGATGGGGTTTTACTATGTTGGCCAGGCTAATCTCAAACTCCTGACCTCTGGTGATCTGTCCGACTTGGCCTCCCAAAGTACTGGGATTACAGGTGTGAGCCACCATGTCTGGCCTTCATTTTTATTTTCTAAAGTTTCTATAATAAGTGTACATTTGTTTTGCAATAAAATGTGAAGTTAATCTAAACATAAAATAAATGTGCAGCATCACATATGAACAACATACTCTAACTTTAGCTGCTGTCTGGAAAAGCACCTTTCTCGAGATGTAACATTTGCACAGTTGCTTTCCATGCCAAGATATTCTAAAAAGTGGACCAGAAAATAGTAGTCAGTAAATTGAGCTTTGACTTGAGTCTGTGTTCACATCAGAAGAATATAAAAATTAGCCCCAAAGTGAAAATGACTAAAGTTTTTTTTTTTTTTTTTTTTTTTTTTAAACACAACGCTTAGCAATCAGCTGCTTACTTTCTTACTGATACGACTTGGGCGTCAGGAGGCCTGAACTAGGCTCTGCCACCAATCTGTTGTACTACATTGGACAAATCAACTGACTGTTTGAAAACTACATTTTCGGCTGGGTGCGGTGGCTCACACCTGTAATCCCAGCACTTTGGGAGGCCAAAGCAAGTCGATCACTTGAGGTTGGGAGTTCAAGACCAGCCTGACCAACATGGAGAAACCCCGTCTCTACAAAAAATACAAAATTAGCCGGGCGTGGTGGTGCATGCCTGTAATCCTAGCTACTCAGGAGGCTGAGGCAGGAGAATTGCTTGAACCTGGGAGGGGAGGTTGTGGTGAGCTGAGATTGTGCCATTGTATTCCAGCCTGGGCGACAAGAGCAAAACTCTGTCAAAAAAAAAAAGAAAGAAAAATGCATTTTCTCAAAGGGAAAGTATAGCTGATTCCTGCTGTACATTAGCTTAGGTAGGTACCCAAAGACCCTGGTGTAATAATGATGTTGTTCTCATGAAATAACAGATTAAAAAAAAACCTACATATTTTACTCTTAAGCAGATAGGATTGTCTTCTCGTCCAACTAAAAACAGTATGCTGATATTGAGGATTAGTATTTATCATTTATCACTGATAAATGGTGTATTGGTTTGGATAATACTAGCTATAGTAACAAATAGATGCAAAATATATAATGATCAAGCAGAATAGAAATTTACTTCTCGTTCATGTAATAGGTCTCAGTATTCCTGGTCAGCAGACATCTCTCTTTCATGTACTCGTTCAGGGATTCAGACCCCTTCCCTTTTGTGGTTTCACTATCTTCTAAGGCATTGTTGTTACCTGAATCCTATTGGTAGAAAGGAAACGGGCAGGGGGGGCACGTACCCATTTCTTAATTACTTTGGCCCGGAAATAGCCCTTGTCTTGCCTTCTCCCAACCCACTGGCTACAACTCAGTCAGATGGCCGTACCTAAATGCAAGGAAAGCTGGAAAGTATCGTAGTGTCCAGGAAGAAAAGGAGTGGGATTTCAGAGCGGTAGCTCACAGTTTGTGTCACAAGTGCCTATCATATGCCAGGCCCAGTGCTAGGTAGTAAAGATATTGAGATGAATAAGACACTTTTTCTGCCCTAAGCTATCTCCCAATCTACTGGATGAGACTATGCTATATTTATGTGTCCTTACAGTTTAGCGTAGAATGTGTTATCACAAAGCAATGAAGGCAAGCTGTTGAGAAACATGTATATGAAAAATAATTAACCCTGCCTGTAGCAGAGGGGGGTCATGAAAGACCTTGATTATGTCAGTTTCATAAATGTTTATTGAGCATCTACTAAGAATCAGGGACCCATTACATTCACATTGCTGGAGATACAGATAATAGGACATAATCCTAGTCCTTGGGGCAATTGGATGTACAAACAGGTGAGTTCAAATGGATAACTACCCCTATAAATGGGGAATGGGAGGAGTATAATGTGCATGCTTGGTGGGTTAAGTGCTCTGTATTTGGAGTCAGGCATACCAGAGATTGAATTCCAGCTTTAGCACTATCAAAGTCACTGTGTGACTTTGGGCAGCTCTTCCAGCCTTTCTGAATCTGTGTCCCTCACTTTTTAAACGGGAATAGCACCTCCTTGTATAGTCTCAGGAGCCAAGTTGCCTGGGTCCAAAGCCTAGATCTTCTCCATACTAACTCTGCGATGTAGAGAAATTCATTGAACCCTTCTGGAGCTTTAGTTTCCTCATCTTTAAATCAGGGTTGATAATAGTGCCAAACTCATACAGTTGGTGGGAATATGTGAATTCAGAGAATAAAAATTCTCTGAACTGTGCCTGGTACCTAAAAGTTGCTCAATCAGTGTTAGGTCTTGTCACTGTCTACCTTACAGTTTACCATAATCATGAAATGAGATAATGCCAGTGCCTGGAAAATATTAACTATTCAATTAATGGTAAAGATTATGCTTCAAAGTGACAATCTGGAGGTAGGATGACTGCAGTGTCCTAAAAAGAAGCTGCTGAGAAACCAGATGAAGTGAAATGAGGCAAAAATTCCTGACGCACAAATGTATTCTTCATTCACCCCAAGACAGGTGAAGCAACAAAGGCAGGTGGCTTTTGGAGGGACAGTGCTTCCAGTTGCAGGTAGAAGGCTGTTTATTTCATTGTTTGCTTTCTCTGTCTCTTCTATTGGTGAGGAGTTTAAGAATATGCCACAGAATTTAGGTTAAGGAAGGAAAGCATAAATGATTTGTTCCAAGAATGCAGGAGGAAAGTCTCCCTAAACACAGAATTCATTAGTAAGAGCTTCCAGAACCTTCCAAAATTCTGTCTCCTTTTATAGCATCCCGCAAGTCCAAAGTAATGAAATAAAAGCATGGTAATAGGTAAACACAATTATGGCACCCGGGT
This sequence comes from Mandrillus leucophaeus, assembly GCF_000951045.1. Classification (NCBI taxonomy): domain Eukaryota; kingdom Metazoa; phylum Chordata; class Mammalia; order Primates; family Cercopithecidae; genus Mandrillus; species Mandrillus leucophaeus. The sequence continues at coordinate 1,508,424 of NW_012103599.1, forward strand.
AGCTCCTTGGCAGGCGGGGGGTGTTTGAGAGCATTGACTGGGGTCTCGTTTTCCATAATCGAGCCCAGCCCTGCTGTGATCACTATAGTATTATGACCTATGGGGCAAAGACAGTACCATACGTGATATTTCATTTTTGGGTAGCTGGGGGTAGTAATGAACCAGTTGCAGTCAAGTGAATTAATCTCCCCAGCTATTCAAAAATGCAACTTCATGTACAGCAATTCGTTCTTCATTGCTTTTTTTCCCCAACGTAGCCTTTTCAAATTACTCTTCCTACAGAAAAATGGAGAGAAAGAAAAAGAAAACTCAATGAAAAAATATTTTAACCTTTGCTGAATGTTGATGTCTTTTCTGATCATCAATAATAATGATAAATGTGTCCTATAGATATACAGCTTAGAATTCACATTGCAGTTCTATTAGCCTCATACTGACAGATTATGAATCTTAAAACATGGAATAAATATTCAAAGAGTTGGTATATAGATTCTAGAGCCAATTTCAAACAGTTTAAATTATCAATTGGTATTTATCCAAACTCCAAGGAGTGCCCTAATCAATCTCACTCAGTAGAATTACTCAATTACTGTACATTTAATAAATACAAGTTAATGATCAAAACACATTATTGAGAATGAAAGACTTTGGCATAAGTAGGTATAGACATGTAACACAGCTGTTAATCCTCTATAAATTTGTTTTTAATAACACTGATGTTTTGGTTGCATATAATAACTATTTCATTAAATCTAAATTAAATGCATGGTTAAGCATATTTAAAACATGTAAATGTAATATGTTGCTAGTGTATTTCATTTCATGTTTCCATGCAGTTCTAACAATTTTCCAAATTCAAATTGAGTAGGTGTAGGGAAGTCCCTGGTCATTTATATAATACCTTTTTTTCTGATATCATTAAGCTGCAGAAATTTAATTCCTCTGAGTTCCAAATACATCACTAGTCAATCAGTGTTCAGGAAAGACAATGTGTTTATCTGCTGGAAAGAAATGCTTATAGACTCAACTGAAAGGGAAAAAATGCTTCTAAATAATAGTAAAACATGCGTTTTGCTTTTTTGAAAAAGTAAAGCAAAGAATCTAATACTAAAAAAAGCTATGTTGCAATAACAATCAAGAGTGTGTTGTTGTGCATGACTTTTCATTTATGGATAGCAAGAGACATTAATATACTCGCCTATGGCTTGTGCAGTACTATTCCCAGCTATGCGGAAATGGAATGTGATTTACAGCAACACATTCTTTGTTGCTGTTCCAATATACCTATTGTCTTCCTTGCATTCTGACTGGCTGGCTGGCTGGAAAAGGGGATGGTGCTGGACCACACTCAATCATTATGGGTGTCTACAAATAGAGTAGGTGTATGCGAACTGAGATTTTTTCAGCTTTGTATACCCAGCAAGCCAATCAGAGCACAGAAAGAACAATAGCTGAAGGTTTTACTGCTCTTTAAGTTTCCCCACTGATTCCCATTGCGACTGATTATATCACAGAAGTTATATAAAAATCACATTAAATGCCAACTAAATCAAGACTTTTCATACCTTTTTTTCAAAGCAATGAAATTCAGAACAAACACTATACTATGCATGAAGATCACCACCTGGAGATCTAAACTCTTCATTCCAGACGTCGTATTTGGAAATGGAACTAGAGAAAAGTGTAGTTTATTCATTTTGTTATTTTCTATGGTGCTTGCACTGCTGTTTTGAAAGCTCACCATAGGAGAGCTCAATTAAGAGCCTTCATAATTTTCACCAGTTAACTTTGATTAAATAGGCTGTCTTGGAAAGGAATTCAGTAAATTTAGGCTATAAATTACCTACAGTGAGTTTTCAACTTTGGAATTCTGAAATATTAGTGCTCGGACAGGCCATTTCTTTCAGAAAGCTTGTACTTTACGCCCTGATTTGGAACGATTTTGCTTCATTTTATTCGAGCGGAGAAGACAAGGGAAAAACTTCCTTCTACTGGTTGGAACAACAGGTCTCTTGCAGCATATGTGGAAAAAAAGACATTCTGCTTTCCACTGCAAGTTGGATTAATACAAGAGGTTAGAGGTTCCCTTTAACCATGTTCTTTTGACTCATTGTTACACCAATTTTCAGGCCATATTTGTTGCCAAAGATTAGAAAAAGGTGATAAAATAAATAGGTTCCTTCTGATGTGTTGTTTCTTAGACAAGGGCTTCGCAAACTTTTTCTCACTGAGCAAATGGGAAAACCAAGGCCATTTCAGCTCAGGATCAATCAACCAAGAAGTCAAACCCCTTTTAGGAGATAATTTGGCAAATAACTGTTCACACCACTCATTTCAGGATATTTTTACTGGTGGGGCTGAAAAATCCAATAAAATCTGCAAGTATCTACACTGTAAATTCTATACAGTGTAGTGATAATGAGTTTTAGTTTCCTGCTCTGTGACTTCAGGCAAGCTATGTATTTATCCAAACCTCAGTTTTCCTTCTCTGTAAAATGGGCTTAAGAATAGCACTCACCTCACTGGGATTTTCTATGATTCAATGCGATAGTGCATTTAATGCACTTACATAGGGCTTGGCAAATGTAATACAGTACTCAGTAAATGTTAGGTCTTAACACTATTCACATTTTACTCAGATGTATCTTCATTGTTTAAAAAACATGTCTGTTTAATAAAAACAGCTTACATTTGCAAGTGCACCTTTTGACTTTTTAAACCTTTTAACATCAATTAATTCTCTTCTCTCCAAACATCAATGTTGTGAGTTGGGTGTGGAATTCTTTTATCCTCCCTTGATTACCAAGAAGGGTAAGATAAAGAGGAATTAAGTGGCTTGCCTAAGGCAGTGCTAATGCAAGTATTAGAACCTGTGTTCCTGACTGATTTACTTCCATTACATGAGTGGGGTTTCAAACTTTTCTCCCCAGGCAGTGGGGAATGGGCAGTTGTGGTTTCCATCAGAATGCAAAAGACGTTTTCTGCCTTGCAAAATTGTTTGCAGACTAGGGTTAGGGATTATTAAGATTGTGGAGAGGGCAGAAATGCGTTGGCTAGGGGAAGTGGCAGCGTTTACAAAGGCATGGCTAACTTTTCCTGAAAAAAAATAATAATGTCAGCAGCATTCACACTTCTGAATATATTAGGTTTGTAAATCCAGGGTGCAAATTGTTTGTAGAATCTCAATTAAAGCCTTTATAATATTGTCATTCGTAATCAGCTCACTATGAAAACAGGGCTTCCAGAGGGCACCAAAATCATTTGAACTTGCGATCTGTAATAGATTTGAATATTCAGATAAGGTCAGCGGTCAGAGCAGAGGTGACAGTTTTGGTCAATAAACAGGTTTAGTGAGACAAAATCTTTTTGTCTACGTGGGAATGGCTTGGAGAAATTGGTTCTCAAGGGGGAATCAAGAGATTAAATTCAGCTGCGTTGCCAATTTATTTGCAGGCCAAACAAGTGTGCGATGGAAATCTTTGGAGGGGGAGGTGCCCGCCCCTGTGAGAAGCCCCTGTTGACAGCACCAGAGGGGGCTCCCAGGCAGCTGTCCTGACCACAGCTGAGACTGAGCTTAATGGAGGGAGATTTGTGCGGAGAGAGAATGAGCATCTCAGTGCTTGACTGAGGCTATCCTGGATTAAGCCAAGTGAAGGTAAAGGATCTGGGCTGCAATGTTTTACATAGTTCCAGTCCCTGCTTTCCTGTCCCCCACCCTTAAAATTGCTTTCTCTGAATTGTGCCTTGGCATGAAGCCTTAGCCGAAAAAAGCCATTACAAACTTGTCTCTGTGAAGATCCACAGGAGAAACATCTCTCTGGCCTCAGTACTAGAAAGACTTGTGTTTCTCTTGAGTGCCTGTTTACCTTATAGACTCTGTGAATAAGGTAATTCCATCTTTTTGAGCCTGTGTTTCCAAGAGTCTTGGGGGGTCTTCCAGACTGCCGGAGGAGCTACTATGGGCTTGAGAATGAGAGCAAAGAGGGAGGTGGACATGGGTTCTGGGGACTTGGATTCTGGCTTCCACAAGAGCAGCCCTGCTTTTTTTGTTTTCTGCATAAGATTTTATTTGAAGACGGGATTCAGTGGCCTGCAAAAAGGTCTGGAAACCACTGACTTAACTGATTGCTTCTTGTAGCATTTGAATAAACTCTAACCCAGAACCAGAGTGATCTGCCCTTGTATATCCTTTAGCTCATCCTGTGTTGTCTCCCTTCACTCATTACTTTATTTATACTGATCTTCCAGTTCCTGCAGTAAAAACCATGGTGCTTCCAACATGATGGCCGCTGGCTGGAATCTTCTTTTCTTAAGCTTTGTCTGATGATCTCTTCACTGTAGAATCACTGGGGTTTATGTTCAGCTACATACAACAGTGATTCTCAAAGAACTGTGGCTTAAACAAGACAGACATCTGTATCTCTTTCATGTCAGGCAGGAGTCTAGGGTCCCTGTGGTGTCTTTAGAATGTCATCTGGATTTGTCTTTCTTCTCTGCCACCCTCGGACATGCCTTTCATCTTCAAGATCCCGTCATGGTCCAAAGGACTTTGGAGCCATCAGTAGGAAGAAGTGGGAACCACAAAGAGATGCTTCTCCCAACCAAAGCTTCTGTTTTTAAGCAGTTTCCAGAAGCCAAGCGTGTTTCCACTTACATTTTATTGGCCAGAACTTAGTCACGTGGTCATCTCCCACTGTAAGGGAAGCTGGAAAATGTAATGTTTTACTGGGGCAGTAAGGTGCTTCCTTAAAAACTGGAATTCTATTATTAACAAAGAAGGAGGAAATGGAAATCGGGAGGCAACTCAGAGGTTTCAAGTTCAATTTCACTGTCCCCCATCTAAAATGTGATCTAATCTTCCCTAATATTTGCTCTCTTAGAACACTATTCTTTTCCTTTATGGAATTTTCATAATTTATAACTTATGTCTAACTGTTAAAATTTGTCTTTGAAGCTGGATGGTAAGTTCTCCGAGGGGAAACGCTGAGTCTTTGTTATCCCACGCCATATAACCTAGGTCCAACAAAATGCTTTTCACCTACCACGTGAAGTATTTCTCATATAAGTAAACAAACGAATGAATTTCTCTGATCGTATTTGTTAGACAGTTCAGAGCCAAATTTATGGTTTAACTTCAACAAATGTTCAGGAGTTAGGGTACTAAGTTCATTCTAGGTTCTTATTTATTTTTCCATTCCTACTTTTCTTTAATTTCCTAATTTATTTAGATTTGCTTACATTGTAGGGGATTATATATTTTAGAGGCTTCTTTTTAATCCATTTGGGATGAAGGCGGGTGGGGCAAATATAAATAAAGACTTAGTAAAGAACAGATAAAATGTAACTATTCAACAAGAATGTTCTAAACAAAAATTTTTAAGTGTAAAAGAAATGTCCAACAACAATGAAAGATAATAGACATCTCTTTCAGCATATTGTTTGATGGTCCGAGTTCTGGGATGCATTAATGTGAGTAAAGAATAATTAACTAACCATAAAACAGGATGCTGTTCAAAAGTCACTAGTAAGCAGCAGGAGTTCGGTTAAGATCACACTTAGGAAGCTAAGGATGATTAACCTTTGCCTAGGTTATAAAATGGCCCATTTGAGAACTGTTGCCACTGGATATATTACCTGGATATCAATTGGATTATTGAGTGAGAGGTTCTACATGATGTTTAGTATGATGATATATATCTGGTTACAAACTGTTTATGACAAGTGGAAAAGCCAATAAAAGATTAATGCAGATTTAAATAGATTTTTCTTCTTTACTTGAGTTTCTGTTAATTTATGCATATATAACTCAATACCTGTATATTTGAAAGAGATGCTACTTTATTATTTGTAATGAAGAAAGATGGCTGTTGAATATGTAAGTGAAATTGTAATGCTCATGTTGGAGCTCCTGTTTAAAGGGGGTTTTCAGTTCATTGAGGTTTTTCTTTTTTTTTCTTTACTTTTTTTTTTTTTTTTTTGCAGATGAAGTCTTGCTCTGTTGCCCAGGCTGGAGTGCAGTGGTGTGATCTTGGCTCACTGCAACCTCCACCTCCCAGGTTCAAGCGATTCTCCTGTCTCAGCCTCCCGAGTAGCTGGGACCACAGGCGTGCACCACCATGTCTGACTAATTTCTATAATTTTAGTAGATGAGGGGTTTCACCATGTTGGCCAAGCTGGTCTCAGACTCCTAACCTCAAGTGATCCACCGGCCTCGGCCTCCCAAAGTGCTGGGATTACAGGTGTGAGCCATGGCACCCAGCCGACATTTTTCATTGGAATTTTTATTTGGTGCAAACTTTGCCAGCTGAACCTCAGTTTAATTTAGCAACGTTTACAGGTTAAACGATAAGTCACCCTCTTGAACTCATAATAAATTAACATGTATTTCCTTGTAATTTCAACTTTTTTTCTTTGATTTATCATAAAGTATACACCTGACAGTAATCATTTTTCTTTAGATTTTTTTTAGCTGAAAGTTTTATTTACAGTCTTTAAATTATTTTATTAAAAATCTTTTGGGGACCGGGATTGTGTCTTGAAGGCTTCTTTTGCATTACCCATAGTGACTAGCACATATTATACACTTAGTAAGGGCTTGAGAAATTCTTGAGTTTGAATCTTTTTCCCTCTTTCTTTTTTTCCTTCATCCCTCCCTCCCTTCTCCCCGTCTTCTCTTCCTTCCTCCTTTATACTTTCTGCCTTCTTTCCTTCCTTCAGTAAGCATCAATTAGTTGAGTACCTACTATACTCTGGGCTCCTTACAGGGAATTAGTATACAAAGATGAATATGATATAGATTTTAGGCTAAATAAAGGTTGAGGCATAGCAATATGGATGCTGTGGTGAGACCAGAACTGAAGCTCTCTCGGCCCTTGAGTGCTTGTTATGGTATCACTTTGTAAAGACAAAATAAGAGAATTCAATGAGAAGACACCCCGGACACTGCCTACCACGGACACTACCTCTCGACGGTTAACTGAATAAAGCCATGTGGGGAAACTGGTCTGTAAACTCTAAAGTACTGTGCAAATATATTATTACTGTAAATGATGTACATGTCAATCCACATCTCCACCAAATTATGAGTGGCGACATTAACTTATTGATCTTTGTTTCTTTAGTACATTATAGGCATACATAATAAACAATATATGTGAGTAAAATATTGAAGATTCACTTTTTAGTATTATAGTCATCATTACCAGTACATCAACTTGTATCTTGTTTTATTTGTTAGGCTACTGATATAAGAAACCCAAGTTTATTCTTCATTTGTGAGTGCTCTGATGACCCTGGCATGCCCAGTGGAGCTACCTGTATGGGTTGAACTGGAGCTCCTTTGCTCTTCACTTGAACCCTAGGACAGAGTTAGGGAAAACTGGCTAAAGCAAAAACAAACCCAAACCCAACTAAACACAAATCCAGTAGAAATCCATTGTGGATGAGTAAATTTGGTCAGAGATTATGAAGACTTAGACCACTTGAGTCTACCTAAAGCAAACTTCTGACTTACTAGTTTTTTTTATATAACATCAAGCTCAGTTGTATTTATACAAAAAATATAGCAATAGAAGGAAAAAGCTTCCTTTGTTTTGAATTCCTCAAAGCTTTACAGGTTCTTCCTAAGGTTCCCATTTTGTGTCACTTGAGTAGATTATTTTTTGCTCACATGAACTGTGGATAGACACTGTGATGGAGGCTTTACACACAAAATCTTCTTTTGATCCTGTACAAAAGCGTGTGAGGTTGGTAATATTATTATCATCATCACCATTTTGATGAAGAAACTGAGAAAATGAGGCTGACCCAGGGTTATACAACACTTAGGCCATATAACCAGCATGGCAGTCTCTGGCTCTAAAACCTGTATTCTATACTATGATTATTTTAATACATGCTTTTTTGTTTAGTTTTCTTATATTATCATTTCAAAGGATTCTTAAAAAACTCTATCACAACTTTTTATTTTGAAAATTTCCAAACATACTGAAAAATTCAAGGTATATTATAATGAATATCCATGTACCCTCCAAATAGTTGAAGCAGTTATTAACATTTTGCCACATTGTTCTCTTTCTGTTTATACCCACATACACACATTTTTCCCTGAACCATTTGAATGGTTGTGAGTTGAGGAGTTGAGGATGACACGTCATCCTTTATATTTCAGTGTGCATCCCCCAGGAGGAAAAAGGTTCTTTCTTCTAACTGGTAATACCATTATCCTTCCCCTTGAAAGTGACAGTAATTCCATATGGTCTTATATCCTGTCCAATCCAAATCTCCAAATTTTCTTTAAAATATCTTTTTGTGACTGTGACACACGTGTCTGTGACTATGTTCTCCCTTAGATTTGACCCTCTGGGGACTTTGGAGGACTCAAGGTCTCCACGCTTAGAGCCGCATCATGGCCAATTAGAGGGACTATAGATTCCATCTCTGGTTTTACAAATTTTAGTCCAAAGGCCTTCTCCTTTTCTTCTCCTCCTTTTCCTCCTCTTTGTCCTCTTTCATTTCTTTTTGGCTTCAGTCTACTTAATTTTTGATAGCATCTAAAATATCAAACAAAACTTATTCATTAAATAATACTTGAGATACTTTTTTATGCCTGTACTTTAAAAAAATGTTACTTTCAGGCCGGGCGCAGTGGCTCACACCTGTAATCCCAGCATTTTGAGAGGCCGAGGTGGGTGAATCACCTGAGGTCGGGAGTTCCAGACCAGCCTGGCCAGCATGGTGAAACCCCATCTCTACTAAAAATACAAAAATTAGCCGGGTCTGGTGGCAGGGGCCTGTAATCTCAGCTACTCAGGAAGCTGGGGCAGGAGAATCGCTTGAACCCGGGAGGCGGAGATTGCGGTGAGCGGAGATCGTGCCATTGCATGCCAGCCTGGGCAACAGAGCAAGACTCCGTCCACCGCACCCCCCAAAAATTGCTTTCATTATAATAGCCATACATTCTAATTAAAGAACATTTAGAAAACCCATAAATTAGAAAGAACTATTTAAAATCTATTCCATTCCCCCACCTAATCGCTCATGCATTTTCTTCCAGGCTTTTTTCCTATGCCCAAAATACTTAAGAAACAATTAGGATAATATACACATATAATTTTGCACTCTCCTTTTTCTTACAAAATTTTGTAACAAGCATATTTACTGCACAATAGTGTGGGCTTTGGAGTCCAAATCCTGATTTTGCTACCTATGAGTTATGTGACACTGGGTCACCATATAACTCATCATCAAAATGAGAACACACAGGAGAGTGAAAGGGGGCCCTATCGGTAATGAATCCAAGATGTCAGGCATAAAGTGAGACTGTTCCAGAACTTATGGTCACCCACTTTGGCAAAATTGCAGACCTTTGAGGTTCGTTCTGCAACTCAAAAAAGATTCTTGTGACACTCAAATGAAATAAAAGAGCACATAGCCCAGTGAGTGTGCAATAGACATTAGCTATTATTATGGTCTTTGTAGACATCACTTTATACGGTGGCATGATACCCCACTGGAAGATGCTTCCCAGTTCATGTCATATAAAGGGGCATCTTTTTTACAGTCTTCTAGTACTTCTCCCTCTACTCTTCACTGGTAGACTGAGCCATGGACCTTGCTCTGCATGAGTCCTCCCTGAGATTCTTGTGATATCTTTACTTGTAATAGGGTTACCCTTGGCTTATGCCCATTTCACAGAGTGTGAATACTGAGGCTTCAAGGTCATAACTTTAGAAAGTGATGGAGTAGGCAGGCAAATCTGCTGTCTTTATCTCTACGCTTATCACAATTTCTATCTAATGAAAAACACTCATAGGCCGGGCACTGTGGCTCACGCCTGTAATCGTAGCACTTTGGGAGGCTGAGGCAGGCGGATCACTTGAGGTCAGGAGTTCAAGACCTGTCTGGCCAACATGGTGAAACCCTGTCTCTACTAAAAATATAAACATTAGCCTGGCATGGTGACGGGCACCTGTGGTCCCATCTACTTGGTCGAGGTCGAGGCAGGAGAATCACTTGAGCCTGGGAGGTGGAGGTTGCCGTGAGCTGAGATCACACCACTGCAGTCCCACCAGGGCAACAGACTCCATGAACAACTCCTTTCAGAAACAGGGTACAAGAATTACTACCTCTAACAGCTGATGTAAATAAGGCAAAAGCATAATAGGGTGAGACGGATAGGCATTTCCCAATTACCTACTCCTTCTCCTAAAGAAATCAATGTCAGAGCTCTGAGCATGGAACCCATGCTCACCACCTCTGAGATTAGCCTTTCACACTCCTCATCCACCTACCCTATGGCTCCAACAGAAGTTGGAGAGTGGGGGCCCATTAGCTGCTGCTGGGCCCCTCCCACCAGTGTGAGTTGTCTTCAAGACTTCTTTCCACTTTGGTTAAGGATGTGTGGTTTGGATGGTATATGTAATATCTACACACACATATATTAATATATAGTGTTAATTTTTTTCTTTTGATAACATATAAGATCTCAGAGGGCAGAGATAGCCTCGCAACCAGCATTTTATCACCATTGCCTAAGATAGGACATGACACTGGGTATCCTCAATAAATATTTGTCAGATAATGAATGTATTCCTGAAAAAAGGAAAAAAGGGAACTATATCTGAGGGTGTATACCTTTACTAGATCTTCTAGCTGGTCTGCTCATGTTCATGGTGACCATGATGCTTTTAATCAGTGAATATTGTTTTGAAAATAAAACAGGATTCAGTGTCCTCTTTTCCCATTGGGATAAAGTGTCATCACAATGCCATTCCAGATACAAATGCCATTCCAAACACAGGACATGATGCATAACCAATACTAACACATGCCATTTGAAGCTTTAACAAGACAGTCCTCCTTCAAATTTATAACAGTCTATGTTTAAAAACCTGACAAAACCAAAATGTGTTCTCCATAAATTATAGTGGCACCATTCCTGCCGCCGAAGTGAAGGTTGTGTCAGCATTTCCATTATTCTGTGGATCGCTGTGTTTCAGGGCTTTAGTTCTTGGCTATAAAAATGCACCTTGGGTTTAAAACTGGCAAGGAACACCTCAGCCTTGGAACAAATTTGCTTCACCAAATTTTGAGAGCGAAACCAATTTGTTTATTTCCCCCTTTGTCAATGACTTTTGTGAAGAGAAACATCCATGAATTTCATTTCCAATTTCATTTTTTAAAAGCTGGATCGTTTCAGATTTTTACTGAACAATGGTAAAGTATTGTTTTTGGTATTAGGAGAAGAAAATAAAATTTGTAAGCCTTGTTTTTAAAGAACTACATTGTTCTAAAACCAGCCACCCCCCCTCCCCATTCTGATTTCATTAAGAAGGGTTAACAATGGTTTTATTTTGACATGGGCAAATCAGATGGCTACGGTTGGTGGTGAAATTTGATTATGTGATTAGGTTAATAACCTCTCAACAACAGATCTTATTCTGTAGCTACTTGTTAGGTATAATTTCCCATTGGCTTCCTGGAGAAATCATTTAGTGTAACTATTCATACACTTAATTAAATTTCTTTAGTTTCATTTAAGCATGTATTTATTTGTGGTCCCTTGGGCAAGTAACATTTTTCAATATGGTTCTTGATAGTGTTAAAGAATTTCAGTTTTTAGAAAGGGAGCTGCAACTAGTAATTTAGTGCAATAAACCATTTAAATGGCATTAAAGTTTTGATCTTCATTCCTCTAAACCAGGGTTTCCTCCAAAATCAGAAGTTACTTATGTCAAGTTTTATTGATTTTTCTTGAATTTCATCTGTAGATGCATGTGTATACTTCTGCCTTAATGACATTGTTTGGTTTTCAATAAGCACCTGTGCTATCCAATTACAAGGCGTGGAGGGAAAGGACATAGCTCACCCCAGTGGTAGAGAGGACTTCCCAGAGGAGGCAATGCCTGGGCAGAATCTCATAGCATAGGTAGGAGTTAGCTAGGCTTGGAAGGGAAAAATGCATTATAAGTGAGGAAGACAAGAGATATTCTTAAATAAAAGGTCAAAAAGTGTCATGAGATCATTTATTTTTTAGGTTTAAGCAAGATACAATTCCAGGGATACGTAAGGGATATGCAAATTAATGGCTTACTGTGAAGCCATTAGAATTAATACTTTTATTTTACTTAATCAGGGATTCTGTGCCGCTGAGATCATTACGGAAGCAACAGTAGCAGGTGGCCTGGCCATACAGGGATTCCTCACTCGCAGCAGAGAATGTTGCTGCCACTCAAAGTCACCAGGGGCTGAAGAGCTCCTGTGGAGACCCACATCATCTAACAACACACATGCTCAAAACAGGGAAATGTGCATTTTCAGGAGAGGAAGAGACAAACCTTTTGTTTAGCTAATTGGCGTGACAGAGTGTGACATACACGTGCTCCTGGAAGAACGGTGTCGGGTGTCTGCACTCAAAATCTGGAGCACAGGCAACTGGATGAAGGGCTCTGTGGCACTGATTTTCATTGTGTGTGTGTTAATGTTTATATTTGTAATTAAATAAATAATTGAAATTATGCTGAATTGAAAAAAGATTGCGAGATTTAACGGGACTGTGTGTGTGTGTGTGTGTGTGTGTGTGATTATTATTAAAGAAAAGGTCTTAAGGTGATTAAACTGTTCAGAGAAGGATAAATATAGTGTCCCCAGCCCCACCCTCCAAAGTGTAATTCTTGAGCAGTTTCTCATGCCAAGTTCCGGATGGCTGAATAATAAGAAATAGTAGTTAATTGCCACCTGGGACAGGGAGAGGGAGTGGGAACTAAGGCAACAGATGTAAAAAGTTAAGCAGGTGCCCTGCACATGGAGAGGGAGTCAATGTGCCTAATGTTCTATCTGACCAGGACTGATGTGGGCGGAGGGCCTGGGGCTGTGGCTGCCACTCCCCGGGTGAGAGGTGAGGGGCCTGAGAACAGGAGCCAGCTGCTTTCACTTGCTCCCTGCCTCACTGTCCCAGAGTGGCCAAGCCCACTTCTTGAAATAAGCAGCTGCCAGGGCCCCTGGGACGGTGGGAGGAGGGAGAGGCTTCCTGCCCGAGTGTGAGGAACTGAGCCACCGACCTGACCACTAGGAGGCAGGATCACATTACCTAACCCACCGGCAGGCTCACCCAGGGGCCTGAACGCCTTTGAAAAGAATCTGCTCGCTCCGGGTCCAGAGTAACCCAGCCCTGGTTCATCAAGAACAATGAAGAGGAGTTTGCCTTTGAATTCTGGCTCTGACGCTTCCTATCTGTGGGACCGCAGGGAAGTCACTAACCTTTGCAAGGCTCAGTTACATCATCTGTAAAATGGAGGCAGTGATGTCTGCCCCTCAGGATGGTGGTGAGGATTAGAAATGGCATATAATGGGTCCTTGGTAAGTAACAGCTATTATGTGTAAAAAGGGTGCTCATGAAACTTGTCCCCACAAACATGCCTAAATCCTCCCTACCCACATACCACTTAGGCAGATACAATTCAGTTTGGGCAGCTCAAGAGTAACAGGGTTGGAAACTTGAGCCCTTGGTACGAAGCCCCCAGCTGCTCCCTTTGGAACATGCTGAAAGGGATGGAGAAAGCTGCAGGGGCTCCATATGCCAACTGCCCTGGCAGGACCCTGCCTGAAGAGTCACAATCTCTGTCCTGCTTTGGGAAACAGAATCGTGTGTCCTTAATCCTCCTTATGGGAAAAGGCTGGGCAATGGAGTCCAGACAAGAACGCCAGAGCTTGGACTCTACTGCGTCAGTGAACGACCATGTGCCCCTCAGGGGTGGAGTTGGGGGCTGAAGAGGCATTTGAAGAAAAAGACCCAGTGGGTGTAGGTGGCCCCTTGCAGGTCAGCCACCTGAGGCCTGTCTACCCAGCTACTCCCTTGTCTTACAAGTGTTAGAGCCAGAAGAGACCTCGGGCTCAGTGGTGCCCACAGATGGGTTTTATTTGACCTGTTTCCCACACTTTCTGGCAGCTCAGGCTCTGGATAAGGATTCAGAAGACAGCTTCTGCCTTACGTTGCCTTTCAAAACTATGACTTATTCTCATTGACGCAAACTGATTTGCATCCAAAACCCTAGCTGTAAGGAAATGATAAATGTGGTATTTGATGTTGTGGTCTCTGAAGGACAAAAGGCCTCCCAGAAAAAGAGGCGGGTGGGAAATGTGGGCGCTAGCACCCCCATATCATCCACAGGTGCCAACATGGAAGGAATCCAGAGCTTTCACAGGGAAGTCCGGCTTTTCTGGGCAACTTTGAAGACCTGATAGCAGTGGGCTGTCACTCTCATATCAGCAGCCTGCTGGCGCGAAGTGGTGGCTGCGCCCAGCTGGGCTTTTGCTCTCCCGTTCTCCCCAAGCACTACCAGCCTGGGCCCTGATGGCCATGGAGTTTGCAACCCCCACCTTAGAGACTGGACCCCTCTTCGGGAGATGGCTTCGTTTAGCCTTTTACCTTATGGATAAAGAAAGTAGGGCCCGGCGAGAGGACTTCCTCTGGGTTCTGTGGCCCTTGGTTGCCACTGTAGAGGCTGGAGCTCATCCTCCCGATTCTCCAGTGCCCCCTGTTTTCACCACATTGTTCTGCCTCCACTTGGTATTGCATAAACCGTGGCCTGAGTAGGGGGACACGAATAGTGGAATCCCATGGATGCACTTTCTATAGCAAGCTTGGCAGGGCTCACCTTTGGGATGGCCACACAGTATCCAGTTGGTGGTCCTGAGTTTTCAAACAACAGTTAAATTATGTTCTTTATTCTCTCTTTTAAAAGGCAAGGAAGAGTGTAACATATTTCCCACAAAACGATTAACATTTAATCAAAAGTTTTAATGTTATCAGGAAGATTAGGCTCTCCAGAATGATTCATTCCCAGAGGGTTTCAGATGGCCACAGTTTTAGTAAAATTGCTCTCATCTGGAGAGCACCTTTCGCTTACCCAAAGCATTTTCATGTGTGGCGATGCATTGCAATCTTTAACATTTTTTTTTATTTTAATGTTTAAATCATGTAATCCTCCTTTAAATGAAATCTTACTTGAAACCTCAATATATAATGGAGATACAAACAGAACAGTTCTGGGTGAAGCTGGGCTGGGAGACTCTGAATCCCACCCATGGACTCCCTCACTTCACCCACCCTGGAGGCGCCGTCACCCAGCCTAGGGCTGGGCTTCTCCACGCCTGCTGTCTCCCAGCCACAGAATCACCTGGGGATGTGGGATAGTGTGCAGATTCCACTGCCTCATATTGCCCTGTTGATTCCAATCTCGGAGTTGAGGCCTGGGCATCTGCATTTGAACAAGCCCACACAAGGTGGTTTTTATGCATTCTGAAGCTTGAGAAACTCCATCCCAGGCTTCCAGGGAGCATCGTTTGCAAATGCATTCCTCCTGTTTTGACATAAATTGAGTAGGTATTATCCTGATTTTACAGCTGACACTATGTTTGCCCAAGGTTGCACATTTCACTGGTGGGGACAGAAGCTAAACCCAGGGCCCCTCAATACGGTGTAGCCCCGCATTCTTCCCATCAGAACATGCAGCAGGAATGGACAGAATTAGAGTAAGCACCTGAGGCCATGTGAGCCCAGGCCCACATTCTATTGAAGGGGGTTTCGGAGGCCACCAGATTGTCTCTAGCCCTTTCCCTATCTTTCTCAGAGAAAGGAGAAAGGTGTCACACAATGGATGGAGTATGCCAGGCGCATGGGTCTGAATTCCAATCCTCGCCTTCCATTTCCCAGTCATGAGCCTCAGTTATAAAGATTAGAAAGCATACAGTTGGCTCTCTGTATCTGTACATTGCAGATCCATGGGTTCAACTACCTGCTGATGAAAAATATTCAGAAAAAAAGAACAAATAATAATACAACAACAAAAATTAACACAAATTTTAAAAACAATGTAGCAGCTATTTACATAGTATTTACATTGTATTAGGTATTATTAGAAATCTAGAGGTTTTTTTTGTTTTTTATTTTTTGAGACGGAGTTTTGCTCTTGTTGCCCAGGCTGGAGTGCAATGGCGCGATCTTGGCTCACCGCAACCTCCGCCTCCCGGGTTCAAGCGATTCTCCTGCCTCAGCCTCCCGAATAGCTGGGAGTAAAGGCATGTGCCACCATGCCTGGCTAATTCTGTATTTTTAGTAGAGACGGGGATTCTCCATGTTGGTCAGACTGGTCTCGAACTCCCAACCTCAGATGATCCGCCCACCTCAGCCTCCCAAAGTGCTGGGATCACAGGCATGAGCCACTGTGCCCGACCCAGAGATGATTTAATATGTGGGAGGAAGCATGTAAGTTACATGCAAATACTATACCATTTGATACTGGGGACTTGAGCATCTACATCTTGGTATCCCTGGGGTTCTTGAACCAATCCCCTGGGGATACAGAGGACTGAACATGTAAATGGCCTAGCAGGTGCCTCACCTCAAGTGCTTAATAAATTGGGAGCTGTTATTGCTCTTACTCTTAAAGTGTGGCCTCAAGCAAAGAGGGGTCCTGTGTAGATGACCGTTCTCTTGTACCTCTCTGGGTCGGATCCCTGGTAAGCAGACTGTGTCCTCCCCAGCAGCAAGGCCCACAGCCAGAAACTACAGTTGTCCTGGTCCGGAGCATAGATTGTTCAGAGAAAGAGCTATTCCATGAAGCAAAGGGGGATTCGCTCTCCTCTGTGGCTTGGCCTCTGCCTGCGGGGAGACCTGTGTTTTGTAAATGGCTCATGTCCCTCGCAGCATCACCCCTTCCCCAGCCACTGCTACCTTTTCATATGGATCATCAAGAGTTGGAAGGGGGCCTGGGAATCCCAGGCCTGGTTCTAGGCTGCTTGTATCCTTCAGCTAATCCCCCCAGTGGGACCGCGGCCCAGGAGAGCGGCTAGTGGGCCCCAGCACCTGTCCCGGGGTCCTGAACCAGGATGACAGGCTCTGTAAGTGAGCCTCCTTCCAGCTCCCAGCAGCCTCCCGGCGGGTCCTCAACACCCACCACCCTATGCCCTACAGCTGCATCTCCATGCTCTGATGGGTGCAGTAGCCTTCCTATGTACTGGTGTCCCTGAGTGGGAGCAATCCAGGGTAGCCTTCCAAGGCTGCTTCTCGTGGCCGTGACCCAGGGGAGGGGAGGATCTGCATCCCAGGCCCACAGAGGGGCATGGACGATACTGGTGCTCAGAGTGGGCCATTCCCAGATTGAAGAGAGACAGCATTTGGGGCAGTGTGAGCCTGAAAGAAAAATTGCCTCTTGGGGAAGGAAGGCAATTGGGCCACAACTCAGAGGATATGCAGAAAGGAGGGGAGGAATAAGAACAAGGACCCCAAGCAGCCCCTCGTCCACTGTGCTGGCCCGGGGTCATCTCTGCAGCAGGAAGCTGACTGGTAGTTCCTCACTCCCCACATGGAGGAGTCACACTGGTCAGCGTTTCCAAGTCACCTCTTCAGACCCCCAGCCCTTCATGTATCCCCTACTTCCTTCATCAAATCTCTGTGCCCTGAACGCCATCCTCCCTTTCACAGAGAGCTCAACCCACCCACTGGACTCCAAGCCTCTGGCCTCTGTGGTGAACCCCAGGGAGGTGAAGCCCTCTCTCCTCCCTGCTCCTAGAGCCTGGGACCCTCCCAAGGTATAACACTCTTACATTGTTTCATACCTCTCATGTGTGTGTGTCTGTTTATCACCCCTGATTGAACTTCTTGCCATATTATTTTGATATTTCTAGTGTCTACTACAGAATTTGGCACACAGTAGGAGCTTAATAAACGTTTGATGAGAGGCTAAAAATACATGGAAAAATATTCCACATCACTAATCATCAGAGAAATGCAAATCAAAACCACAACAACCTTTCATCTCACACCAGTCAGAATGGACATTATTAAAAAGTCAAAAAACAACAGATGCTAGCCAGGCAGCGGAGGAAAGGGAACGCTCATGCATACACTGTTAGTGGGAATGTAAATCAGTTCAGCCACTGTGGAAAGTAGTTTGGAGATTACTCAAATAACTTAAAACAGAACTATCATTTGACCCAGCAATCCAATTACTGGGTATATAGTCAAAAGAAAACAAATCCTTCTACCAAAAAGACACGTACTCACATGTTCATTGCAACATTATTCACAATAGCAAAGATGTGGAATCAACCTAGGTGCCCATCAATGGTGGATTGAATAAAGAAAATGTGGTACATATACACCATGGAATACTATTCAGCCATAAAAAAGAATGAAATCATGTCCTGTGCAGCAACGCGGAAGCACCTGGAGGCCCATTGTCCTAAGCAAGTTAACACAAGAACAGAAAACTAAATACCATGTGTTCTCACTTATAAGGGGGAGTGAAAATTGAGTACTCATGGACATAAAGATGCAACAATAGACATTGGGACTATTAGAGGGAGGAGGGAGAAAGGGAGGCAAGGATCGAACAATGAACTGTTGGTTGGGTACCATGCTCAGTACCTGGATGATGGGATCATTCATACTCCAAACCTCAGCATCACACAATATACCCAGGTAACAAACATACACATGTGTACATTGAATCTAAAATAAAGGTTGAAAAACAAAATGTTTAATGGATGGATAAAAACATTTTACATGGAGCATTCAGAATCTGTGTCACATACAAGCATTGTATTCAGAGGTAAATAGGAATGGCCCTGCTGCCACCAACATCCCCCAGCACATTCAGCACAGAAATAAATGCACAGATACAGACTGGAGCAAGTGCTAGGACAGGAAACAACAGGAGGTTATGAGTCAGGAAGAGGAACTCTGCTGGCAATTGGTGGTTCAGGGGGACCACTGGGAAGACCTGAAGGGCCAGATGGGGAAGGAAGCTGAAGAAAGGGCATGTGAGGGAGCCCAGGGGGCAAGAGCTGGATGGCCTGAAGGAACTAAAGGAGGAGAGATGTAGCTGTAGCCACATGAACAAGAGAGGGAGGCCTGGAAGGGCCTGGAAGGACAAAGAGGCCAGATCATTAGGGCCTTTTAGATTCTGGCACAATCTCGGCTCACTGCAGCCTCCACCTCCTGGGTTCAAGTGGTTCTCCTGCCTCAACCTCCCGAGTAGCTGGGGTTACAGGCACCCACCACCACACCCAGCTAATCTTTTTGTATTTTTAGTAGAGATGGGGTTTCACTATGTTGGCCAGACTGGTCTTGAACTTCTGACCTTGTGATCGACCAGCCTTGGGTTCCCAAAGTGCTGGGATTACAGGTGTGAGCCACCGCGCCCGGCCCCTGGCATATTATTAATAGCATCTGATTCACCCTCAGAAAGGTCTCAGTTTGGAGGACAGATTATAAGGTTGCCCTGCTCATAGGCCATGTGAAGACATGGATACGGTTGTCCCTTGGTATCCTTGGAGGATTGATTCCGGGACCGCCAGAGGATACCAAAATTTGTGGATGCTCAAGTCTGTGATTTGAATGGCCTCATATTTGGATATAACCTATATACATCTCCCTGTATACTTTCAATCATCTCTAGGTTACTCGTAATACCTAACACAATGTAAAGGCTGTGTAAGTGTTGTCATATTGTTTAGGGAATGATGAGGACAAGGGAGAAAACTCTGTACAGGCTCAGTACAAAAGCATTTTGTTTTCCCTGAATATTTTGATCTGTGGTTGGTTGACTCCACAGCTGCAGACCCCACAGAACAGATGAGGAACCTGTGGATATGGAAGGGTGACTGCACACATATGCTAAGCATAACAGAAAGCTAGTGAAGGGTTTTATGCAGGGGAACAATGTGACATTCATTGAATGAATGAGGATTGGAAGAACCCTATGAATAAAAACAAAAACAAACAAACCAAAAAACAACAACAACAAAAAAAACATAGACCGAGGATGAGAGAAAGGAAAACCCCAAGGAAGAGGAGTGCTAGTTCCTAGTTGGGAAGAGCTGGAGTCGGGGGGCGGAGCATCTTGGAAGTCACTGCACGCTGAGTGCACCATGTCTGGAACAGAGCTGGGGGCAAGTGTTAGGGTGATGTTGCCAGATGCCTTCTTGAAACAAATAACTAAATAAATTCCAAAAGAGAATGAAGTGAGGCATTCTAAAACTGAATGGGAAGTAGGAGCAATCAGGTCTTACATTTTATTTGGATTTGTGAATAAAAGCTGACTTCAAGTTAACTTCACTTACTGAATGCCTCCTCTAGGCTAGATGCTACAAGAAAGAGAAGCAAGCACCAACTCAGGACCTGATGCAATAAGTATAGAGATGGAAATGACGTCTATCAATATATACACGTTATCACCTAATATAACCATATAATGATATATAGTATCATTATATAAAAATATTTATCTATAAAGCTACGTATTGAATATTATGCACACAATTACTGTACATGCTAGT